>NC_068389.1:3805000-4128936 GCF_023724105.1 Carassius gibelio
TCATAAAGAGACACAGGAAGTTCCTCAGATTCGCTTTAGAGGGCAAAGTGTATCAGTACCGCGTTCTTCCCTTTGGCTTAAAGGTTCCATCTGTAATGTTTGGCAAAAAAAATCAAGTCATACTCCACATTCCATAACAGATGGGGGCAGTATGCCTCAATAAAGTGAATTGGTCTACTCTAGAGTAACAAATGAGAAACGGCATAGTCTCTATGCTCCGCCCCTACCTTCACAACAACACTACAGCCATAGCCGAAGCCTAACTGTGCGTTCACACCGCCGGCATCGAGAGCATCAAAAATCGCTCTTGCCACTCTGCTCACGATGCTGCAGAAAGATTTATGAGCGCTCAGACGCTCTAACGTAGATCGAATGCTTATTTTGTATTTAAAGTGCCCGCAAAGCAAACAAGCTTGTTGATCTCGTGCAGACTAACCACAAGGAGTTATAACCTCATTAAATATTGTTGTGGATGAAATATTATGATCCTTTACTTAAAATGAACAATCTCAGACACCTTGGTCCACGTATCACTTTTAATTTATTTTTTTATGTCCCTGTAGGCAAACAGGGACACATCATAGATTAATACAAACGCTAAACAGCAATAATCAACCTGTCCTTTATTCTGCTTGAGAACTAATATGCCAACTCTCAAGCATTCACCGTGAGACACACGCAATTGACTCTTTTCACACGCTTTCATGCCACACATCAATTTTTTCACGTACAGAAAAACCGCGAAGCAAAGAGGACACGGAGACCAACAGACTAGACAGAGCAGGTTAGTTATGATACATAGGGCTGTGCAAAAAATTTAATGCGATTTTCATGCACCTCTCATCAGTAAAGACGCTCCTGTAATTAGAAGTATATCTCCAGCATGTGCATTCAGATCAGGGTTGCCAGGTTTTCACAACAAATCCTGCCCAGTTGCTTCTTAAAACTAGTCCAAAACTAGCCCAATCGCGTTTCCGGGAGTTCCCCCGATAAAAATTGCTTCCCGGGGTTAAAATATTAATTTTTGGGAAGGGTTTCCCTGGTAAAATTAGCATTTTAGGGGCTAAATATCACGTTATTGGTATTGGGATTGCTTCAAACCGCGGACATGAAAAACAACCGCAGACTTGGCAACACTGGTTCAGGTGGAGAGGCAGTAACTGCACAGAGCCTTAGTCTACTGACAACTAACACAAAATCGCGATTTTAACATCGATGTTGTGTAGATTGTCAGTGAATTACGGCTCCGTGTAGAAAATGCCAACCAGTGTTGCCAAGTCTGTGGTGGTTGTTTTTCATGTCCGCTGGTCACAGCGACCCCAATACAAATAACGTGATATTTAACCCCTAAAATGCGAATTATACCAAGGCAACCCTGCTAAAAAAAACTATATTTTAACCCCGGGAAGCAATGTTTTATCGGGGAACCTTCTGGAAGCGAGATTGGGCTAGTTTTGAGAAGCAACTGGGCAGGATTTGTTGTGAAAACCTGGCAATCCTCATCTGAACACGTACTGGAGATATACTCCTAATTACAGGAGCGTCTTTACTGATGAGATGTACATGAGTAAATACATGCACAGCCCTATATAATAAAATGGGTAACGTTAAGTTATAGCTAGCTAATTATCAAACGCAGCTACGGTTAGCCATCGCCAACATTAGCACGTTTATCGAACAGCCTTCGATACATTTCTATGTTATAACTTCCCGAAAACAAATACACAAACATATAAAACAAACTTATAGCGAAATACTAACAGCATCTAACTTGCAAGTTCGGAGTCGAACCTCATTTCTTTCAGGTCCATCAGTTGTCTCCAGCGATTAAAAGCAGTGCCGATGTTTACTCTGGTATTCTTATTGGATTTGATTTGTGATTCCGAGCGCGGTTGTTTCCCTGTAGCGGGTGTTGGTCTTTTGCCAAGGGCTTCAGCTATCCTTCCGCTCTCTTCTCTGAACTGAAAATAGTGGGCTGTACTTTCCACACGATTGACATCAGGTCCAGGTACGCCCTGCGAGTTATTTGTGTATTCGTTGCAGGTTGGCTGGTGGTTATGTTGCCCGCATACCGTCTCTCACGGCCGAAACTGGTATTACAACACCTGCTGGGCCGGGGCTAGTAATGCTAATGCTAATTGAGGTTGATATCTCTGCAGCACTATAACTTGACATTTTTTTAATGACATCATCGCCTTTATTTCTTCTCATTCTTTTGATGCGTGTAGGTCATGTTATGGATATTTTTACCTCAATTTCTGCATATGGCACCTTTAACTCTAGCTCCCCGTACTTTCTCAAAATGCATGGACGCAGCCCTGGCCCCGTTGCGGCTCCAGGGCATCCATGTTTTGAACTATTTGGACGATTGGCTGGTGTTAGCGCAATCGCAGATTCAAGCACACTCTCATCGGGATCTTGTGCTGAATCATTTAAACAGCCTGGGTTTACGTACGAATTTCCAGAAAAGTGTTTTAATCCTCTCTCAGCGGATAACCTTTCTGGGAATAAACTTGGACTCTCGCGCGATGACAGCGAAGCTTTCTCTACAGCCCGCTCAGTCGATTGTGTCATGCGTGCGGCGCTTCAAAGCAGGTCGAACAGTGACCGTGAGACTGTGCCTCAGACTTTTAGGTCTAATGGCAGCAGCTCTTCCTGTAATTCGCCTGGGATTACTTCACATGCGCCCTTTTCAGTGTGGCTACGAAAAGACGAAACATTTCACCCCGTTGTCATCCGCATCAAACGATCTCGGTGACACGGCGGTGTGTGATGTCGTTAAAACTATGGATGTCAACCAAATTTCTCCTAACCGGAGTTCGGCTGGGGATAAACAGATTGGAATTACTGGCGGTTTTTCTAGCTCTCCAGTATTTCGCGAGTCTGCTGATCGGCCGTCATGTACTGATCAGATCGGACAACATAGCGGTTGTGTCATACCTGAATCATCAGGGAGGATTACGCTCTCGCCCCCCGTGCAGGCTGGCGAGACTTATTCTTCTTTGGTCTCACAACAAATTTCTGTCTCTCCGGGCCGTTCATGTCCCCAAATGATTGAACTTCGGAGCAGATTTGCTATCCAGACAGACTCTGGAGCAAGGGGAATGGAGATTGCACCCACAAACGTCTCCTATGGCAGATTTTCGGAGAAGCGAAAGTGGATTTATTCGCGTCGAACATGACTACGCATTGCCCGCTATGGTTCTCCCTATGCCCTATATATATATATATATATATATATATCTGGGCAGTACACACAAATAAATACAATAACATTCTTTTCATAGCATGCTCTGATTTTTTAAAGTCTACATTTTACTATTTCTTTTACTTGAAAAGAATGTGGGTTGAAATGTTTTGCAAAAGTTAAGTATTGTGACTTAAAAATGAAAAAACCACCCCATTCTTTAGCCCAATCAGAAGCATTATTTGGGACTGGGACTGGGACTAAAACATTGGGACTGGCTGATACTACAAAAAGAAGACTTTGCCTCCCACTGCTAACAGCTTACATTCCTGAGACAGGATAACAACTGCCTACATTCAAACAGAAGAGAGAGAAAATGCCTCCTGTTGGATCTACTCCTTGCATGAACTGCTGGAAACTACTACAAAGGATTGTGATTCTTGAAACAAAGTTACTTTCTGGACTTTCAAAACATACGGAACACTCAGCAGACCGTAGTCATGTACCCCCTTAGCATACAGCTGGTGAGTCCCATGAATCTTCTGAATCTCAACAGTTTATACCAAGTGTAGAGGAACAAGCCGAAACTGATGTAAAAACTGGTATTCTACCACACCCTATACATCTTGAGAACAGATTTCAAGCATTTATGAAAGCAGGTGAGGAACCCCAAAATGTGTTTAAACATGGATCACATGGCTACAAAGATCTTTCAGTAAAAAAGGAGTGAATTTCATTGACAAATTCAATCTTCTCTGGGGCCATAGACAACTGTTTAAACCGGATGGGCTCCACCCAAACAAACTTGGTGCTAGGGTGCTTAAGAACAATATCTACTTCTCCCTCCGTCATCCTTCAGCAGAGTGTGTCAATCCATTCAGCACACACACACCGGGTCCGAGTCATCATGTGGTTGACATAAAACACAAGGACACTGATAACACCATGCAGCCAAAACAAGCACTGCAGACGGACACTATCTCAGCTGAGCCCTTCCCACATAGCTCCTCATAGACTGACTGTGATATATCAAAACAGCTACAAGATTCACCACCCAAGGACGACTTTCTGGAAAACAGCCAGGGAAGCCAGGACAACATATCACAGCCACCGGAAACACCAGAGACACAGCCCATCTCACCAGACACATTATCCCTTTCTCCAGCATCTCCACTTCTGTGCTTCTCACAGAAAATGGAGGAATTGGTGTATGCTGGGACTAAACTCTCTCACTCATTTGCTGCAAGCCCGCAGATATAAACAAAAAACCGATGGGCCCCCCAACCACCAAAGCCTGTAGGCCCTGTTCGTATGAGAGCTCTCCAACCACTGCCACAACGCCAGGGCCCAAACCCTCTATCTGCTGAAGGTGAACCAAAAACAACTGATAGCAACTCTCAGTGATATGTGTTGGGTCCCTGCTATAATAGCAGCAACTTTCACAAATGTTTACAGAACAAGCGGGAACCCAGTGTGCCTGTAGCTTTCTCTATTTCAGTTTTACACGTGATAGAAAGTCTAAGGCCATCTCAAGCCGAAGAGCAAACTCATCTAATCTCTGGCCTATTATGCATCAAACTAAGATTGATGTAAAGACACAAAGCACTGCCATCAAGTTAGCACTTTTAAACATTCGCTTACTAAAAAATAAATAATTTCTAATCAATTACTTTATAACCACAAACAATCTGGATTTTATGTTTCTAAATGAAACATGGCTAGAAGACAGCTGCAGTGCAACAGTCCCCAATGAAGCAGCCCCTCATAACTTTACTTACATGAGTGTCTGCAGGACTGTTAGGAGAGGTGGAGGTGTAAATTGGAGGTGAGGGATTGTGCTGAAAGTTTCCTAACTGATGTCAATGAATTGACAGAGCATCCATCAAGTCATAGACAGTGTTCTAGGTTATTACATGCAGAGTTTTTAGGTCCTATAATTAACACCTCTGTTTTTTCAGAAATTAGCAGTAAGAAATTACTCATCATTCAGTATTTTATATTGACTATGCATTCCGTTAGTTTTTCAAATTGGTTTGTTTCACCGGGCCACAAAAAATATAGAGCTGATTATCATCAGCATAAAAGCTAACACCGAGTTTTTTTTTACTGATGATATCTCCCAAGGGTAATATGTAAAGTGTGAAGAGTAACGGCCCTAGTACTGAGCCTTGAGGTATTTCATACTGATATGATACCATACCATTATACGATACCATTCATATTGATATGATAACTATTAATTTACTGCTACGAATTCATGGCGGTCATATAAGTATGATTTAAACCATGCTAACGCACTTCCATTAATGCCAACAAAGTGAAAGTGATGTGACATTCAGCTAAGTATGGTGACCCATACTCAGAATTCGTGCTCTGCATTTAACCCATCCGAAGTGCACACACACAGAGCAGTGAACACACACACACACACACTCTGTGAACACACACCCAGAGCAGTGGGCAGCCATTTATGCTGCGGCGCCCGGGGATCAGTTGGGGGTTTGATGCCTTGCTCAAGGGCACCTATGTCATGGTATTGAGAGTAGAGAGAGCACTGTACACACCCCCCACCCACTATTCCTGCCGGCCTGAGACTCGAACTCACAACCCTTCAATTGTGAGTCCGACTCTCTAACCATTAGGCCACAACTTCCCATTGCATAGACTAGAACACTTCCCTTCCCAAAGTGTTCTAGTCTATGCAAAAGAATGTTGTGGTCAATAGTGTCAAACACAGTGCTAAGATCCAATAAAACTAATAGAGAGATACACCCACGATCAGATGATAAGAGCAGGTCATTTGTAACTCGAAGGAGAGCAGTCTCAGTACTATGATACGGTCTAAATCCTGACTTGAAATCCTCACAGATACCAAACTGTATTATTAATAATCAGTTGAATGGTTTAAAAGTTATTATTTATTTTCAGTAAATTATCAAAATATTTAAAAAGGTTTGCTGCATGGTTAAAATACTATGCGTATATAGAGAGAGAGAGAGAGAAACTTGTACTTTTTTAAAGAGAAAAAAAGGGGTTATTTCACTCAGAAATAGACATAATGCAGACACAAAATATTTACAAGCATTAGGCTATAATAAACACTGTTAACATAGGGAATTTTTTATAATCCTTTGGCATTCAAATACATCGAGAATACGGAAACATATGATTTTGTGTTGAATGAGACCCAACGTTTGTTTGAGTTTAGTTTTAGCATAAATTAATTAGTTTTGGTCTGTCATTAATATGCTATAGCTTCTTATATTTTTAATTCCTGTTCTTTTCTAAATACTGTTAATTGAAATGATTTGTTGAGGAGTGAGGGGAACTAAAATAGCCTAGCGGAGCTTCTCAAATTTACCATAAGCTGAACAATTTTCATTTGCTATGTTAACCTCAAAGTAATTCTAAGAATTAAATTTGGAGTCCGACTTTCGGATGCGTATACAGTGTTACTTATTATACAATAACTATTATTCTATATTCTTTGCACTGTCACGATAGGGATGTTAATTTCGGTTATTTTTTCCTAACCAACAACCGTTTACCGACAACATTATTTTAAATAATAATAACTGAAAGTACAAATGCTATATAATAAATAACACTTAAGCATCCATATACGTCGGGAACATAGAAACATTTGGATTCGTGCCGAATGAGAGCAGTAACCTAGGCATCAGCTTCACCTTAAATTAATTTGTTTTTGGATTGACGTTTTTATAGCCTAAACTTTAGAAGATTTGTTTTGGAGAGAAAATAATAACTGTTTTTATAATGTTTGTAAACATTTTACTATAGACTAGTTACAGGCCATTTAGCCTTCATTATTTCGGAAGTAATAGGGGTAATAAAATGTGATATGAGCCGTGACTTAAGTTTTTTTTTTTAAACTCTCAAAACTCAATCTTATACAAGTGTCTTTTAATTTTTTTAACAATGCAGCAAACATCTTCAAATATCTTAAAAATACTTTGATGTCTTTAAAGTGTTGATAGATTATGGTTTATTTTTTATTTTAAGTATCTTACATTTGGCAAAAATCTACAGAAGATGATGCTGTATTGGCTGTGACCAAGCGTTAGATCTCTATTTTTTTGTTTTTGAGTAAAGAAAACACTATACTTTATTATTACTGTATTATTATTATTATTATTAGGCAAATTATAGTCAAATAATATAGTTAAAAAATAAAATAACGTTATTAACCGGATTTTCTTCCACCCAAACCCGTTTTGGAACGGTAATAATTTAAATTCAGAGTGAACCGATTAAATTATTTTTTCATTTTCAAGCCCTGCCTAGCAGTACACACATCACACAAATTTATTTAACTGCTATTTGCAAGATAAAAAGACCTAGCTGGTACCTGTGACTGATGTTTAGTTAGTACACTGTAAGAAAAATATTAAAAAAATGGAAAAGGTACTAGATATTTACCCCAACCCCCCAACCCCCCATCCCACATCCCCCATCCCCAGGTCCTTCCTCTTCCGCTAACAAACTTAGGCCTGCACCAGACAATTTGTGCAGCATTGGTTGGCTCACTACCATATTCAGCAGTTAACTGACCTCATTCAACTACCTTTTATTTAAGTTTAAATGGAGAACTGCTCTCTGAGCAGCTCTTTGCACTACTATCATTTTATCTGCATTGTTTGCATTGTATTGTTTTCACTCTACCTGCCATGTGCATTGTGTTGCTTTGCTTATCTTCCTTTTTACATTACATATTTGTACTTTATATTTTATTGTCTGTATTTAATGTTCTACTGGTAGTGTTATCTGTATAAGGCTATGGCCTGCAAGTAATTTCAATTCTCTGTATGTATGTGCTGTATGTGTGGAAGAATTGACAATATAGCAGACTTTACTTGATAATACTTTATAATCATAAAAAAGTCTGAGTCACTGGCTCAACTTACCCCAGGGTCTTTGACTCAAATAACCCCATTCCTAGCATTTTAACAAACATGTATCATCCAGCAGAACTAACATCATGCTGACAGTACAGCCTCCTAAAGCACAAACATGTGAAAACATGATAGAAAGCAGAGTGCTGAGAGAAATTATGTGAAAGAATGTGGTCACAACACTCAGGATAATAAGGCAGCCTGTGTAGAGTTGTTTATGGAGCAGATAAAATGTCTGTAATTGTGTAATACATTTTAGTACATTATGTAATGCATGTAATACATTTTAGTACATAACATTTTATATTGTAAATCACCCAGCCAACATTTCTGTTTGTTAAAATTTGTCAATTTTAATGCTGTTGAAAAAGTGCATATAGCTGCTAATTTTAATTGTTAGCTTTCGACAATGCTTGGTGATATGATTTCAGCACAAGAATACTTTTAGAATATCTTGAAGCACATTTTAACAATACTGATAATCATAATAATTTGTTACCTTAATCGTGATATTTATTTTTTACATACCATTTCATCTCTGAAGGCACTAAACTTTACACTGGTTGCATTGGTGCACCCAAATTTTTGACCGCATTGCATTTAACACCGCAGTTTTACAAGTTCAGTTATTTTTTCCCCTTTTTTTTTTTATCGCTGTCCATATAGACAATATTGACTTGTAGCCTAAATGATTTACTAACAATCTGGTCAACATAAAGTTCTTTATTTGAAGCACAATTCTATAAGAAATGTAACTTCCTTAAAAAGTGTTGGTGCTTAAAGTGTTTCACTGAGCTGAAATTTAAACGTAAAACATCTCAAGATAAATTAAATAAAAATTAAATCTAAATTGAGTGTTTTAAGGGCTTCAAACTGAACATCTCATGGCTCAATGTCTTATGGACTATTCTCCTTTGTAGTCACATGCCCCTCGGATGGCCATCTCCTGTAGTTTGACTTTCTTGATCTTTTGCCTTTGCTAAACCAGCTGGACTCTCTCTAGTATCAAAATCTTCCATACTGGTCTCCTCTACACTGATTCTGATCAGATCTTCACTGTGTCTGAATGAAGGATTGCTCTAGTGTCTGATCTGAACAGCTAAACCGTCCCTGAACAGCTTATACTACTGTCTCAGCTATTAAAATACAGGTGCTGGTCATATAATTATAATATCATCAAAAAGTTGTGTTCACTATGTAATACTTTACAAAAACTTCACAATCACGGGAAGAAGGAGGTGGGAACTGGCAGACAATCAAATGAAACTTTAATACCAAAATAAACACAAAACAGCGCGACAGCCCCTAATGAATGACTGCAGCACACAAACAAAACACAAAACAAAGCCCAGGCCTGGTCCTCTCTCGTCCTTCACTGTCGTCGCTCCTCTTTTGTATCTTTTTAATTTTGATGATTATAACTGACGACTAAGGAAAATCCCAAATTCAGTATCTCAGAAAATTAGAGTATTGTGAAAAGGTTCAATATTGAAGACACCTGGTGCTACACTCTAATAAGCTAATTAACTCAAAACACATGCTAAGCCATTAAATGGTCTCTCAGTCTAGTTCTGTAGGATACACAATCACGGGGAAGACTGCTGACCTGACAGTTGTCCAAAAGACGACCACTGACACCTTGCACAAGGAGGGCAAGACACAAAAGGTCACTGCAAAAGAGGCTGGCTGTTCACAGAGCTCTGTGTCCAAGCACATTAATAGAGAGGGGAAGGGAAGGAAAAGATGTGGTAGAAAATAAGTGTAGAAGCAATAGAGATAACTGCACCCTGGAGAGGATTGTGAAACAAAACCCATTCTGAAATGTGGGGGAGATTCACAAAGAGTGGACTGCAGCTGGAGTCAGTGCTTCAAGAACCACTACACACAGACGTATACAAGACATGGGTTTCAGCTTCGCATTCCTTGTGTCAAGCCACTCCTGAACAACAGACAGCGTCAGAAGCGTCTCGCTTCAGAAAGGACTGGACTGCTGCTGAGTGGACCACACTTATGTTCTCTGATGAAAGTAAATTTAGCATTTCCTTTGGAAATCAGTGTCCCAGAGTCTGGAGGAAAAGAGGAGAGGCACACAATCCACGTTGCTTGAGTCCAGTGTAAAGTTTCCACAGTCAGTGATGGTTTGGGGTCCCATGTCATCTGCTGGTGTTGGTCCACTGTGTTTTCTGAGGTCAAAGGTCAACACAGTCGTATACCAGGAAGTTTTAGATCACTTCATGCTTCCTGCTGCTGACCAGCTTTATGGAGATGCAGATTTCATTCTCCAACAGGACTCTTCACCTGCACACAGTGCCAAAGCTACCAGTACCTGGTTTAAGGACCATGGTATCCCTGTTCTTAATTGGCCAGCAGACTCGCCTGACCTTAACCCCATAGAAAATCTATAGTCGATATAGATTAGAAAATCTGTGTGGTATTGTGAAGAGGAAGATGTGACATGTCAGACCCAAGAATGCAGAAGAGCAGAAGGCCACTATCAGAGACACCTGGTCTCTCATAACACCTGAGCAGTGCCACAGACTGATCCACTCCATGCCACGCCGCATTGCTGCAGTCATTCAGACACAAGAGACACAACTCAGTATTGAGTGCTGTACATGCTCATACTTTTCATCTTCATACTTTTAGTTGGCCAAGATTTCTTAAAATCCTAAAAACTAAGTAATATAAAAATTTTCTGAGATGCTGAATTATGGATTTTCCTTCGTTGTCAGTTATAATCACCAAAATTAAAAGAAATAAACATTTGGAATATAGCAGTCTGTGTGTAATGAATGAATATAATATACAAGTTTCACTTTTTGAATGGAATTAGTGAAAGAAAAAAAATATATTCTAATTATATGACCATCATCTGTAATTCAGTTTTGTATGTTATAGCAAAGTGATTATATTTTGTTTTGTTTTTATTAAGGTAATTTATAAAAACATTCGGAGCATTTTTTTTTTGTTAAATAGGTTTTAGTTTTTTTTTAAGTAACGACCACGCTGCCAGCTGCAGATAATGAGCCTTTGTTTGATCAATTTATCCTCCTCAAATTATCACAACCCGCCTAAAATAAAATCTAGAGATATAAAACAGTTCAAGCATATGACAATGTTTAAATGTTAGACCCAGATAAATGTATATCCAATAGTTTGTGCAGAGATGCTTCAGGACACGAAGACGCCAGCGTGATCACTTGCATTTCTTTCAGTGGATACACTGTCATTTTTGCTCATAAAGGTAAGAGTACATCATTCATAACTGCAAAGGGTCGACTTTTATTTGTGTGTACTCACAATATCAACAAAACATTGTGCTTTTATTAAATAACCTTCCACAGGAGCTGCTGAAACAGTTCTACTCAGCCGTCATTGAGTCTGTCCTCTGTACTTCAATAACTGTCTGGTTTGGCTCAGCAACAAAGTCAGACATCAGAAGACTACAGAGAACTGTTCGGACTGCCGAAAGGGGATGCACATCCAGGGCACGAAGCTCCCGTTCCACCACATCCCAAAGATGCTCTATTGGGTTGAGATCTGGTGACTGTGGGGGCTATTTCAGGACAGTGAACTCATTGTCATGTTCAAGAAACCAACCTGAAATTATTTGAGCTTTGTGACATGGTGCATTATCCTGCTGGAAGTAGCCATCAGAGGATGGGTACATGGTGGTCATAAAGGGATGGACATGGTCAGAAACAATGCTCAGGTATGCTGTGGTGTTTAAACAATGCCCAATTGACACTAAGGGGCCTAAAGTGTGCCAAGAAACATCCCCCACACCATTACACCACCACCACCAGTCTGCACAGTGGTAACAAGACATGATGGATCCATGTTCTCCTTCTGTTTATGCCAAATTCTGACTCTACCATCTGAATGTCTCAACAGAAATCATCAGAGACTCATCAGACCAGGCTACATTTTTCCAGTCTTCAACGGTCCAATTTTGGTGAGCTCGTGCAAACTGTAGCCTCTTTTTCCTATTTGTAGTGGAGATGAGTGGTACCCGGTGGGGTCTTCTGCTGTTGTAGCCCATTCGCCTCAAGGTTGTGCATGTTGCGGCTTCACAAATGCTTTGCTGCATACCTCGGTTGTAACGAGTGGTTATTTCAGTCAAAGTTGCTCTTCTATCAGCTTGAATCAGTTGGACCATTCTCCTCTGACCTCTAGTGTTATGTATGTAATATCGTTATTTCCCCATTGTGCCTGCGGGAGGCACTGCCACTTGTAATTGTGAGTTGTGTTCCTTAAAGGGGTCATGACATGGGTTTTTTTATTTTATTATTATGGTCCCCTAGGTGCAATTATAGTATTACTATAGTTAAAAAAAAAAAAACTTTTAAAATGTAGTGAATTATGACATTTTCCCACCCTGTTTCTCATCCTTTGATTCAAACAGTCTGTTTTGGGTTGTTTCCCCTTTAAGAGTTCAGTGTTAACGCCCACTGTTATGATTGGCTAACGACATTTGACGGAACATTTGCGGATTGAGCGTAACTGTTTAGTAGCGAGTGATGCATTCGAAGCGATGGCTCTTGCAATGATAAAACCTTATATGTTTGAGCCGGAATCAGATGAGGAATCAGAGGAAAATGAACCATCACCACAACAACGAAGACTGGATCAGCCCGTGTCCACATGGAAAGTGAAACTATTTTGAATTAATAAAAAAATTGTAACCCGAGACACTTGAAAACGGTTTATTGTTGCATAATTATTCTATAGTTTAATATGCTAACACTTCAACATTATTTACCTAATTTCAATGAAATGATAGGGTGTACTGCGGACAAAAATGCATGCACAGGCCATATTTGAAGATGCAGCATTGATAAGGCAACATTTTTAATCTTCTATTACATGTAGGCCTACTAGAAAGGCGACATATTTTCAAGATTCTCTTATACAAATAAACTGCATCCATTTTTCCCTGACGTCAGGATCTTTCGGCAGCGTATTCAAAGATGTTGTTTGTCCACAGCCAGGAACAGCACATCTGCGTGGCATTGTAATTTTCCTGTACACAGACCCACTCGCTGTCCGTCGACTGAACACTTGTGAGGCGCGCAGCGCGACAACGATCCGAAATGAGCGTAGTTGTCTTGTGCTGGAGGCGGTCATATGCAAATGGTTGGAACGTCACTTCGCACCGTGACGTCACTTCTTACCATGGATCCAGAACGAGCTGTATTTAGAGCTTGATTAAATAAATGGCTCGTTTATAATGGGGAGGACGTCTTAAGCTATGAAACTTGCAGGACGTTTTAATGGTACAAAGACCTCTTATATTCCAAAAGATCAAGGCAAATTTGGTTTCTCATTTCATGACCCCTTTAAAGTAATAAATCCAGAAGAAGAATAGTATCCCTGAATGTTGGTTGTGTTATTTGAACGTGGTTTAACCCAAGAGTTTTATATATGTTTTAGTCAGTTAAAACATAACATATTTGGCGACGAGGTGGATTTAAATGACCACGAAGCTACTAACTTACAGTGAATCGTAGTTAGGCGTTACGTTACCATACATTTTCTTTTCATGAACATATGGACTTCTCTGAAGTCTTATCGCGCCAGAAAAACCGGGAGAGAAAAGCTTCAAGCACATTACAGACACGCTACAGCAGCACTTCTCGCCGAAGCCCTTGGTCATCGCGGAGCGTTTTCGTTTCCATCGGCGGAATCAGGAGGAGAGCGAGTCGGTGACACCGTATGTTTCAGTTCTTAGAGGGTTGTCAGAACACTGTGAATTTGGGGGACATTTGGATGATGCACTTCGTGATAGATTTGTGTGTGGCCTAAAGAGTGAGGCTACTCAAAAACGCTTGTTGACTGAGTCTACGCTGACGTTTCAGAGAGCGGTAGAGTTGGCGGTCTCCATGGAAACAGCGTCACGTGAAGCACACCAACTCAGCGGATCACTGACGGTAAATGCACTGTCTTTATCAAAGAGTAAGACTGGGAACAAATGCAAACGATGCGGAAAAAATAACCATAATGATGATGATTGTTGGTTTAAAGACAAAAACTGTAATGTTTGTGGAAAAAAAGGCCATATCAGTCGCGTTTGCAGGAAAAGTAACGTTTATGATGACAGAAAAACAATGAGTGGAAAAACAGCAAAAGCTGCAAGGCCAACGAAAGCATTTAAGCAGAAAGGCTACATAAAAAAGGGAAATGTACATCGCCTTGATGCTGATGCAGTGTCTAATGAGGATGACGCAGACTCAGATTTAGCTCTGTATAAACTGTCTCAGCCAGGAGAAAAGTCTAGTATCACCGTGAAACCAGAAATTGAAGGTACACCACTGGAAATGGAACTGGACACGGGCGCAGCAGTGTCATTGATCTCAACAGAGACTTATGATCGAATATTGAAACACCTGCCCCTATGCTCAACGGACATTGTTCTTCGAACATACACTGGGCAAGCATTGCGTCCTGAAGGTGTAATTGATGTGCATGTGAAATTGGGCAAGCAAACAGCTGTTCTTCCATTGTATATCGTGCAAGGAGACTATCCACCACTCTATGGCAGAGAGTGGTTGCGTCAGATCAAAATGAACTGGAAAGAAATTAAAGCAGTCAGATTGAAGACGCTCGAATCTGTGTTGCAGAAACATGCTGCTATTTTCTCTACACATTTGGGAGAAATGAAGAACATCACCGCTAAAATAACATTGAAACCTGAAAACAAACCCAAGTTTTGCCAGCCCAGAGTCGTTCCGTATGCTCTTCGTCCAAAAGTCGAAGCGGAGCTGAAACGTCTCACTGAAATTGGAGTATTGTCACCAGTAGAGCATAGTGAATGGGCTACTCCAATAGTTCCTGTTGTAAAGAAAAATGGAGACGTGCGCATCTGTGGTGATTTTAAGGTGACGATAAACCCTGTCTTACACATTGAACACTATCCATTACCGCGCATTGAGGACCTGTTTGCTTCATTAGCAGGGGGACAGTGTTTCAGCAAATTGGACTTGTCACATGCTTACCTTCAAATGAGGGTCGAGGAGGAGTCCAGGAAGTTCCTTACAATTTCTACACAAAAAGGACTATTCCAGTACAATCGCCTTCCATTTGGGATCGCTTCGGCGCCAGCTATTTTCCAGAGAGCTATGGACCAAATATTACAGGGTCTGCCTAATGTCCATTGTTACCTTGATGACATTCTGGTTACCAGGCAGACTGAAGCTGAACACCTGGAAAACCTGGATGCAGTCCTTGGACGACTGGAGCAGTTTGGTTTGCATGCTGAAAAAGGGAAATGGGACTTTTTCAAGGACTCACTGGAATATCTGGGTCACATAATTGATGCCGAAGGTTTGCACAAGTCACCTAAAAAAGTACATGCAATTGTCAATGCGCCAATTCCGTCAAACATCACACAGCTAGGATCATTTCTAGGCCTGTTAAACTATTATGGGAGATTCATACCCAATCTGGCAAACATAGCGAATCCTTTGAATGCCCTGTTGTGTAAAGGGAAATGCTGGCAATGGTCTGAGGAGTGTGATGCTGCATTTAAAAAGGCAAAAGAACAATTGGTGTCACAAAATGTTTTGACACACTATGACCCTCAGAATGCAATTCAGCTTGCATGCAATGCATCACCTTATGGCATTTGTGCCGTCATTTCCCACATGCTACCCAGCGGTGAAGAAAAGCCAATAGCTTTCGCATCACGCACACTTAGCAAGGCAGAACAGAATTATGCACAGATTGAGCGCGAGGCTCTGGCCATAGTGTTTGGGGTCAGAAAATTCCATCAATATCTTTACGGACGGAAATTCACGCTTTTCACGGATCACCGCCCCCTTACTACAATCTTTGGGCCACAAAAAGGAATTCCGTCTATGGCGGCAGCACGGATGCAAAGGTGGGCATTACTTTTGTCTGCGCACAATTATACAATAGAGTACAAAAGAGCTGAGCATCATGCAAATGCTGATGGTCTTTCCCGTCTGCCGTTACAAGTAGAACATAGTGAGAAAATGGATGCAGTAGAGCTATTTTACCTCGAACAGATGGAGAAACTCCCTGTCAGTGCCACGGATATCCGACGTGAGACTATGAGTGACTCAACCTTGTCTACAGTCGTTGAAATGGTCATAAAAGGGACCCAAGCTGTCAACCTGACTGGTAATAATGAACTCTCACCTTTCATCTCGCGCTGAGCTGTCCGTCCAACACGGGTGCTTAATGCGAGGCATGAGAGTTGTGGTTCCCCTTAAGCTGCAGAAAAGAGTACTGGAGGAACTGCACACTGGCCATCCAGGAATAGTCAGAATGAAAGCCATTGCTCGCAGTTATGTGTGGTGGCCTGGCATTGATGCTGACTTTGAACTGTGTGTGAAAATGTGTCAGTCATGTCAACAAATACAGAAAATGCCACCCCAAGCACCCCTCCACCCATGGGAGTGGCCAAGCAGACCATGGGAACGTATTCATGTAGATTTCGCTGGCCCATGTGAGGGTCACATGTACCCAGTCGTAGTTGATGCACATTCGAAGTGGCCTGAGGTGCAGTTGATGACATCAACAACAGCAGGGAGGACAATTGAAGTTTTGCGGAACCCTTTCAGTCATTATGGACTGCCTGAAGTCCTGGTGAGTGATAATGGACCACAATTTGTCTCTCAGGAGTTTGTAACTTTCCTGAAGGCCAACCATGTGAAGCATATCCGTTCAGCCCCATATCATCCTGCAACCAATGGGCAGGCTGAAAGGTTTGTTCAGTCGCTAAAACAAGCATTGAAGGCATCTAAGGGCTCTTCCACTGTTCAGGGACGGTTGGAAACATTCTTGCTGACGTATCGCAACACACCACATCCAACGACTAGAGAGGCCCCTTCTAGGTTGTTTTTGGGACGACAACTGCGCACACGGCTGGATGCCTTGAAACCCAGTGTGACAGCTGCCGTGCGACTCTCACAGACCTCCCAGGTCCTCCGCCGTGCTGGTCGTTCAAAACCATGACAGTTTGGAGTCGGCGATGCTGTTCTGGCTCATGATTACAGAGGGAGAGAAAGATGGACATCAGGTGTGGTGACGGCTCAAGATGGTCCAGTATCTTATAATGTGGATGTAGGAGCTTCTGCGGAATGGCGACGCCATGCTGATCAACTCTTGTCCATTCTGAATCAAACAGCTGAAACTCAGGTGACACAACCACCTGACATCAGTGATGTATCTGTTCCTGTACAGACCTCTGTATATGACTCTTCTTCAGCACCACCAACCAGGAAACAGGATGTTAACAATGACACATCAGAGTCTCAGATAAATCAAGGCAAACTCAACATTCCATCAGTGCAGGTCAGACGTTATCCAGCCAGAGTGATTAAACCGCCCAACGGTTTGACATTATAAAGCCATGAGAAACTCCTGTTGAACTGAAATTTAATTAGTTATGTTAGTGAGCCTGTTCTGACAAGGGGCAGAATAATCCCCGAACTGGCTCGAGGCAAGAGGCAGTCTACCCTCTACCTCTAGTTAAAAAAGAAAAAAAAAAAAGGCATATTTTTTGAGTAGCTTAGAATGCATTGTTTTTCTTTTGTTTGTTGATTAAGAGGGGAGGAAATGTTATGTATGTAATATCGTTATTTCCCCATTGTGCCTGCGGGAGGCACTGCCACTTATAATTGTGAGTTGTGTTCCTTAAAGTAATAAATCCAGAAGAAGAATAGTATCCCTGAATGTTGGTTGTGTTATTTGAACGTGGTTTAACCCAAGAGTTTTATATATGTTTTAGTCAGTTAAAACATAACATCTAGCATCAACAAGGCATTTTCACCCACAGGACTGCTGCATACTGGATGTTTTTCCCTTTTCACACCATTCTTTGTAAACCCTAGAAATGGTTGTGCGTGAAAATCCCAGTAACTGAGCAGATTGTGAAATACTCAGAGCGGCCCATCTGGCACCAACAACCATGCCATGCTCAAAATAGCTTTCTCATTCTGACATTCAGTTTGGAGTTCAGGAGATAGTCTTGACCAGGACCACACCCCTAAATGCACTGAAGCAACTGTCATGTGATTGGTTGATTAGATAATTGCATTAATGAGAAATTGAACAGGTGTTCCTAATAATCCTTTAGGTGCGTGTACACTTATTTAATTGCCTTTTTTCTTTGTCTGTGTGTTGTTCTGCACAAGCATACTTATCAATAAAGTGCTTTCTGAAATAAAGAAAACAAACATGTGCTTTCTGCCGTCTCTTTAACAGGAGTACAAAAATGAACCAAAAGGTGTCTCATGAGATGAGTCTGTATCGGAAACTTCATCCTTGTGACACAGACTCAGAAAACAAGTTTATTAGTGAATAATTCAAATATCTCCTTACTATTTCCCCCTTTCACATTTATGGTAGTTAGTTTTGCCGGTGCTTTGTGGCAAGCTGGAGTCTATTGTGTTTGAACAGAACGGTTGATCTGCTGCTGCGGGACACTAAACACCGTCGAGACGCTCTTCAGTCACAGCAGCACGGTCTCGTGTGGATCCCAACAGCACAGAAATATTGTTTAATCACTAGTAAATGGATGTCTAAAATTGAAAATTAAGAAGTGTAAAACAGGCAGTAGGCCCGGGGCGTCTGAACTATGACATGACAATTGTCCTGAAGCCCGGCTCGAGGGGCGTAAAGTGTCTGGGCCCGTGGGACTGGGGCTGAACTGCAGGACTCTAGTGTCTGTTGTTGAAACACACAGAGACTTCTTCCTCTCGTACGGTATAACCTCCGATTCTCTTTAGTCACACCCTTGAGAAATACCAAACTGATCACACTCCAGAGACGGTCTCTAATCTGTACATTTCTGCATTATAATATTTGTTCTGTTCTTCCCTCAACAGTACTGTTAGACCTGCATGAGAAACTAAAAGCAGCATTTATTTTGTATCTTTGGTTACACGAGTCAAAAACAATGAAAAAAAAATCACTATTTTTTTTCTTTAAAGATGTTAATATTTTTTTCCTATAATATAATCTTCTTTGTGGTTTTATTTTTGATAATCTTGTAGATATTAAAACCATCTGAAAACACTAAGTTTAACACTTAGCGAACCGCATTGTTGCTATGAGTGTATGAAACTGATGCATGAAGAGATGAAGAAAAGAAACACAACTGGAGAATTTGTGATGTTTATAATGTTCCATCACACAGTATGTTCATGGATTTTAATAAGAGCAAACCTGGGAGAACAGATGGGCAATAATCCAAAGAAGAAAGAGCAAACAGAACAACATACAAGAAGAAAAACAACACAAAACATGAGGCGCTGCAGACTCATGGGAAACTATCATCATCATCTTCTGCCATCTCTTTAGCAAACTCCAGATCCTGCTGCTCTCGCTCTCTTCTCTCCTGTGAACACACACAGACACACAGAGAGTGATCATCTCCAGCAGACGCTCGGGGTGTGTGTGTGTGTGTGTGTGTGTGTGTGTGTGCGCGTGTCTCACCTCTGCAGACTCCAGGTCCTTGTTGTAGGCCTTTGGTGGAAATCTCATGGCCTGCACAGAAACAGATGAACTCCGTTACCTGCACTGAAATCAAGCCACCTTCATTCCCTACATCCGTCCACTGCCACTCATTTAATCTGATACACACGTTTCCTGATGATAGATCTCCCTAATGTTCATGCTGCAAAGGCAGAACCAAAGAGCACTAGTCTAGTATTCATCCGCTCAGGTCAAAGTTGAAACAGCAGCCCTGACCAGATCAGATGTGCTGGAGTTCAGAGAGGAACACATCTCCGTTCACACACACACACACACACACACACACACACACACACACACACACACTCTATACTCTACAGATTCACTGGAGTAACACTGAACCTATTCGTGCTATTTTATTATGATATAATTTTGCCCATGGTATTGAGGTATATTTGTGGATTTAACGGTGATTATCAGGATCTAAATGTGTGCTTCTATTGAAGACCAGTGTCTATTAAACTCAAGCAGTCAGAATAATTACATTTTACCAAATAAAAATAAAGCACTATTCGGACGGGACTAGTTTTCTAAACTACGTTTGAGTTTCGATTCTTACCACCTGACGTCTGTGATTTTCATGTACCAATTCAGACGGGACTAGTATCTCTGTGTTTATTACAGAGGTGGGAGGGTCTGATTTGTGCATCTGGGCGTCACAGAGATCACGCGCTCTGTATGCGTGCGTTGCATTCATTCAGAATGATTGCCTTAGTATTATTACACAATAAATACTAAATGGCTAGTATAACAAAACCATATTAATGTGTGGTGCCTTTAGTTTAACTTGTTTTCGTTTTTTTTTTTTTATTAAATGTAATTAAAACATTATGTAACGGAGTACATAAATGAACGCGAGTAATCTTACCTGATGCTGATATTACAATAGCCGGTATTAACAGTTTGTGATCTTGCTCTTGATTTTATTATTTTTTTATTATTATTTATTTGCCGCTAAGCAAATATATCAAACATGCGCGCGTAAGAGCATCTACGGTAATTCACGTTGGCCAAAACACACAAGGAAACGCGTTGTGAAATAAAATATCACCGGCAATCACAGACATTCGCATTCGGACGGGATTAGTTTTCTCAGAGGATCACTGAGTTTGCTGAAAAACAGTAGGTAATTTGCTCTGGAATTATCACAGACGTTGTGTGAGAAAAACACAGACGTGGCAGATTCGGACGGGATTAAAATCACCAAGTACGTCTGTGAAACGCAGATTTCTCTAACGACCCCCTGTAAAACTAGTCCCGTCCGAATAGGGCTTAAGGCTGTTACAATACTTACAGATATTATTGATTTTTATAATGAACATCAATTTACTTAATCTACTAAATTTGTATTTCTAAGAGACAAATATATATGTTATTAATAATATTATCAGGCAACACAAAGCTGTGTCTTGATTTGTAACAGTATCACTCAGAACATGCAGAACTAAGAAATCAGGGTATATACAGGAATCCTGAAGTTAAATTTTCTCCTTTTTTATACCTTTTTTACTACCTTCAGAATATTTTTTAAAACCATCACGACACTGAATTGCAAGTGTTAATCAGCGACCTTTCTATTATTTACACAGATTTTGACATATTTAACATACAAAAAACAATAGATTTAGAGACTGATGTTGACAACATATTGCCCATTAATTTCACTTATTAAATAAAAATAAAAACTACATAAAATGTGCAATGGAGAGAACGGATAGTTCCAGCACACTGGCTGGCATTCATTGCAAGTTGATGCATTACAAACGGGCATCTTCTATGAACTGTTGCGGATTCACAAACTGAGATTGGTAGAATTAACTGCTCTCTCCGAGCATCCATATGCGACCGAAGTGCGTTAGCTCCCATCCAGTTGACATTGATGTTTTTTTACACACCAAACAATAAGCCTGCCTGTTAGTGGGGTCACGGTACCAACATTTCAGTATTCGGTACCGATACCAGTGAAAATCCACAGTTCTCTGTACCAATTTCGGTACCAAAGCAAAACACAAAATTGCTAATTAAAAAAAAAACTTTTTAGCACTAAAAATAAAACCAATGCCATTCTTTATACTTATTTACAATTGTGTTTAAAGTTTTTCTATAAGTTATATAATTATGAAAAACAGTAAACAAGTTTCACCCAAATGTAATTTGTCTTAATTTATGAAATTTAAACACATTTTATTTTTGGTAAATAAAGGGGATTTGCTATTAAAATTAAAACATAGAAGAAATATTGTGATTTATTTCTTTAAAAAATAAAGTTTTTTAATTGTTTCAACAGTAGTAGCAGTATCACATATACAGTAATTTACTAAATAATAGTGATATTTCTAGCACAATGCCTTTATGTAAAAATTAACTTTTAGGCCTAATGAATGCATATCTGTCATTTTAACTGAACTTAAGACTGGTGGTGATGCTTAAGATATTTTTTGGTCATTGAGGGTTTCTGTAAAAACATAGTAATAGATCAAATTAACTATTATTAAAAGATAATACTACTATTTCTACTATCATACTAATGTATATACAATGCACTATGGATTGATGAGCTGCTGGGTTCATGAATATTAATCACGTTGTCTGCGTTCGGTCAAACTGATTTGCTGAAATCAAAACAGGGACGGTGCTAGTTGAGCGTCAGCCAATGAAATTGCCATTTGCACATTAGCTCCGGCCACTACCGGAGAAACCGTCATATCTTCTGCTTGTTCGAAAATTAATAATTCTAAATGAACTCCATTATTTTGACAGGAGAAGACAACAAAGAATAGTTTACATATAGCGTGTCGATTCAGCGTGGTAAGACTCTCGCGCTCTCTCTCTTTGCATGTGTGAGAAACAGCGCTATCAGTAAAGCGACGGTGAGTCGTGTGCCTTCACACAGAGTTAACAGCATCAAATACAGGTGCGCTGTGCATCCACTGAGATGAACTGAAAAGTTCAGATCGCTTGATAGAGAGATAACTCTGAAGCTCAGATGCTGAAATTAATGCAAGGGTCATGCGCTTCAGTCTATGTGGTAAACAAACCTGCACGTCTCTGCCATGCATTGATTCACACAGAGACGCGCAGAACACTGATTCATACTTCAAACAACTTTTGCGGCTTAACATTTACAGATACTGGTCCATATGGAGATTTGATTTGATTAATTTATGCTAACTTTGACAAATTTCATGACTGTCCATATTAAAATGTAAGTTTCATTTTCATGACTGGATTTTGAGATTCCGTCCTCGTTTTCTGCTTCGCGGAAATCATAGTGCTGTATGCGTCAAGAACCGGGTTTGAACGGGACCTCGGTACTACCGGTATTTAAAGAAACATGGTACCCTCACATTTCATTTTTTTTAGTACCGACTTGGTACCGAAGTACCGGGTCTTTTGACAACACTACTGCCTGTTATTCCCTGTACAGGCCTGAGCCAATCCTTAAATGCTGGGTTAACCCAGCTATTAGAAAACTTGCATTTGTCCATGAAGACGACGATGGTTGTCCAGTCGTTGAAGATACGCCTTGAAGCAAGTCTAAAATAAAACAGAAACCAGCCACTTCTGTTGAGCGCGCAGTGTTCTGAGATGATGCCGAACGACCACTGAATATGACGTCAGCATCAAACATACGCTGAGACGGAAGATCTTTGATTATCTGCCCAGATATGCTAAACCCCATATTTAAACGAACTAACACGAACGCAGATAGAATTTCAATCAGAATAGGACACCTGATAATCTGAAAAAATAATACCTAATTTGGAAAAAAATAATACCTCTGAGACCACATTTAACACTTTTAATGGCCTTAAATTTGACCATTTTGATTTATCACTTTTTAATACTTTTTAAAACCCCGCGGAAACCCTGGAAATGTTTAATCTGTATTAAGATGTTAATTTAGTCATGGGAAACGCCTGTCTCTATCCCAGAGCCCCTTGTGTTGGCATCAGTCGTACCTTGACGGACATGTTGTGTATGTCCAGACAGAAGGAGATGCGCTGGTGGAAGGCCAGCTGAGGCTCTCGTGTGCTGTAGATGTCCATGGTCTCTTTGGACTGGACGTAACCCCTCTCGTGGTTTATACTGGCCTCGATCACACCGTCACGGATGGCCTGGACACACAGAGATGGACACATGCTTCAGCTCAGTCCCTGATGAACACTGTCAGGTGAATGTGTGCGCCAGCCTCACCTTGGCCACGATGAACTCTGCGTCTTCAGGACTGTCCAGCTGCAGCTTCTGAGCGATGTCAGCCAGAGAGATGCGAGAGTACGACAGACTGATCATCCTCACCCCTGAAACACACCACAAACACACCTCAGGGTCAGCAGGAGACACAGCCGTACCCCTCAGAGCGACAGAAACCAGCAGTACATCCTCATGTCATCATCTCAGATCTGATCTGAATCAGAAGAACTGGTCAGAGTCTGTAGAAACACTGCTGGGGCACACACGAGCACGAGTCCCAAAGCTTCTCAAACACACACAATTAATTAAATCACTGTTTTAATGGTGTAACATGCATAAACACATGCAGGAATAAGTCAAATTTATCAAGTTATCTGCACTACACTCTTACTCAAATATTTACGCAGATTTTCTTCGGTCATAAGACGTCATGTGTCTTTTTTAAAAAACATCAACATGACTAAACCGTTTAATCCAAAAGGTAAACTGTGCAGCCCTTTGCAGTGGTGTAAAGAGTGTGTTCCTCTGATCAGCGGCGGTCAGGCGTGATCTTCTCGTGGTCCTCCAGCGGTCACAGGAGGACGACGACACTCACCGGTCTTGATGACGTTGTGTCTCAGACGGATGATCAGTGTGTAGGTGCCGTCAGCCTGAAACTTCTCTCCAAACTGATCCAGCGCCTGGTTAAACGTGGCAAGATGTCCAGCTCTCACCGCTGCACAGGGCAGAAACAGCACACTCTTACTAACTAATACTGTAACGCTGCTCTCATGAGCCACACACACACACACACACACACACACATTATTCAACAGGAAGTTCAGAATTAAGACAAATGGAACACACAGGTCTGGACACGGCTGTCATGACACCAGGATGTGAAACATCCCTCACAACGTCACTGATCAGTCGAGTATTTCAACATTGGTACAGATCTATAAAACATCGTGATACACTTCAGTTGTATTCAATCAGATTATCTTCATCAGTGACACACGGTTCACAGAGTCAACACTGAAACCACATGTTCTTCACGTGTACGACACGAATCACTGTACTGTGACACCCTCACACTTCCCCATCATCACATTCTTCAGAGATGAGAACAGAGGGCGTGGCTTGTCTCTCATGCTGTGGACTGATTGGACAGAATGACACTGACAGCTGGAGGGGCGTGTTTAAGGATGTTCTGCTAAAGCCCAAGCGGTCAAACTGATGTCCTGTGTACTCTGAAAGCAATCTTCAACACAGACGATGAGATTAGTGAGTGAGAGGAGGTACCCTGTGTCAGCAGGAAGTAGGGCAAGAGTGACCTCTTGAGAGACGGCTGTCTGAACTGAAGACGGTCAGGGATCTCCCCGAGCAGCAGCTCCACCACGATCAGCAGCTTGTGCACCTGACGGACACACACACACACACACACCACGATCAGCAGCTTGTGCACCTGACGGACACACACACACACACACACCACGATCAGCAGCTTGTGCACCTGACGGACACACACACACACACACACACACCACGATCAGCAGCTTGTGCACCTGACGGACACACACACACACACACACCACGATCAGCAGCTTGTGCACCTGACGGACACACACACACACACCACGATCAGCAGCTTGTGCACCTGACGGACACACACACACACACACACCACGATCAGCAGCTTGTGCACCTGACGGACACACACACACACACACACCACGATCAGCAGCTTATGCACCTGACGGACACACAGCCTGCAGTCAGACACAGAACACACACAGAGACACACACTCACCGTCTGCTTGAAGCCCACGGCCGTGTGCTGAGGGGCTTTGCGCAGGGCGTTGGTCAGGGTCCTCCTGGCCTCTGAGTACTCCAGCTGGATGGCCTTGATCCGCCCTGAACACACACCACAGATCAGTGTCTGGTGGACACGCTCATCTGAACACACACCACAGACCAGTGTCTGGTGGACACACTCATCTGAACACACACTCACCGGTGTAGTAGAGGTAGCGCGCCCACTCGTTGTTGTTGGCCAGCTCAGGGAACACAGACTTGGACACCAGTTTCTCGGCCTGGTCGTACAGATGGTACTGCAGGTAGTTACGCAGCAGCAGGTTGAGCAGCGTGGCCTGGCCGTCAGCGTCGTGACGGAGCGTAGCCGTCCTCAAGCGTGTGTGCAGGAAACTGTGTTCACCAGAGAGCAGAGTGAGCACAACAGCCCAGCTGAAGCGGAGGTCAAAGGTCATGAGGAGGACACTCACCTGCGCACCACATCCAGCTGGTTCAGGAACTCGTACACGCGCGAGTGATAGTAATAACACTTGGCAGCCACTAAGTCCAGAGCCCTGCGGTTCTGAGAGCCCATCTTCTGCAGCAGATCATCAGACACTTTCTGAGCCTGAGAGGACAGAGATCAGACCAAACCTCATCATCTGTAGAGAGCTGAAGAACATGCTGTTCATGTGCTGGACTGCAGTGGAATCCAGCTCTGCTAGCAGGATTAACCTGAGTCGTATCTTATGTGCACACACAGAGTTGAGCTGTGGTGGATCAGCAGTGTTTCTGACCTGGGCGTAGTGGTGAGGTAGTGTCTCTGACCTGGGCGTAGTGTTTGTCGTTGGCGAGGCAGTGTTTCTGACCTGGGCGTAGTGTTTGTCGTTGGCGAGGCAGTGTTTCTGACCTGGGCGTAGTGTTTGTCGTTGGCGAGGCATTGTTTCTGACCTGGGCGTAGTGTTTGTCGTTGGCGAGGCAGTGTTTCTGACCTGGGCGTAGTGTTTGTCGTTGGCGAGGCATTGTTTCTGACCTGGGCGTAGTGTTTGTCGTTGGCGAGGCAGTGTTTCTGACCTGGGCGTAGTGTTTGTCGTTGGCGAGGCAGTGTTTCTGACCGGGGCGTAGTGTTTGTCGCTGGCCAGGAAGTGTTTCTGACCTGGGCGTAGTGTTTGTCGCTGGCGAGGCAGTGTTTCTGACCGGGGCGTAGTGTTTGTCGTTGGCGAGGCAGTGTTTCTGACCGGGGCGTAGTGTTTGTCGTTGGCGAGGCAGTGTTTCTGACCGGGGCGTAGTGTTTGTCGCTGGCCAGGAAGTGTTTCTGACCTGGGCGTAGTGTTTGTCGCTGGCGAGGCAGTGTTTCTGACCGGGGCGTAGTGTTTGTCGTTGGCGAGGCAGTGTTTCTGACCTGGGCGTAGTGTTTGTCGTTGGCGAGGCAGTGTTTCTGACCGGGGCGTAGTGTTTGTCGTTGGCGAGGCAGTGTTTCTGACCTGGGCGTAGTGTTTGTCGCTGGCGAGGCAGTGTTTCTGACCGGGGCGTAGTGTTTGTCGCTGGCGAGGCAGTGTTTCTGACCGGGGCGTAGTGTTTGTCGCTGGCGAGGCAGTGTTTCTGACCTGGCCGTAGTGTTTGTCGTTGGCGAGGCAGTGTTTCTGACCTGGGCGTAGTGTTTGTCGTTGGCGAGGCAGTGTTTCTGACCTGGGCGTAGTGTTTGTCGTTGGCGAGGCAGTGTTTCTGACCGGGGCGTAGTGTTTGTCGCTGGCCAGGAAGTGTTTCTGACCTGGGCGTAGTGTTTGTCGCTGGCGAGGCAGTGTTTCTGACCGGGGCGAAGTGTTTGTCGTTGGCGAGGCAGTGTTTCTGACCGGGGCGTAGTGTTTGTCGTTGGCGAGGCAGTGTTTCTGACCTGGGCGTAGTGTTGGTCGTTGGCGAGGCAGTGTTTCTGACCTGGGCGTAGTGTTGGTCGTTGGCGAGGCAGTGTTTCTGACCTGGCCGTAGTGTTTGTCGTTGGCGAGGCAGTGTTTCTGACCTGGGCGTAGTGTTTGTCGTTGGCGAGGCAGTGTTTCTGACCTGGGCGTAGTGTTTGTCGTTGGCGAGGCAGTGTTTCTGACCTGGGCGTAGTGTTTGTCGTTGGCGAGGCAGTGTTTCTGACCTGGGCGTAGTGTTTGTCGTTGGCGAGGCAGTGTTTCTGACCTGGGCGTAGTGTTTGTCGTTGGCGAGGCAGTGTTTCTGACCTGGGCGTAGTGTTTGTCGTTGGCGAGGCAGTGTTTCTGACCTGGGCGTAGTGTTTGTCGTTGGCGAGGCAGTGTTTCTGACCTGGGCGTAGTGTTTGTCGTTGGCCAGGCAGTGTTTCTGACCTGGGCGTAGTGTTTGTCGTTGGCCAGGCAGTGTTTCTGACCTGGGCGTAGTGTTTGTCGTTGGCCAGGCAGTGTTTCTGACCGGGGCGTAGTGTTTGTCGTTGGCGAGGCAGTGTTTCTGACCGGGGCGTAGTGTTTGTCGTTGGCGAGGCAGTGTTTCTGACCGGGGCGTAGTGTTTGTCGTTGGCGAGGCAGTGTTTCTGACCGGGGCGTAGTGTTTGTCGTTGGCGAGGCAGTGTTTCTGACCTGGGCGTAGTGTTTGTCGTTGGCGAGGCAGTGTTTCTGACCGGGGCGTAGTGTTTGTCGTTGGCGAGGCAGTGTTTCTGACCGGGGCGTAGTGTTTGTCGTTGGCGAGGCAGTGTTTCTGACCGGGGCGTAGTGTTTGTCGTTGGCGAGGCAGTGTTTCTGACCGGGGCGAAGTGTTTGTCGTTGGCGAGGCAGTGTTTCTGACCTGGGCGTAGTGTTTGTCGTTGGCGAGGCAGTGTTTCTGACCGGGGCGTAGTGTTTGTCGCTGGCGAGGCAGTGTTTCTGACCTGGGCGTAGTGTTTGTCGCTGGCGAGGCAGTGTTTCTGACCTGGGCGTAGTGTTTGTCTCTGGCGAGGCAGTGTTTCTGACCGGGGCGTAGTGTTTGTCGCTGGCGAGGCAGTGTTTCTGACCGGGGCGTAGTGTTTGTCGCTGGCGAGGCAGTGTTTCTGACCGGGGCGTAGCGTTTGTCGCTGGCGAGGCAGTGTTTCTGACCGGGGCGTAGCGTTTGTCGCTGGCGAGGCAGTGTTTCTGACCGGGGCGTAGCGTTTGTCGCTGGCGAGGCAGTGTTTCTGACCGGGGCGTAGTGTTTGTCGCTGGCGAGGCAGTGTTTCTGACCGGGGCGTAGTGTTTGTCGCTGGCGAGGCAGTGTTTCTGACCTGGGCGTAGTGTTTGTCGCTGGCGAGGCAGTGTTTCTGACCTGGGCGTAGTGTTTGTCGCTGGCGAGGCAGTGTTTCTGACCTGGGCGTAGTGTTTGTCGCTGGCGAGGCAGTGTTTCTGACCGGGGCGTAGTGTTTGTCGCTGGCGAGGCAGTGTTTCTGACCGGGGCGTAGTGTTTGTCGCTGGCGAGGCAGTGTTTCTGACCGGGGCGTAGTGTTTGTCGCTGGCGAGGCAGTGTTTCTGACCGGGGCGTAGCGTTTGTCGCTGGCGAGGCAGTGTTTCTGACCGGGGCGTAGTGTTTGTCGCTGGCGAGGCAGTGTTTCTGACCGGGGCGTAGTGTTTGTCGCTGGCGAGGCAGTGTTTCTGACCGGGGCGTAGTGTTTGTCGCTGGCGAGGCAGTGTTTCTGACCTGGGCGTAGTGTTTGTCGCTGGCGAGGCAGTGTTTCTGACCTGGGCGTAGTGTTTGTCGCTGGCGAGGCAGTGTTTCTGACCGGGGCGTAGTGTTTGTCGCTGGCGAGGCAGTGTTTCTGACCGGGGCGTAGTGTTTGTCGCTGGCGAGGCAGTGTTTCTGACCGGGGCGTAGTGTTTGTCGCTGGCGAGGCAGTGTTTCTGACCGGGGCGTAGTGTTTGTCGCTGGCGAGGCAGTGTTTCTGACCTGGGCGTAGTGTTTGTCGCTGGCGAGGCAGTGTTTCTGACCGGGGCGTAGTGTTTGTCGCTGGCGAGGCAGTGTTTCTGACCGGGGCGTAGCGTTTGTCGCTGGCGAGGCAGTGTTTCTGACCGGGGCGTAGTGTTTGTCGCTGGCGAGGCAGTGTTTCTGACCGGGGCGTAGTGTTTGTCGCTGGCGAGGCAGTGTTTCTGACCGGGGCGTAGTGTTTGTCGCTGGCGAGGCAGTGTTTCTGACCGGGGCGTAGTGTTTGTCGCTGGCGAGGCAGTGTTTCTGACCTGGGCGTAGTGTTTGTCGCTGGCGAGGCAGTGTTTCTGACCTGGGCGTAGTGTTTGTCGCTGGCGAGGCAGTGTTTCTGACCTGGGCGTAGTGTTTGTCGCTGGCGAGGCAGTGTTTCTGACCTGGGCGTAGTGTTTGTCGCTGGCGAGGCAGTGTTTCTGACCTGGGCGTAGTGTTTGTCGTTGGCGAGGCAGTGTTTCTGACCTGGGCGTAGTGTTTGTCGCTGGCGAGGCAGTGTTTCTGACCTGGGCGTAGTGTTTGTCGTTGGCGAGGCAGTGTTTCTGACCGGGGCGTAGTGTTTGTCGTTGGCGAGGCAGTGTTTCTGACCGGGGCGTAGTGTTTGTCGCTGGTGAGGTAGTGTTTCTGACCTGGGCGTAGTGTTTGTCGTTGGTGAGGCAGTGTTTCTGACCTGGGCGTAGTGTTTGTTGTTGGTGAGGTAGTGTTTCTGACCTGGGCGTAGTGTTTGTCGTTGGTGAGGCAGTGTTTCTGACCTGGGCGTAGTGTTTGTTGTTGGTGAGGTAGTGTTTCTGACCTGGGCGTAGTGTTTGTTGTTGGTGAGGTAGTGTTTCTGACCTGGGTGTAGTGTTTGTTGTTGGTGAGGTAGATCACCAGCAGCAGCTGTAGATAAGCCTCCACCTCTGGGATGAGTGGTGTCACCGCAGCTTTCCCCGTGCGTGGCCTGAACTGAACATCTCCTTCCTTCTCCAGCGGCTGAAGCACAAACACACCCGTCACAGCCATCAGCTCTTGAGAGCAGACTCAGACAGCTCTAGCACTAACATCACTCATCACTCTTACTGAGATTAATCAACAGAAACACACGCTCCCTCTCCTGGAACTGCACACAAAGCAACAGAAATCTCAGTTTATCAGTGTGAGCAGCGGCGGGACGAGGGTCTGCAGAACGAGATGGTCGTCCCAGTCAGAGCCGCACATCACAGTAATATCTGACAGAGATCTGACCGCTGTAAAGGAACAGAGAGGGGTGTGTTTATACCTGGTCCAGGAAGCCCAGCAGGAACTCTTTGCTGGCAGCGTTGGAGGTGAAGAACCCGGACACAGCTTTGTGCAGCACACTGTGATTGAGACGACGGCTGGTGGAGGGCAGAGCTCGCAGGGCACGGAGGACGAAGCGTGGCTCCTTCCCCTGCACGGCCTTCTCGATCTGCTTCACGTGCTCCTTGATCTCTGCAGCAGACACACACTCATCATCCACAGGCCTCGGGTCACCAGCTTCAGCAGGAAGTGACCACTGCTTCATCACAAGCCATACACATCTTACATTCAGAGGAAACAGAGAAGGGGTGCGTTCCACTTCTGACCAGTTAACCCTCCGTTTCTGCTTCTCTTTATCATTACTCTCAATACAGAGATGTACAATAACATAGACCTCTATATAAACTAAAGAAACTGTAGATGTGTATTTCCCTGACTGTTTGAAGTGTGCAGGATATATTAAACTGATGGCCGTCTGTAGTATCCTGTAGTTTACACGTGAAGAGACTTGTTTTGAGATGCTGAATAAAGTCGTATTTTTTGCTATTTTTGGACCAAAATGTATTTTCGATGCTTCAGAATATTCTAACGGTCCCTCTGATGTCACATGGACTACTTTGATGAAGTTTTTCTTCTCTTTCTGGACATGGACAGTAGACCGTACACACAGCTTCAATGGAGGGACTGAGAGCTCTCGGACTAAATCTAAAATATCTTAAACTGTGTTCAGAAGATAAACGGAGGTCACACGGGTTTGGAACGGAATGAGGGAGTCATTAATGACATAATTTTGACTTTTGGGTGAACTATCCCTTTAATACTATAATGATATTCAGTAAGATTATCCAAAATAGTCATCAGTATATCTGCCGAATCCACTGTCAGCCGAGCTCGACGAGTTTCTGTCTAGAGCCCATCTTCACACACTCCTCACGGACACCTGTGTGTGATCTGATCTGTTATAACGTATGATTATATCTGATATAATATCTGCTGTGGTGTTTGCTGAGAGTGAGGTGTTTGTCTGACCGTCGAGCGTCAGCTGGTCCTGATATATGATGTGATGTGTGTGATATATGATGTGTTATGTGATGTGTGTGATATATGATGTGATATGTGTGATATATGATGTGTTATGTGTTGTATGATTCTTGCTCTGACCGTCGAGCGTCAGTTGGTCCTGGTCTCCGTCCCGGGGCTCCGCGCCGCTCGCGCTCTTCTCTTTCTCCGCGCCGCTCTTCCCTTTCTCCGCGCGGGCTTTCTCGGGTCTCTTTGCTGTCACTTCTTTCATGCTGCCGCTCAGATGCTAGAGCTCGATGTCGTAGCGCGAAAATCACGCATGTAAACAAGACGTCGGTGGAGGCTAGCGCTGAAGATGACTGGCGATTCTTCTTAGGCGCCGCTGTGCATCATGGGACGGTGGCGCTCTCTCTCTCTCTCTCTCTCTCTCTCTCTCTCTCTCTCTCTCTCTCTCTCTCTCTCTCTCTCTCTCTCGTGTGGAGCTGAAGCCGCGGGAGCAGCGTGCTGCCCTCTAGCGCTCATCATCATCATCACAGCAGCTCCGCGCTCAGCTCTTCTTCTTCTTCTTTGGAAGGTTTGGAATATTCCGATTCATAGGCACATACCGCCACCAACTGTTCTTATTCTTACATGGATGAAAGTCCTGCCACTATTCAGATTTTATTTATTTATTTTATTATAATTAATTTTATTTCGGGTTCACCCAAGCTGTATTTATGGCTGCTGCTTGTTCAGCTGCCATGCCAAAAAACCCAGCTACGCTCAGCTCCCAATACAGTACATGATATAAAACAACAGCTTGAACAGAAAGTGACCTGTCCACTGTTCAGCCATGCCTTTATCTCGAATACAACATTCTGACTTTGTAAAGCCAGGGCTGGACTGGGACAAAAAATCAGCCCTGACATTTACTGGTCCAAACGGCTCGCCACTACGATCAGAATCAGTCCAGTGGGAAACACACACACACACACATTTGGACCCAGTATCATGGAATAGCAGGTACACTCTAGCCGCATTTCCACTGTCAGGCCAGTGCGAGCCAGGGCTTAAAGCGGGTCGGGGCCAGTAGCACGAGGCCAGAATAGCGCAGGGTTTCCACAGTGGAGCTTGAAGCACCGCTACACGTCACTAAAACACGCCCTTTACACGCCTCTCAGAACAACGTCATGCAAAATTAATCACACATAAACACACTTATTTCTATTTTATTTATTTATTTATTTTTAACGCTTATGAAAATAGCCTGCTTATTCAGTCGAGTCTGTTTCTGTTTATTAGCCACAGTATAGCTGTCATATTTATAATGAATGATAATATCTCTATTTTTATAAAAGCTCCCGAACAAAAAACATTATTAGGCTATATTCTTTCATGATAGGCAACATGAGATAAACTCTCGAGATGAGGCTTGTGACAGATAATATAAGTTACTTAATAAATACACGACTGTGATAGAGAATAAGGAGCTGACGTCTGATTTCTTCAAGCGGTCATATTTTACCATGTTTACTATATGTTTAGCGTGCATATCTTTTTCATCGCTTATAAATATTTCTGCCTTGTTTAGTGATTATAATCCACATCAGATCAAGTTATTTCAAACTCTCGCTGCTGACTGAAAGTGAGTTTTGAGCTTGATTTATTTAAAAAAGTGTTAAATGCTGATGTTAAAGCGGTTATCTTTCTGAAATGACCCGCAGCGCAGACTCTCTATTTTTATAAAAGCTCCCGAACAAAAAACATGATTATATTTTGATGATATGCAACGTGGTGCTAAACTTACGAAATGAGACGACAGATAAAAATGTTACTTAATAAATACACAATTTTGATAGAGAATAAGAAGCTGACGTCTGATTTCTCCAAGTGGTCATATTTAACATGTTTACTATGGTAACGTTAGCGTGCATAGTCTTTTACATCGCTTATACATATTTCTGCTTTGTTTAGTGATTATAATCCACATTGGATTAAGTTATTTCAAACACTTGCTGCTAACTAAGAGTGAGTTTTGAGCTCAACTTATTTTAAAACGTCTTTAATGCTGGTGTTAAAGCTGTTATCTTTCTGAAATGATCAGCGCTGACGCTCTCTAGACATGGAGAAACTCCGCCTTTGTTCATAACCCCTCCTCTAGTCCCAGCTGGCCTGCTTTGGTCCAAGGTTTTCGTCGGGCCAAAAAACCCTGGCCGTTGCCCCGAGGAAACCCCGGCGAGGCACGATCAAGCCCCGGAAGTGATAGTGGAAACGCGACTGGTCCTGGCACGCACTAGCACGCCGGTCCTAGCTCGATAGTGGAAACACGGCTACTAACACTGTGTGTGTGTGTGTGTGTGTGTGTGAATGCTCTTGTTTTTGTGTCATATCAGGACACGGGTATGACACAGGTATTACAAGGAGAGGGTGTCTTATGAGGACATAACCCATGTCCCCATTTTTCAAAACACTTATAAATCATACAGAATGAGTTTATTTAGAGAGAGTAAAAATGCACAAAGTTTCCTGTGAGGGTTAGGTGTACAGTATTGTTCAAAATAATAGCAGTACAATGTGACTAACCAGAATAATCAAGGTTTTTAGTATATTTTTTATTGCTACGTGGCAAACAAGTTACCAGTAGGTTCAGTAGATTGTCAGAAAACAAACAAGACCCAGCATTCATGATATGCACACACTTAAGGCTGTGCAATTGGGCAATTAGTTGAAAGGGGTGTGTTCAAAAAAATAGCAGTGTCTACCTTTGACTGTACAAACTCAAAACTATTTTGTACAAACATTTTTTTTTTCTGGAATTTAGCAATCCTGTGAATCACTAAACTAATATTTAGTTTTATGACCACAGTTTTTTAAAACTGCTTGACATCTGGGTGGCATGGAGTCAACCAACTTGTGGCACCTCTCAGCTGTTATTCCACTCCATGATTCTTTAACAACATTCCACAATTCATTCACATTTCTTGGTTTTGCTTCAGAAACAGCATTTTTGATATCACCCCACAAGTTCTCAATTGGATTAAGGTCTGGAGATTGGGCTGGCCACTCCATAACATTCATTTTGTTGGTTTGGAACCAAGACTTTGCCCGTTTACTAGTGTGTTTTGGGTCATTGTCTTGTTGAAACAACCATTTCAAGAACAAGTCCTCTTCAGCATAGGACAACATGACCTCTTCAAGTATTTTAATATATGCAAACTGATCCATGATCCCTGGTATGCGATGAATAGGCCCAACACCATAGTAGGAGAAACATGCCCATATCATGATGCTTGCACCTCCATGCTTCACTGTCTTCACTGTGTACTGTGGCTTGAATTCAGAGTTTGGGGGTCGTCTCACAAACTGCCTGTGGCCCTTGGACCCAAAAAGAACAATTTTACTCTCATCAGTCCACAAAATGTTCCTCCATTTCTCTTTAGGCCAGTTGATGTGTTCTTTGGCAAATTGTAACCTCTTCTGCACATGCCTTTTTTTTAACAGAGGGACTTTGCGGGGGATTCTTGAAAATAGATTAGCTTCACACAGACGTCTTCTAACTGTCACAGTACTTACAGGTAACTCCAGACTGTCTTTGATCATCCTGGAGGTGATCATTGGCTGAGCCTTTGCCATTCTGGTTATTCTTCTATCCATTTTGATGGTTGTCTTCCGTTTTCTTCCACGTCTCTCTGGTTTTGCTCTCCATTTTAAGGCATTGGAGATCATTTTAGCTGAACAGTCTATCATTTTTTGCACCTCTTTATAGGTTTTCCCCTCTCTAATCAACTTTTTAATCAAAGTACGCTGTTCTTCTGAACAATGTCTTGAACGACCCATTTTCCTCAGCTTTTAAATGCATGTTCAACAAGTGTTGGCTTCATCCTTAAATAGGGGCCACCTGATTCACACCTGTTTCTTCACAAAATTGATGACCTCAGTGATTGAATGCCACACTGCTATTTTTTTGAACACACCCCTTTCAACTAATTCAACTAATTGCCCAATTGCACAGCCTTAAGAGCGTGCATATCATGAATGCTGGGTCTCATTTGTTTTCTGAGAATCTACTGAACCTACTGGTAACTTGTTTGCCACGTAGCAATAAAAAAATATACGAAAAACCTTGATTATTCTGGTTAGTCACATTGTACTGCTATTATTTTGAACAATACTGTAGGTGTAGGGTTGGTGAAGGGCCATAGAATATACAGTTTGTACAGTATAAAAACCATTACGCCTATGGGTTATACCCACTTTTTGCCCTTGTATTGTCTCCCCGATCTCAAGAGACGCACTGACGGCAGACGCTATTGTCTGCAGTCATATAGCCAACTCGATAGTGTGTCTGCCTCCCATGCCGTAGACCCGGTTTCGAGGCCCACTCGTCACATGTGCGAGGTGTGGCGGTGACCTGGGAGAGAGGGGTTACATATATATATATATATATATATATATATATATATATATATATATATATATATATATATAGTCCACCATTCTCCTTTCCCCCCTTTTCAGAAAACCACTGACAAGCAAACTTTGTCCTGCAAAACAAAACAGCATGTAATCAGCTTATAAACATCTCTCAAAATCAAGAATTTGAGCAATGTAACTCTTACTGTTCTAATGAAGAGAAGAAACAGTTAAATTTTCAGAAAACTGCACCCATTTACCTCCCAGCACAACTAGTTACTGAGCATAAAGCTTACTAATTCTTTACAGGTCAAGCCTGATATCAAGCTTACTGACTCTTCCAGACCTAGTAAGTATCAGTCCAGACTTAGGAGTAGGAAATGTTTCCTTGCATGTTTGGGTTGGTATTGCCTCTGTTGTATCAGTATGTGTAGGCTTAATGTCAACAGTCCTTTTGTTTGTGGTGAATGTGTGTAGACAGGGGCGGAGTGGCAATCGGTACGATCAGGACTTTTCCCAGTTGGCCGGCCGGCCGGTTGATGAATTTTCATGATCGCCCATTATAAATTATTCATAATGGCCGTGAGAGTGGCCGGAGCGGGAGCGCGGCGGCCGGTACTGTATTTCTCAGTCATAGTTACCCCCCCGCACACTCATCTGTCATATTCTTCATACAGAACTTTCATGGTCACAAAAAAATAAAAAAATAAAAGTATTTAATTCATTTGTTTGTTCTTAAATTAACATAGAATGGAGTAAAACCTCCTGGGAATGGGGAAATCGTTTATCCAATGAACCATCGCAAGTCAAGTCTGTTTACAGAATTGTAGGGAGATAATGAGCGCCCCCTGCCCCCTCGTCTAATGGCATGACCCAAAAATGGCACACACCTCTTCTGACTATTATTAATTCTTCATTGTCATTAGGATATGTCCCCAAAACCTTCAAACTGGCTGTTATTAAGCCTCTCATAACAAAAAACACAACTTGACCCCAAAGAACTTGTTAATTATAGACCAATCTCGAATCTCCCTTTTCTGTCTAAGACACTAGAAAAGGCGGTATCCTCACAATTATATTCCTTCTTAGAGAAAAATGGTATATGTGAGGATTTCCAGTCAGGATTTAGACCATATCATAGTACTGAGACTGCTCTCCTTAGAGTTACAAATGATCTGCTCTTATCATCTGATCGTGGGTGTATCTCTCTATTAGTTTTATTGGATCTTAGTGCTGCGTTTGACACAATTGACCACAGCATTCTTTTGCATAGACTTGAACACTTTGTTGGCATCAGTGGAAGTGCATTAGCATGGTTTAAATCGTACTTATATGACCGCCATCAGTTCGTAGCAGTGAATGAAGATGTATCATATCGATCACAAGTGCAGTATGGAGTACCTCAAGGCTCAGTTCTAGGGCCGCTACTCTTCACGCTTTATATGTTACCCTTGGGAGATATCATCAGGAAACATGGTGTTAGCTTTCACTGTAATGCTGATGATACTCAGCTCTATATTTCCTCGCAGCCCGGTGAAACACACCAATTTGAAAAACTAATGGAATGCATAGTCGATATAAAAAACTGGATGACGAGTAATTTCTTACTGCTAAATTCTGAAAAAACAGAGGTGTTAATCATAGGGCCTAAAAACTCTGCTTGTAATAACCTAGAACACTGTCTAAGACTTGGTGGTTGCTCTGTAAATTCTTCGTCATCAGTTAGGAACCTAGGTTCGCTATTTGATCGCAATCTTTCCTTAGAAAGCCACGTTTCTAGCATTTGTAAAACTGCAATTTTCCATCTCTAAAATATATTTAAATTACGGCCTATGCTCTCAATTTCAAATGCAGAAATGTTAATCCATGCATTTATGACGTCAAGGTTAGATTATTGTAATGCTTTATTGGGTGGTTGTTCTGCACGCTTGGTAAACAAACTACAGCTAGTCCAAAATGCAGCAGCAAGAGTTCTTACTAGAACCAGGAAATATGACCATATTAGCCCGGTCCTGTCCACACTGCACTGGCTCCCTATCAAACATCGTATAGATTTTAAAATATTGCTTATTACTTATAAAGCCCTGAATGGTTTAGCACCTCAGTATTTGAATGAGCTCCTTTTACATTATACTCCTCTTCGTCCGCTACGTTCTCAAAACTCAGGCAATCTTCCTAGAATATCAAAATCAACTGCGGGTGGCAGATCATTTTCCTGTTTGGTGCCTAAACTCTGGAATAACCTACCTAACATTGTTCGGGAGGCAGACACACTCTTGCAGTTTAAATCTAGATTAAAGACCCATCTCTTTAACCTGGCATACACATAACATACTAATATGCTTTTAATATCCAAATCCGTTAAAGGATTTTTAGGCTGCATTAATTAGGTAAACCGGAACCGGAAACGCTTCACATAACACCCTATGTACTTGCTACATCATTAGAAGAATGGCATCTACGCTAATATTTGTCTGTTTCTCTCTTATTCCGAGGTCACCGTAGCCACCAGATCCAGTCTGTATCCAGATCAGAGGGTCACTGCAGTCACCCGGATCCAGTACGTATCCAGACCAGATGGTGGATCAGCACCTAGAAAGGACCTCTACATCCCTGAAAGACAGCGGAGACCAGGACAACTAGAGCCCAGATACAGATCCCCTGTACAGACCTTGTCTCAGAGGAGCACCAGGACAAGACCACAGGAAACAGATGATTCTTCTGCACAATCTGACTTTGCTGCAGTCTGGAATTGAACTACTGGTTTCGTCTGGTCAGAGGAGAACTGGCCCCAACTGAGCCTGGTTTCTCCCAAGGTTTTTTCTCCATTCTGTCACCGATGGAGTTTCGGTTCCTTGTCGCTGTCGCCTCTGGCTTGCTTAGTTGGGGTCACTTCATCTACAGCGATATCATTGACTTGATTGCAAATAAATGCACAGACACTATTTAACTGAACAGATATGACATCACTGAATTCAATGATGAACTGCCTTTAACTATCATTTTGCATTATTGACACACTGTTTTCCTAATGAATGTTGTTCAGTGCTTTGACGCAATTTATTTTGTTTAAAGCGCTATATAAATAAAGGTGATTGACTGATTGATTGATAGAGAGAGAGAGAGAGAGAGAGAGAGAGAGAGAGAGAGAAAGCGCGCAAATAAAAAAAAAAGTGTGGTTGCATAACATTTAACGATAACCCCATGGAAGGCAAGAAGAGAAAGGACAAAGGAGGGGCCGAAAAGGCCAGAATGAAGAAGAAGCGGATGCTGGAGGAGAATGCATCAAAGTGCTCAAAAATTACGGATTTATTCCGAAATCAGGCGTCAACAGGTAAATTTACAGAAAAAACAGTGGCACCGCTCAAGCATTAACTTATGTTATTGCTAGCCGCCCGTGAACTAGCACAAGCTAGTAAATTTTGGTAGCCTAATAATAATGACTAATTATTATCAGTCTAACCATAGACCACGTGACCAGTAGCGGTGGCTTTCTATTTAAAATAATTTTGCAAGGGTTATGACGTTAGTAGTATATATTTTTTAGCATTTTTTTTTTGACCACCAAGGGCCGGTGGTTTACGAAATTTCCCGGTAGATTTTTTGCTCCCACTCCGCCCCTGTGTGTAGACTCTGTTTTGTTATCTGTGTTGGTGGTGGTACATTTTCTTGCCTGTTAACTGCCGCTGAAGCCCAGACCTTCTCACGGTCCAATTTGGTAAGAACAGTGTCACCTGGTCTCAGCATTGACAGATTTTTAGCTCCATTACGACGACTGTAGTAGAAAGCTTGTTTGTCTTTCTCCATTTTGTCTTTCAGCATGACAGACTTCCTGTTAGGCCACCTGGGTTGAAGATTCTTCTCTAGGGTTGGAAGCGTTGTTCTGATCTTCCTTCCTATAAGAAGCTCTGCTGGTCTAACTCCTGTAATGGCACACGGGGTTGACTGGTAGCACTCATGTGCTACCAGAGGATCTGTCAGCTTCAGGATTCTTTTTGCTATCTTTTGAAGTGTCCTCACACGAAAGAACGTTAATATAATGCGCAGAATATAATGTGCCCGATCGCGTATCCCTCTCCTCCTGCGCGGAATATAATTTGCAGAGCGTGAATCTCACTCCTCGTGCGCGGAATATAATGTGCGGAGTGCGAATCTCTCTGCTGACACTCGGGAACTGGGCTGTGAGCTCTCAGATACACGTTGCTCTTATAAGAATTTTCTCTGGACTCGCTCAAAGAGTATGTCTGCACTTAAAACATGTTCAGTGCAATCACAAATCTCTCCTCTTCACTTAATGTAAGCATGTATGTGCTTAGACTGTGTCTTGTGCGTCTGCGCATGGCCAAGTACTCTTCTCTTCAATTTCTTTCTCTTTGCTCTTGGCATAAATGCTGTCAAAACGGCAACAACCAATCCGAAATAGGCTTCAACGACTGACCAATGAAACAAGACATTGTACTGTACATGGAATCTTATTGGTTGATACTGAACTGCACCTAGGGGTTTTCAGAAAGTTTCACATCCTCAATCAAAGTAGATAAGATTAAAGCATTCTTTTTCTTCATTAACTTAAGTGATGAAAAATAATTACACAGTTCATTATGAAAAGCATTAAAGTTTGGAAGTGTTTTCAGGAATCTATTCTTGTGTAAAAAGAATTTCCCAAGAATAATGAACCTGTTAACTGCCAAGTCGTGCGTTTCATCTTTCATAAACATACTAAATATAATTTTTTCATTTGTTAATATAGGCAAATCTTTAAATTTAGGAAATAGCCTGTAATGCAAATCCTCCCAAAAGGTAAAAGCAAATTTACATTCATGAAACAGATGTTCTGTTGTTTCAATCTGATCATCACAAAATGAGCAACAGTTAACATCAAAACCGAATCGTCATCTTAAAAATTCTCTAGATGGATACACTCCATTTGAACCGCACATGGAACACAAGGAATAAGTTCACTGAAGTTCAGTCAAGATGAGCCGAGATGGATCCGCCGAATAGACGATGTCAGGTAACCAGTTTTGTTTGTTTTGATTTTAAATATGTCCAATGTATCGTCTTGATTGAACTTCAGTGAACTTATTCCATGTGTTTCATTTGCGGTTCAATATCAACCAATAAGATTCCATGTACGATGACGTGTTTTCATTGGTCAGTCGTTGAAGCCTATTTCTGCGTTCATGCCTAGAGCAAAGAGAAATAAATCGATGAGATGAGTACTTGGCCATGCGCGAATGCACGACACACAGTCTAAGCACATACGCGCTTACTTTAAGCGAAGAGGAGAGATTCGTGATTGCACTGAACTTGTTTTTAGCCCAGAGAAAATTCTTACAAGAGCAACGTGTATCTGAGAGCGCATGCCCAGTTCCCGAGCGTGAGCAGAGTGATTCGTGCTCCGCACATAATATTAATGTGCTTACGTGCTACAATAATGCACTCTTGACATTTGACAGGGAAATAACGCCATACAGCACCCGTATCGATTTTACATTTTACAGGGGTCGTCCCAATCAGGAGTTGCACTATCCACTGCTCTTCCAGTTCATTTACATTGTAAACTGAACCCATAAAGTATGAAGATTGGTCAAAACATTCAGCGACTTCTCTCACTGACCGGTTACTGTAGCATACTACTCTGGCCCAGTGTCCAATTTTGTGGCATTTGTAGCGCTCATCGCCTGCATGTAAAAAATCCAGCCTTGACAATGGAGGGGTTGTTGGGGCTGTTTTCCTCGATCTTAAGAAGGCGTTTGATACAGTAAATTATAATGTTCTGTTATCTAAACTCTCAAAGATTAATTTCTCTCCCAGCGCTCTGACATGGATGGAGTCTCATTTAGATTCTAGAAAGCAGTGCACCAGGATTAATGATAGATGCTCCTCCTTTGCTAACTGCACTACTGGAGTCCCTCAGGGATCCATTTTAGGACCAATTTTATTTAGTTTATATATTAATGACCTGCCATTGATTTACCCAGTTCACATCCAATTGTACGCTGAAGATACAGTTATCTACACCCATGCGAAAACTAGAGAACAAGCTGCAGCAAAACTTACTGCAGTGTTGACCAAAGTATCAGACTGGTTAACTCTCAATTGTTTTACTCTTAATGTAAGCAAAACAGAGGGTATATATTTCTCTATTAAGAGGAATGTTACACAACATCAACCAGATATCTGTATTATGGGAGAGATGATACATATTGTTGATCCATTGATACATTTCAAGTATCTGGGCATAATTATTGATTCTAATTTAAGTTTTAAAAAACACATAAAAAAGATCTGCAATTGTGTCAGAGCTAATTTGGCTAATTTTAGACATATAAGACACCAGTTACCAATAGCCGCAGCTAAACTGTTTTTGCATTCAATGATTTTATCACAATTATCTTATTGTTCTACAAGCTGGTCCCAGGTGGGTCGGACCACATTAAAACCTTTATGTACCCTTTACAAACAAGCTGTAAAAGTTCTCGACAAAAAGCCAAGAAACTATCACCATTGCACCATCATAAAAAAATACAATGTATTAACCTTTGATAGTTTTCTCTGTTTGCAGACATGTGCCTGATGTATAAATTGATCCATGATCTTGCAGCTACCTCACTCAAGCAATGTGTGTCACCAGGGCTTCTGTAAGAGGTGACTGTTACACCCAGTTTAGAAAGACAAAATTTGGACAATCAGCTTTTTCTAGTTTTAAAATATCTTTAAAAACTTGGCTGAAGGCAAATCAATTATGTGAGCATTAATCCATGGAATGTGTAACTATATCTGTGTTTTGGTTTATATGCGAGTACTGTTTGTTACATTTTGTTTGTTTTTATGTGTTTTGATAGTATTGTCTATTGTCTGTATTGCTCCTCTTTTTTTCTTTTATTATTATTGTTTTTTTTTTTTTTTATCTTCCTTGCCCAGGGACCACAAATGTAAATTAGCTTTACAGCTAACTCTGGTACAGGGCTTGAACTGTGCACGGTCCCTGTCAAATAAAATAATAAAATAAAATAAAAATGTACTGCATTTCCAAACTGTCCACATTTTCCATGACTGTCATCTCGGATTTTGTCTTTAGGTTTGGTGCTGTCCCCTCACAGGTTGTTTACTTGTGCTGACAACTGCTCTGTGAACATGCTCACCATTTTACCTTGCATGCTGACTTTTGTGGCCACCTCCTCCGATTGACGAACAGTCTAAATTGTTTGTGCTAGTGTGAGATAGAGCTGTAATCAGGCCTTAAAAGTTAGGCCCGACAGGACCCGAGCCCGACACGTTTTGGCCCGAACCCGACAAGTACATTTTGATTGACAGATTTATAAAAGCCCAAACCCGTTTACAGCCCAAATTAATTAATTTATTCAATTTATACATTGTAATGATATTGAAACTCCATATACATCGGGAAGAAGGAGGCGGGAACCGGCGCACAATCAAAACATAATTTTAATATTCAAAATAAACACAAAACAGCGCGTCAGCCCCTCACGGCGACTGACGCGCACAAATAAAAAGCAAACACATAAAATAATGTCCCAGGCCTGGACCTCTCTCGTCCTTCACTATAGTCGCTCCAGTTTTATATCCTTCCATCTCCTACGTGGGACTCGATACTGGCGGTGGGGTGCAGGTGTAGCTCATCTCCAATCACTACACCTGGCCTCACTCCTCGTTCCCACGCCTCTCGGCCCCGCCCCACTCGCCACATACATGTTTTAACAAAATGTATTAATACCTAACGTAGCCTACACCACTTGGAAGTTGGAATAAAGAAATAAAATAATTTGTCTGTGACATCTTAACATCTAAGCACTAAATAGATATAGGCTCATTTAGCCTATGAACAGACCAACGCATCAATAAAAACAAGTCTTTTTTAACAAATTAAATTAAGATAAATTTTAAATTAAGATGGGTATGTGGCAATAATGAAATTAACATATAGGCTCCACCGGATTTGCTTCGCCACTAGCAGATGATATTTAATAAAATAATAATGCCAACATTAGCGTATATACTCTGTCCACATTATGCATTTAAGACTCAATTAATATTTAGTTTTCATTTAAAAAACCTTTACTCACAGCAATTAGGCTAAGACTACCTGTTTTAGGAAAATTATTGAATCCCCTGTAGATGTCTTCAGCGCGTTCCTGTGCTCACTTAAGGTGCGTCATTATTCACTCATTATTCTCATTATAAACATGGTCAAAACATATCCACCCCTCAGACTTTGCTTTAGTTGCTGCTGCAGCCAAAACATAATCGGCAGAGGCAAGCCTCCTTTACACCTACTCAGCATCCATTTTCACATATTTTTCGCGCTAATCGAAACACATCACATGACCGCTCGTTTACCTCGCAAACCGGAGCGCAAGCCCGAGCCTGGCCCGAGCCCACATAAGATGATATATATTAAGCCCGAACCCGACACTAGAGCTTAAGATCTTTACCCGAACCCAACGGGGTTCAGTAATCAGTAATCAATTGCATCCTCCGAGAGAGATCTTTATCAAAGATGCCGACCACGATGCGGCTGCAAATTGTCTCTCATGGCGCCAAACTCACAGTGCTCGGACATTTCTCGTTATCATTACACGATACTATTTATAAATGTTCTCTGCTTCACTCCCCATGGCGTAAATGAGACAACTCACTTGTCCTCTTTGTCTAACTTTGTAGCCGTTCTGAAGCGCTGAAATCTTTGTCTCTAATACATCCACTCCGTCGGCTTATCGAAGGAAAAACTTGATGGTGGATTAAACTTCGCCATTTTCCATCACTTCTGACACCATGTAAAATGACCATAAATAGGCAATTTCTGGAGATGAACAATACTTTTATTAACAATCAGCAACGCACTACATAGTCAATCTCTTTACCCCAAAACGTCCTCCTAAGACACACTCCCGGTGGTTCTCGTCACTGTGATTTAAAGCAACAGTGTTTAAACAATACACTATTACATCACATGACATTTAGTAACAATTAAAAAATGTGCTGTTAAGAAGTTTTACAACAAGTTTTACGGCAGCGATATCAAACGCTTATTGGCTCTCGTCGGTTTCGTCAGAGATTACAACATGACGTGTTTCCGGTGATGTGTGTTTTGAATGAGATCGCACGCCCTTTCAGCATTTAAGAACTTAAATTATGCCCTGCTCCTCGCACTACTATTATACTATTTCTAAACGAGACATGGCTAGAAGACAAACTGCAGTGCAACAGTCCTAAATGAAGCAGCCCCTCCTAACTTCACTTACATGAGTGTCTGCAGGACTGTTAGGAGAGGTGGGGGTGTAGCTGCTCTATTTAAAGATGTCTATCAATGCAAGCAAGTGTCATTTGGTCAGTACTTGTCTTTCGAATATCCAGGGATTGTGCTGAAAGGTGCCCCACGCATTCTGTTTATTATTATTTACAGGCCTCCAAAATACTCTCCAGCCTTTGTTGCAGAGGTCACAGAACTGACTGTTTTGCAATTGCAAGATGATGACATGATTATCTGTTGACTCCCTGGCCCCGCCCCCAACACGTCCCCTTGCATGTTGCTCAAAATAAAATAAAAGTGAGATAAAAATGCATAACAGAAAGCGCAAATGCGGCGCTGAAAATTCCAGAATAAATTAATAAATTGGAAACTGACGCGGCCAAATGTTCGAAGCTGAGCACAGTCTTCCTCAAAAAAATAAACGGAGTCGACAAGGCCGGTAAGTAATCTAACGTTCAGGTAGCAGTTCAAGATGCTAGCGACATTGCAAAACAACGTTGTTTGCAAACCACCGCTCATGTATCAAACTTTTTCTTGTAGCTGTTCAGCAGCAGCCGCCTCTAGTCCCGTTTGCTGCTAACAGTGAAGAGCAAGACCCAGTAACGTTACCAAGCTCCAGTCATGAGCTCAACACACCAGAATGGGCAGGTAGGATTGTCATTCAGAAGAAATAGTAATGAAGAGCCATGCTCAATGAAAAATGCCCTGAGATAATTAATGATACCTGATGATTCAGCAATACATAAATGAAACTAAGATGATACTGTCATTAGAAAGTGCAATACATTTTATTTTAATCTTTGTTTTTTATTTTGTTTTATATAACGTTATTTTTTTATATTTTAAATTTTTATATTTATTATTTTTTTTATTTCAATGTTTGGATATTTATGAATACTATTATCTTAAAGAAAAGAGATTCTTACACTATCCTGTTATTTACTGTTCTAATAAATCTTCACTGTGAAGTAAAAACTTAGGCTATTGTTTTTGAATTGGAAATTATGATGTTTTAAAAAATACAATGAATTACTAGGCTGTAGGGAATTATATTCTGAGGTTTTATTTACATTATTTTAATATAGTCAGTTGTGAACTAAAGTGGGCCGGTCTAAAGCATCAAACTCCAGGGCTGAAAAGGAGTCCCAATCCGGCCCTGAGTAGGGGTCTAAACATTTCATCCATTGTTATTAAGGACATAGCACTATCTGATCACTTCTGTATTTTCTTTGATATATTGATCTCTGCTACCACTGTATCTAGATCTGTCTCTGTCAGAAGGAGATGCATAAATGAGAACAAACACAAGTGTACTATTTATGGAGGCTATATCTTTAACACCAAGCATTTCTGCAGACTCTGTTGATATTCTCCTTGATTCCTTCAACTCAAAAGTTAAGAAAGTTATTGATGATATTGCTCCAATAATAGTCAGTAAGAAAACAAACAGACAGAAATCAGTTTGGAGAAGATCAACAGCAGTTCAGACTATGAAAAGACAATGCAGAAAAGCCGAGCGGATGTGGAGGAAGACGAAACTTGAAATTCACTATAGCATCTATAAAGACATCCTTCATGCTTTTAATGTGAAACTAGCCACAGCTAGACAGAACTTCTTCTCAAACCTTATAAACAGTAACTTAAATAACACTCATACTCTTTTTGCCACTGTTGAGAGACTGACAAACCCCCCAAGTCTGATTCCCAGTGATATGCTCTCAGACAGCAAATGCAATGAGTTTGCTTATTTCTTTTCTGAGAAGATCATCAATATCAGGAAGGCCATTAGTACATCCTCAAGTAATGCAGAGGTCAGACAGATTCAGCCAAAATATCAAAAAGATACTATGTCTATTTTTGAAACAACTGATAGCAAAAATCTGGAAGACAAAGTGCAGCACCTAAAATTGTCAACCTGCTTTCTTGACACCCTTCCCACATCTTTTTTCAAAAGTGTGCTTGACTGCTTAAAAGCAGATCTCTTAGAAGTGGTGAATGCCTCACTTCTTTCTGGGACATTATTTCCAAACCCCTTAAAAACTGCAGTTGTTAATCCCCTCCTGAAAAAGAGCAATCTTGATAACACCATTTTGAGAAATTTTAGACCAATATCCAATCTTCCTTTTATAGGCAAAATTATAGAAAAGGTAGTTTTTAATCAGCTGAACAAATACTTAAACTGAAATGGATACCTGGACAATTTTCAATCTGGTTTGCGACCTCACAGCACAGAGACAGCACTCATTAAGATAATAAATGATATTCGCTGAAAGAGGGTGGGGGGGGGGGGTTATGCTCGTTTTCACTCAATATCCTGTTAATCTTGAGTACCTATAGAGTAGTACTGCATCCTTCATAACTCCAAAAAGTCTTTCATTTTATTATATTCATAAGAGAAAGATAAGTCTGTACCGATTTTTCCCGGAAAAACACGACCGGCTGGAGGTGTGACGTGTGGGCGGAGCTAAAGAATCACGAGCGCCAGTAGGCTTTTGCGTTGAGAGCATGTGGAAGCTGTGACATTACCGTGAGGAAAAAAACATCCAAAACAAACCATGGCTAACAGTCAGATTCAGCGTATATTTATGATCCAGAATCAGATCCAGAGGATGAAATTTAACAAGAGCAGCATCAGCAACGACGTCTCTATGTGGTATGTACTGAAACTGTATGTATTTTTTTAGTGGTTTTGTAAAATGACTAAGTTCCACTTTATGTCGCCTTTTTTTTTTTTTAAAGGGGGGGGTGAAATGCTCGTTTTCACTCAATATCCTGTTAATCTTGAGTACATATAGAGTAGTACTGCATCCTTCATAACTCCAAAAAGTATTTAGTTTTATTATATTCATAAGAGAAAGATAGTCTTTACCGATTTTTCCCGGAAAAACACGAGCGCCTGGAGGCGTGACGTGTGGGCGGAGCTAAAGAATCACGAGCGCCAGTAGGCTTTTGCTTTGATAGTGTTTGGAAGCTGTGACACCGTGAGGGGAAAACCACCATCCAAAACAAACCATTGCTAACAGTCAGATTCAGCCGTTTATTTATGATCCAGAATCAGATCCAGAGGCTGAAACTGAACGAGAGCAGCAGCAGCAACGACTCGCTCCGAGCGGGGCTTGAACCCGGGTCTCCGATGGGAGGCGGACGCACTAACAAGGAGGCAGAGATATTTTAAGCAGTTTTACTCACCGCCTGTGGTTCCAACACACAATTGTGACCCTTTTTCGTTGGGATTGCATCATCCTTAAGAAATAAACGATGTGCAAATCCGTCGTCAAACTGGGCTTTGTTTGTAAAACAAGCATTTTAGAAATGCAGGGAACAAACACAAACACTTGCACAACTCCGTTGATGCTCTGTAAAAATAAACTCCATCCACTGGTCCCTTAATGCTGTTTTTTCTTTGGTAATCTGTGCAGGGTTGTCTTGCCCTGGCAACCAAAAACACACTCCTTTTGTGACATTTCACGACGCTCTCGCTAACGTCACACAGAGCCATATTCGAAAAAAACTTTCCGAAACTTGTGACAAACCGGAAGGAGTATTTTTGGAACAGAAATACTCTTTCAAACGTACAACTTAATTTTTGAAACTTTGTCCATGTTTAGCATGGGAATCCAACTCTTTAACAGTGTAAAAAACTCAGTATGCATGAAATAGCATTTCACCCCCCCTTTGCTGTACATGTGGAAATTGCAGTTTGATGACAACATCGCATGTTGTTTACTTGATGTGCTTACGCGCCGATAGCTAAGTTAACAACACAGAGATATTTGAAGCAGTTTTACTCACCGCCTGCGGTTCCAACACACGATCGTGACCCTTTTTCATTGGGATTGCATCATCCTTAAGAAATAAACGATGTGCAAATCCGGCCTCAAACTGGGCCTTGTTTGTAAAACAAGCATCTTCGAAATGCAGGGAACAAACACAAACACTTGCACAACTCCGTTGATGCTCTGTAAAAATAAACTCCATCCACTGGTCCCTTAATGCTGTTTCTCTTTTGGTAATCTGTGCAGGGTTGTTTTGCCCTGGAAACCAAAAACACACTTCTTTTGTGACAATTCGCGACGCTCTCGCTCTGATCAGTGAAGTCTGTTGTGCTCTCAGTGCTCTGCTATACGGGAGCGCGCGCTCTTCCGGCAGACGTGCCCTCAGGACCCATATAAGGAAATTCCGCTCCATCTAAAAAAACTTTCCGAAACTTGTGACAAACCGGAAGGAGTATTTTTGGAACAAAAATACTCCTTCAAACGTACAACTTAATTTTTGAAACTTTGTCCATGTTTAGCATGGGAATCCAACTCTTTAACAGTGTAAAAACACTCAATATGCATGAAATAGCATTTCACCCCCCCTTTAAATTGTGACTCTGGCAAAATATCGGTGCTGGTATTGCTAGATCTCAGTGCTGCGTTTGACACTGTCGATCATAATATACTACTAGAAGGATTGGAAAACTGGGTCGGGCTTTCTGGAATGGTACTCAAATGGTTCAGATCATACTTAGAAGGGAGAGGCTATTATGTGAGTCTAGGAGAGCATAAGTCTAAGTGGACGTCCATGACATGTGGAGTCCCACAAGGCTCAATTCTTGCACCGCTCTTGTTTAGTTTGTATATGCTCCAACTAAGTCAAATAATGAGAAAAAACCAAATTGCCTACCACAGCTATGCTGATGATACCCAGATTTACCTAGCCTTATCTCCAAATGACTACAGCCCCAATAGCCGCGTTTCCACTGGCGACCTTAAATCGGGTGTGCTAGTGCGTGCCAGGGCCAGTCGCGTTTCCACTGTCACTTCCGGGACCACGGCCAGGGTTTTTTGGTCCGACGAAAACCTTGGTCCAAAGCAGGCCAGCTGGGGCTAGAGGAGGGGTTATGAACAAAGGTGGACTTTCTCCGTGTTTGAAGAGCGTCAGCGCAGATCATTTCAGAGAGATAACAGCTTTAACACCGGTATTAAAGACTTTTTAAAATAAGTTGAGCTCAAAACTCACTCTTAGTTAGCAGCAAGTGTTTGAAATAACTTGATCCAATGTGGATTATAATCACTTAACAAGGTAGAAATATTTATAAGCGATGTAAAAGACTATGCACGCTAACGTTACCATAGTAAACATGGTAAATATGACCGCTTGGATAAATCAGACGTCAGCTTCTTATTCTCTGTCACAATTGTGTATTTATTAAGTAACATTTTATCTGTCATCTTGTTTCGTTAGTTTAGCTCCACGTTGCATATCATCAAAATATAATAATGATTTTTGTTCGGGAGCTTTTATAAAAATAGAGAGTCTGCGCTATGGATCATTTCAGAAAGATAACAGCTTTAACACCAGCATTAAACACTTTTTTTTTTTAATAAGTCGAGCTCAAAATTCACTTAATCTATAACTTGATCCAATGTGGTTAATTACCATACAAGGCAGAAATATTTATAAGCAATGCTGTAGGTGCCAGGTTTGATTGATGTCTTTTATTTTGAAATTCACTTTCAATCTGTGATGTCACTTGACACAGGTGCATATTATCTGTTAGTTTGCGTGTGGTTAGCAGGTTAGGAAGGGAGTGAGTAGCTGGGACGCTCACTTTCTGTTGACCGTTTTCATTTAATTTAATTTCATTTAATTTCATTTTATTTCATGTTTTGTTTACTTTACTATTTTTCAATGCAACAATAAATCACCAGGATTTGCGGTGGAAACGCGTCATCATTTACTCCCTCTACTCAGTCTCTTAGCGGTTACTGGCTGCCGCTACAATTTAGTCAACAGAAAATCGGCTACTGTTGGATTTTGATTATCATGGATTGGAAAGGATTTTCTTCAAACCGCATGTGAAACGCCTACGCACACACTGAAGTAAGATCCTGACGGCATCCTGTATCCTGACGGCAGAAGAGGTATGTGAGCGGTTTTGCTATGTTTATTGAATGAGAAGACGCTTTTGTGGAAGGCCGGGCAGTGTTTGTGTGCCGTCTATTGGATGGATTGCGGTTGTGGAATGAGGTGCAAGTTTACTATGCTTTCGTAATGGCGCTGTGGAGCTGCGCCCATTCATGAAATTGTTGGTTTGATCTACGCGTTGAATACGGTGCTGTTTGGAGGACTGGGATTGTGTGCTATGAGAAATGGATGCAGATGAGTCTGTGCAAGCTGCTGTGGGCAGCAAAAGAGAGCCTAAGCTTACGGCAAAGGCCTTGGCACTTAAAATTGAGGAATTGCAAAAGGATCGTAAGGCTAAGGTGAATCAAATGAAGAGCTTGATTTTATCAATGAAAGATCTCATGGAATGTGATGAAAATGCTTCACAATTGTCTCCTATGGTGGAATCTTTGAAATGTTTGAAAGATGATGCTTCTGTGTTACACAAAGAAGTACTTAATTTTCTTCCTTCTGATGAACAAAACAAGCAAAATGAGTGGTTTGAGGCAATCTCTATGCACAATGATGGATTTGTGGAAGATGTTGAACGATGGTTGGTTGAAGCTAAGAATCTGAGGCAAAATTCTCAAATAGCAGAATCAAGTTCTACCCAACGTTATGCAAATCTTTGCCCATCATCTTCTGTCATGCCTGATTCAAGAGCAATGGATAGTTTTGTTGAACCTCAACAGAGTTCTGATACTATTATTCCATCTTCTGCTGAACTAGTTTCATCATCTCATAATATGCATGCTCCAAAAATCCAAACTGTGATATGGACAATGGTGATGTGCAGAATCAAATACAACCAACTGATAGTGTCTCTAACGTGAGCATGAAAACGACAACTCATGGATCTCGAACCAGTCGATCTTCTATTGTATCTACTCATCTTAAGATTAAGTCCGAAATGGCAGCCTTGTTGGCACATCAGAAAATGTTATCATGAAAACATGGATTGGAGAAGGAAGAGGAGGATTTGAGGAGGCGAAAAGAACAAATGGAACTGGACACTAAAATTGCTGTATCAATGGCCAAGATGAAAGTGTATAGTGATGTGAGATCAGACCGAAGTTCTACAGATTCTTCTGATGCCAGTGCGTTAATTGCAAGAAATACTGGAACCTGTTCTCTTAACCCAAATGTGAATCCATTTTTACCTTCAAGTTTACATTCAATGCCACTACAGCAATCTGTTTCCTCTACACAGGCTAAAGCAGCACCAGACAATTCAGTGCGTTTTCCTACTCAGTCAGCTCGACAACAGCAACAGATTGTGAATACTAATACAAGGTTGACACATTCTAAAGTACCCAGCATCAGTCAGGATGGTGGACATGGACATGGAATGCAGGGTGCTTATGGATCAAACTTACAGGATGGTTTGGAAGGGAGAAGTATCCTTAACCTCATCGATAAGCAAAATGAAATTACTGCCCTATTAGTTCAGCAACACAACTTATCTTCACTCCCACCAAGGGAGGTCCCATTCTTTGATGGGGATCCATTACGTTATCATGACTTTATGCGAACAGTTGAAGAAGTGGTAGAAAAGAAAGCAAGTGGCCATGCAGATTGCTTGCATTTCTTAGAGTGGTATACTAGAGGGCAACCAAAGGAGCTTGTTCGAAGCTGTCAATTGATGATTCCTTCGCAAGGGTATATAAAGGCTAATGCTTTACTCAAGGAACATTTTGGCAATGAGGTAAGGATAGCCTCAGCTTACATGAAAAGGGTGCTCTCATGGCAATCAATACGAGCTGAGGATGCTAAGGCTCTGCAGGACTACAGCTTATTTCTCAGGAGTTGCTGCAATGCTATGCAGAATATTTGTTATATGAAAGAGTTAAATCTTGCCTCTAATATGCAAATTGTTCTTGCAAAACTTCCTTATAAGCTCAGAGAAAGATGGAGAATGGTGGCTTATGATTTACAAGAAAGATGTAACCATCCAGCTTGCTTTTCTGATATTGTGGACTTCATAGAAAGACAGGTGAAGATAGTCACTGATCCGGTGTTCGGAAACATTCAAGATGTTCTGCCTAGTGGAGGTAGAAACCTGAATACCAAATTCCTTCATTCGAAATCTAGAAGTAGTTTTGCTACCACAGTCACTGCAACTGGTGCACAGATTGTGGTGGGAAAAATGTGAATAAAACCTGTCTCTTCTGTGAAGAAGCGCATGCATTGGATTTCTGTGACACGCTTGTTGAAAGATCTCATACAGAAAAGATGAATTTTCTGAAGAAAAAGGGGATTTGTTTCGGTTGCTTATGTACAGGACATTATAGCCGTGATCGTAAAAGGAGAAGCATATGCAAAATATGTCATCTAAAACACCCAAGTCGTCTTCATATTTTTCCCTCAGAGAAAAAAGGCATTCAGTATAAAGAGGAGTCAAAGTCAACAGTGGGTAGTGCTTTGGTCTCGCTCCAGTCCAGTGCTCTTACTGGGGCTGGTAAAGAAAATTGTGCATTGTCTATCATTCCTGTATGTGTGAAATCAAAGAAAGGAAGTAAAGTTGTGAACACCTATGCTTTTCTGGACTCTGGGAGCTCTGCATCTTTCTGCGCAGAGAGTTTGATGTCCAAGCTTAATCTCTCAACAAAGAAGGTTAACATCCTAATGAGAACCATGAGTCAGGACAAATCTGTGTGTTGTTATGTTCTGAAGGATCTGGAAGTGTCAGGACTGAATCAGGAGCATTACTGTGCTTTGCCAGAGGTATACACACAGAAGACCATGCCTGTAAGTACAAACAACATCGCCACACAAAATGATCTTGCTTGTTGGCCTCATTTAAGTCATCTGTGTTTGCCTTCGATTGATGCTGATGTGGAGTTGTTGATTAGTGCTAAGTGCCAGAGGCTTTGGAGCCATGGCAGATTATTCACTGTCAAGACAGTGGCCCATACGCCATTAAGACTATGTTTGAATGGGCAGTTAATGGACCAATCAAGCGACAGGAAGAGTATGCTTTTAAGGAACATTCTCACATGACTGTCAATAGGATCACAGTTATGAAGTTGGATGAGTTATGGGAGCAACAGTTCAAGTGTGACTTTCCAGAATCGATTCAAGAGGAACAGCAAGGATTGTCAAAGGAAGATCATCGATTCATGGATTTTGTTTCGCATTCAGCAAGACTGACCAATGGGCATTATTGCATTGGTCTTCCACTTAAAAATGAAAAGGTAGTCATGCCAAGGAATAGAGCAATTGTGGAACAACGTGCTCTGAATCTTCAAAGAAGGCTTAAAAGAAACCCTTCTTTTCATGCTGACTATACTACCTTTATGGAGAGTGTCATCGCTAAAGGGCATGCTGAAAAGGTTCCTACAGCTGAACTGGACCGACTTGATGGATGCTTATGGTACATACCTCACCATGGTGTGTATCATCCTAAAAAGCAAAATATCAGAGTGGTATTTGATTGCGGAGCATCATATCAAGGAACATCATTGAATGAACATCTTTTGCAAGGTCCAAATTTAACAAGTCCGCTGGTTAGTGTTCTTGTGCATTCAGAATGGAGTATGTTGTCATAATTGCTGACATAGAATCGATGTTCCATCAGGTTAAGGTAAACCTTATGATTGTGATCTCTTGAGGTTTCTTTGGTGGACGGGAGGAAACATTGATAACAACCTGGAAGAATACAGAATGGTTGTGCATTTATTTGGAGCAACGTCATCTCCAAGTTGCTCTAACTATGCGTTGAGAAAGTGTGCAGAGGATCATAAGGATCTGTATGATGCTAAGACTGTGGACATTGTCTTTAATAATTTCTATGTAGACGATTGTCTTGTATCTGTGTCTACAGATTCAGAAGCTGTTGTTGTGTACCAGAAGCTCACAGAAATGTGCGCTAAAGGTGGATTCCGATTAACCAAATGGATAAGTAACAGCCGCACTGTGTTAAATGCCATCCCCGAGGAGGATAGAGAAAAGAAAGTTAAGAACTTGGATTTGGAACATGACACGCTACCTTTGGAAAGAGCATTGGGTGTGCAGTGGTGTGCCGAGTCTGATATCTTTAAGTTCAAGGTGATCATCAAAGATAGGCCTTTTACTCAAAGAGGAATTCTCTCTATCATTAGTTCCATCTTTGACCCTCTTGGCTTTCTGTCTCCTGTGATTCTACGTGCCAAAATGATACTTCAAGATCTGTGTCGAGAGAAAATTGGATGGGACAGCACTATTCCAACAGTGTACATTCAGCGATGGACGAGTTGGTTGGAGAAACTTCACGAATTGGAGAAATTTGAGGTCTGCAGGTGTTTGAAGCCAGAAAACTTTGGAGAAGTTATATCTGCCCAATTGCATCACGTCTCGGACGCTAGTGAGAAGGGTTATGGCATGGTGTCGTATTTACTATTTCATAATGATCAACAATGTGCCCATTCCTTTCTTTTAATGAGTAAAGCAAGAGTGACACCGTTAACAGCTATCACTATCCCTCCTCTGGAGCTCACAGCAGCCACACTTGCAGGTCGCATGGACAAGTTCTGTAAGGGAGAGCTGAAGATGAAACTTCAGGATTCTGTATTTTGGACCGACAGCACCTCTGTCCTCAAGTACATCCAAAATGAGACTTCTAGATTCAAATGCTTTGTAGCTAACAGAGTTACTGAAATTCGAAGTGTTTCTGAAATCAGACAATGGCGGTATGTGAATTCTTCCAACAATCCAGCTGACCTATCATCTAGAGGTCTAAGAGTTGATTCATTCTTAAAGAACCAGATGTGGATTTCTGGTCCTCCATTTCTTGTTCAACCACAAGAGTTGTTGCCCGTGGTTCCTACGGATGTAGGTGTGATTTCTTCTTGTGATCCAGAAGTAAAAAGGAGTGTTCTGGTGAATACTGTGCAAATTCATCAAGAGTATGATTTTATGCCATACTTTGAGTATTACTCTTCATGGATGCAGTTGAAAAAAGGCGTAGCTTGGATCCTTAGATTCAGGAACATTCTAATTGATCTCAGCAAGGAAAGGAAAAGGCTGATGAACGTTTTCTCTGATATGGACAAGTTGCAAAGAGAAACTGTTGTTAGGAAAGAGATTCAAAATTTCAAATCCAATGTGTCTGCAAAATTGTTATCTTCAGATGAGCTGGAAAGAGCTGAATTGGAGATTATCCGTCTTTGCCATAAGAAGAGATATTCTGAGGAACTGGCTAGTTTACGGAAAGATGGATTGGTAAAATGGAAAAGTGAACTCTATAGACTTAATCCTGTGCTTCACTCAGATGTCATCAGAGTTGGTGGGCGTCTGGATAAGGCTATGATGCCTGAAGAAGTTAAGCATCCGATAATACTGGCCAAGGATCTACACATTTCAGATTTTATTTTGCTGCAAATTCATCGTGACATTGGACATTGTGGATGGAATTATATGCTGGCTAATTTGCGGCAGAGATATTGGATACCTGGTGCTAGCACGGCTATAAGAAGAATTTTGTCCAAGTGTGTGGTCTGCAGACGTCTTCATGGAATCCCGGGTCATCAGCAGATGGCAGATCTACCACAAGATAGAATCACACCTGACAAGCCGCCGTTCACGCATGTTGGAGTGGACTGTTTTGGTCCCTTTGAAGTTAAACGTGGAAGGAGTGTTCTAAAACGTTATGGAGTGATATTCACATGTCTGACAATAAGAGCTGTTCACCTTGAAATTGCAAATACACTTGATACTGACTCTTTCATCCATGCATTAAGGAGATTTATTGCACATCAAGGACAAGTGGTCGACATCCGTTCAGACAATGGTACAAACTTTGTTGGTGCCCAATGTGAATTGCAAGAGGCTATGAAAAACTGGAATCATAATCAGATCAATTCATTTCTGCTTCAAAAAGGAATTAAGTGGAACTTTAATCCCCCAGCTGGTTCGCACTTTGGGGGAATTTGGGAATGGCTTATAAGATCAGTAAGGAAGATTTTAAATTCTATCCTTAGAGGACAAAGTTTAGATGAGGAAGGTCTTTACACACTCTTTTGTGAAGTTGAATCCATCCTTAATAATCGTCCAATATCCAGAGCATCTCTGGATCTTAATGATTTGGAAGCTCTTACTCCGAACCATCTTCTCCTCTTGAAAACACAGCCGTCTTTGCCACCTGGATTGTTTAAAAAGGATGATCTATATTCACGACGACGTTGGCGACAGGTCCAATATATGGCGGATCTATTTTGGAAGCGATGGAGCTTGGAGTACCTACTTCAACTAAAAGAACGCCAGAAGTGGCTGGTGAAGAAACGCAATTTTCAAGTGGGAGATATTGTGCTTGTCATTGATGATACTTCTCCAAGGAGCTCATGGATAACGGGCAAGATTATTCAGATCACACAGGATAAAGGGGGATTGGCACGTCAAATAAGAATAAAGACCAAGAGTTCCTGCTTGACCAGAGCCATTACTAAAGTCTGCCTTCTTCTGGAAACGGAGGACTTTAATTATTCCATAACCAACTGACTAATTGATTGACTAATGACTGACTGATTGAATGTGAGAGCTCTCAAATGACTTACTGAAGACTTTGACTTAAGACTGTTTGATTGACATGTTTACCCTAGTTGATTACGGACAATATTCACACATTGAATAATTGGACATTTACACACATACATATGTATACATTTGTGAAATGGATTTAGTGATTTCTATGTATACAAGAAAATAATCAGTGATGTATAACTTGCATGATTGTGTTGTATTGTTATGATTATTACAGTTTTTTAGGGTGTAATAATCAGGGGCTGGAGTGTAGGTGCCAGGTTTGATTGATGTCTTTTATTTTGAAATTCACTTTCAATCTGTGATGTCACTTGACACAGGTGCATATTATCTGTTAGTTTGCGTGTGGTTAGCAGGTTAGGAAGGGAGTGAGTAGCTGGGACGCTCACTTTCTGTTGACCGTTTTCATTTAATTTAATTTCATTTAATTTCATTTTATTTCATGTTTTGTTTACTTTACTATTATTCAATGCAACAATAAATCACCAGGATTTGCGGTGGAAACGCGTCATCATTTACTCCCTCTACTCAGTCTCTTAGCGGTTACTGGCTGCCGCTACAGATGCAAAAGTCTGCACGCTAGGCATTAACATTACCATAGTAAACATGGTAAATATGAACACTTGAAGAAATCAGACGTCAGCTTCTTATTCTCTATCACAATCGTGTATTTATTTAGTAACATATTATCTGTCACAAGCCTCGTTTCGACAGTTAAGCTCACGTTGCCTATCGTAAAAAATATAATAACGTTTTTTGTTTGGGAGGTTTTATAAAAACAGAGAGATTATCATTCATTCTAAATGTGATGGCTACTGTGGCTAATAGAGGTCGGGATCGTTGCGTCACATTGCAATGCATTGTGGGAATCGCGGTACAGAAGTAGATGTACTGTATAGTAGGCATTAGGTAACGTTGGTCATTTGGTCATTAATTTTGATTATTTTTTGGAAAATGGTTCAGTATTGCTGTATTGTGAACTGCTGTAATCGGTTTCATGATCGACAGGGCAAACACCTCATGAATCATATTAGTTTTCAACATTTTCCTACTTGGAAAAAAAACACAAGGTGTCTGAAATCACCAAGAGGGGTCAGATGGCTTGGGTCCCCGCTGTACGGAGGGAAACCATCACCTTCGATAATATTATAATACATAGTTATGGTGAGACATGTTGTGTATGGTCTCTCTCAGTCAGTTTAGGGTCTGTATTTTTTGTTTAAACATTTTCTTTTGACCCAATCCTGAACTTAATTTGCTTTTTGATATTTTTGTGCTGACTGTATTTAACAAATTTGAACAACTTCTTTAAAAAAAATAAATAAAAAAACTGGAACGAACTTCAAAATAGGAAGATAAGCGTCTTGTTTTGGTGAATGGTGGGTTGTGTCTGAGGTGAAAGTTCGTCAATATTATACCGGATTACAGAACCAACGGATGAAAACAGTGGATTTTTGCAAGTATGATAGGTGAGTAATTACTCCTGAAGTGTAACAAACCCGCATAGACAAGCTTCATAGTTTGCAGAATCTGATAAGAGTGTGTGTATGTGTGTCACCACTATTTCCTTAGTGAGAACGATTGTTTTCTCCACGTTTAATTTGCAGATCCATTTGTGATCTGCAGGTGAGCCTCCAGTGACTTTAAATTTTTTAATTGATCGGAGGTGTAAGAGCTCACTCAACAGACCCAGTAGGAGAAATTATCAGGGAAACTGAGGCTTGGTAAACTTTCATGTGTTCATAGGGATCGATTCCGCCTACAACCTCTTTTTTTTTTTTTTTTTAAGTAGCGTTGTTTGGCTTCATTATTAAGTTTGTCCGTATAGGTATAGGCAACTTTTTTTGTCACGTTCTATAACTTTTTCTGGAGACCGGCTATTATCTTATTACAAACCTGCTTTGCGGTGCCTCTAAAATGGCCGCCGTTACCCACAATGCACCATTCCATAACGTCTACGCCCGAGCTCTATAAACAGAAACAGACTCGACTGAATAAGCAGGCTATTTTCATAAGCATTAAAAAATAAATTAATAAAATAGAAATAAGTGTATTTATGTGTGATTAATTTTGAGTCCTGATAAATTAAATCAATATGATCAATGTATCACTTATTCTACATCAATGCTTTTGAATGTGAAGTGAAGTGAAGTGACATTCAGCCAAGTATGGTGACCCATACTCAGAATTTGTGCTCTGCATTTAACCCATCCGAAATGCACACACACAGAGCAGTGAACACACACACACACACACACACTGTGAGCACAAACCCGGAGCAGTGGGCAGCCAGCAGTTGGGGGTTCGATGCCTTGCTCAAGGGCACCTAAGTCGTGGTATTGAAGGTGGAGAGAGAACTGTACATGCACTCCCCCCACCCACAATTCCGTCCGGCCCAAGACTAGAACCCACAACCCTTCGATTGGGAGTCCAACCCTCTAACCATTAGGCCACGACTTCCCCCTATGAATATATAACAAAGCATGCAAACAAACGGACGCTTTTATCATCTTCTTTTTGTGATCGCGCATGTTCCAGTGACTTATTTCTTAGTTTTCTGATAACTTCTCTTTGATGGTGAAATGATGAGGTTGCATGATGTTGTTCTGAGAGGCGTGTAAAGGGCATGTTTTAGTGACGTGCAGCGGTGCTTCAAGCTCCACTGTGGAAACCCTGCGCTATTCTGGCCTCGTGCTACTGGCCCAGGGCTATGAGCCCCGCCCGGCCCGCTTTAAGCCCTGACTCGCACTGGCCCGACAGTGGAAATGCGGCTATTGACTCCCTCTGCCAATGCATTGATGAAATTAATAGTTGGATGTGCCAGAACTTTCTTCAGTTAAACAAGGAAAAAACTGAAGTCATTGCATTTGGAAACAAAGATGAAGTGTTCAGGGTGAACGCATACCTTGACTCTAGGGGTCAAAAAACTAAAAATCAAGTCAGGAATGGATTCTGTGATTCTGGAGACAGACCTTAGTTTCAGTAGTCATGTCAAAGCAGTAACTAAATCAGCATACTATCATTTAAAAACATTGCAAGAATTAGATGTTTTGTTTCCAGTCAAGACTTGGAGAAACTTGTTCATGCCTTTATCACCAGCAGGGTGGACTATTGTAATGGGCTCCTCACTGGCCTTCCCAAAAAGACCATTAGACAGCTGCAGCTCATCCAGAACGCTGCTGCCAGGATTCTGACTAGAACCAGAAAATCTGAGCATATCACACCAGTCCTCAGGTCCTTACACTGGCTTCCAGTTACATTTAGGATTGATTTTAAAGTACTTTTACTTGTATATAAGTCACTAAATGACCTAGGACCGAAATATATTGCAGATATGTTCACTGAATATAAACCTAACAGAGCACTCAGATCACTAGGATCAAGTCAGTTAGAAATATCTTTAATAAATAAACTTTTTAAATACTTTTAAATAACTTTAACACTCACTATTTTAATTATATTCTTTCAAAAATCGAACTGCTTTTCTAATCTTTTTGTATTCTATTTTCTTTTCACTATTTATGCAATTGTATGTGTGTGTGTATATGTGTAAAGACCTCTAACACTAGCTTGCTCTATTCTTTTTTTATTCTATCTGTTTTCTTTATATTCTATTATTTAAAATCCCATGTTATGTGTACTGTGTTAAGCTAACTGAGACTTGTTATAGCACTTATATATCATTGCTCTTTTTGTTGTTTTTGATTGCTTCCACTGTCCTCATCTGTAAGTTGCTCTGGATAAAAGTGTCTGCTAAATGATTAAATGTAAATACCAAGGGTTCACACAAAACAAGGGGAGTCTGCCTTTAGTTACTATGCTGCCTGTAGTTGGAATCAGCTTCCAGAAGAGATCAGATGTGCTAAAACACTAGTAACATTTAAATCTAGACTCAAAACCCATCTGTTTAGCTGTGCATTTATTGAATGAGCACTGTGCAATGTCCAAACTAATTGCACTATATTTACACTTTTTTTTTTAAATGTAAAATCATTTTTTTAACTGTTTTAAATACATTTTAAAAGTTTTAAAATTGCTTGTTTTATTCTTATTATTTTTCTTCATTATTATTTTATTTTCTTTTATACAAAGCACTTTGAATTACCATTGTGTACGAAATGTGCTATATGAATAAACTTGCCTTGCCTTGCCTGTATTCTGCCAGAGTGGACTACAACTGCAATGCATCATCATTTGGATTACTGTGGTACTGCTCTTTGACACGTCTGTAATAAATTCTTATGATTAAGTTATATGTGTTTATCTGTTACGTTTCTCTTATAAACTGTAGACTTTATACACACCAACTCTTTATTGGTTGATTTGTTCTTTATAAAAATAAAAAAAAATAGAAACATCAATGCAATAAGTTTTTTTATTGCACAGTTACATGATTTGTGGCCTTTAAGTCTGATTTTCTTTTCAGTTTAATGTACTTTGTTGGCATAGTTCAAAACTGCTTGCTGTCTGGGTTGGGTCTGGGCTGGGTCTGGGCTATACAAGGCTCAGGTGTGGCTCAGATTTGGGGATTCTGTTTTACTTAAAGCTGAGAATTGACACCATTAATAAAACCTGTTTTGGCCCAGTTAAGGCTGATTAACTGGCTGATATTTGGGCCGGTAGTAGTGTTATCATACCCTCTGTCTCAGATTGATGATTTATGACCCTGATTTATTGAATTTTGATGTATTTATTACTGGATATATGATGGTTGTATCTCTAACCAGAGCTGTGGGGGTTTCTGTGGAGTTCCTTCCTAAACTGTTACTCACTTCCAGTCAGGAATTGTTTGGCTTCTTCCTGGAAAAAAATGGCTGAGCAAAAGTGAGTTTATTGACACCTTGACAGGATCAATGTTTGTTTGATCTATATGGTATATGTTGATACCTATACACCAACAGTGTTGCTATGACTGGTCTACATCCACCTCTGAAAAGGAGGTTGTCTGGGGCCTGTACCATGAAGCTGGATTAGCTGGCTGGCCAGGTAAGTTTCAGCTTAGTTTGCACCAATCCTGGGTTTTAGGTACCATGTAAGTGGCTTGGCTTTTAGCTGCATTCATTGCTATAGTCACTTAGACTCCGGGGCAAACCTGCTCCAGGTCAGGTTATGTTCTGGGTTAGAGATCTCAAACTGAAGTTGGACCAATCAGATGTGAGAGAAGTGACACATGTCTGACACAAAGTCACTCCAGTTTATCTTGCTCCAAATTAAATGTCACTAATGCTAAAAAAAAAAAAAAAGAAGTCTTGCTTTAATGATAATTACTCACTGATTATAATTATTCACTGATAGAGCAAGATTATTTATTTTATTTTTCCTGTTTAAATTTGTCATATTCTTCAGTCTCTTTACCTTTAGCAAAACCTTTAAACTTTAGTTTTTGAATCTCGCTGGGTCTCTCGCGAGAAGTAATTCAAACTTGCTTTTTGTTGCAAGGCTCATGATTGGCTGTTCGCCAGTGATGTCACACATTCATGTGCACGCGCTCCACAAACTCAGGATCAAAGCCTGAGTTGACAAAGAAAGCTGATGAACAGCATCATGGTACCAACAGATCCGGATTAGAGAGGTTTGGTTTTGTCAACTCAAAACTAATCCTGTAACTCTGAATTTGTTCAGCTACCATCATGGTACAGGCCCCTGGTCCTCTGGCTTTCATGTTTGTGTTTTAGGTCAACACCTTTGGTGGATTGGTGTCTAGATCCCAGAGCCCAAAGCTTCTCCCCCTGTCTGTTTTCCTCCTGTGATGTAGTCTGTGTCCAGTATAATGTTTTAGTATGTTTGTTAACGGTAATGTGATTTGTTTGGGGGTGGGAGGATATCCAGACATGTGACCATCTCAAACCTAGGTCATCACTGTTTTGATTGTTTGCAACAATACTGGAATCCATTGGAAATACGTTTGTACAAAATATTTTCCATGTCAATAAAGCACCTAAAAATGTAAAACTGAAACATAGAATTAAATGCCGCGTTTCCACCGAAATTACCCGGAACATTTGTACCAGGAACTTTTTTCCCAGGAACATCCCCGCCCCCCAGACCTGTTGCTTTCTGTGTTTCCACCGCGGTGTAAAGTACCGGGAAGATTAGGCAAATAGACTGGTGACGTAGGTCTGCGCGCGTTTCTCAATACAAAGTACCGTTGATTTATAAAAATAAAAAATAAAAAAGTAAGCTGATTTTGGACGTGCATCCTCGGTAGTTCAGACTTTGTGCATTCGACTCGGGAGTGTGATGTCCACGACGATACGAATCCTGTAATTTTCCTCTCTGTATATTAACAATAAAACGAAATAGGATATAAAATACCACTGCCTCCTTTCGTTTTCATTTAAACATAATAACAGCTGCAGAAATGTACTTAGTTCAGGGATATGTGTATATACAGCCATTACAATGAAACTAAATATTATATAGACTTGACTTTTTTATTTTAATTTTAACATATAGATAAATTGAATACAGACCAAAGAAAACCGGTTCCATTTACCCCGCAGCTGAATGAGATATTATGTTTAACCACTAAAGAGACATCCGAGCCAGCGGCACACATCAGAAGGTCTAGCCCAGGTGAGGCTGCTCTCGTCGGATAGATGATCAATGAGCTCCCACTGATCATGTGGAGCTCACCGTCTACGAGATCGGCGAAACATTTTTAAATAGGCGCTGTCTTTATAAATAAACCACAGATTTGAGTTTTAAACAACTACATTTTCGCCTGAAATACTTTTAAAATTACATTTCATGACACAATAACAGTAATATTTTGAAAATGTTGATCCGAATAAATGGTGGTTGAACTCAACCAATGCTGGGTGAACTCAACCAATCAAAATGTTTAGCCCCCAAAAGTTCCAGAACTTTGAAAAAGTACCACCTCGCCAGCAGGGACTTTCTGAGGAGCATTTTTTTACCTGGAACTTTATTTAGTTCCCGGTTCCTGCGGTGGAAACACACCAAGTACCAGGCCAAAGTTCCTAGTTCCTGGGTAAAGTTCCTGCTGTGGAAACGCGGCAAAAGAGTTCACCAAGAACATTACCCATCACACTTTCTATATGCTTTTGAAAAGGTGTTATGTTTGGGGCATGTTCTCTGTATGATCAGTACAACCTGATCTGTAGGTTGAATAGATAAACTTATGAGGAGTCTTAAGTTAAAAATGATTCAACATCCTTGCTCACCGTCCCTATCAACCAGTATCATCTATGTGCTTGTGCACAGAATCATGCTTAAGTTCAGTTCATAAAGCACAATAAAACAACAGTGGTTGAACTTTGTTCTGAACAATATTGCTTAAAAGAAATCCAAGTACATAACATGATATGACAAGACAAAACAAATTGTAAATAAACTGTGGTCTATACAACGAATCAACAATTTAGCTGATTCTTTGGGACATCTTGTAGAGTACCTCAAGGCTCAATACTAGGGCCGCTACTCTTCACGCTTTATATGTTACCCTTGGGAGATATCATCAGGAAACATGGTGTTAGCTTTCACTGATATGCTAATGATACTCAGCTCTATATTTCTTCACGGCCCGGTGAAACACACCAATTTGAAAGACTAATGGAATGCATAGTCGATATAAAAAACTGGATGACGAGTAATTTCTTAATGCTAAATTCAGAAAAAAAGAGGTGTTAATTATAGGACCTAAAAACTCTGCTTGTAATAACCTAGAAAACTGTCTAAGACTTGATGGTTGCTCTGTCAATTCTTTGTCATCAGTTAGGAACCTAGGTGTGTTATTTGATCGCAATCTTTCCTTAGAAAGCCACGTTTCTAGCATTTGTAAAACTGCATTTTTCCATCTCAAAAATATATCTAAATTATGTGTAAATCATGCATTTATGACCTCAAGGTTAGATTATTGTAATGCTTTATTGGGGGGTTGTTCTGCATGCTTAGTAAACAAACTACAGCTAGTCCAAAATGCAGCAGCAAGAGTTCTTACTAGAACCAGGAAGTATGACCATATTAGCCCGGCCCCGTCAACACTGCACTGGCTCCCTATCAAACATCATATCGATTTTAAAATATTGCTTATTACTTATAAAGCCCTGAATGGTTTAGCACCTCAGTATTTGAATGAGCTCTTTTTACATTATAATACTCTACGTCCGCTACGTTCACAAAACTCAAGCAATTTGATAATATCTAGAATATCAAAATCAACTGCGGGGGCAGATCCTTTTCCTATTTGGTGCCTAAACTCTGGAATAACCTAACTAACATTGTCCGGGAGGCAGACACACACTTGCAGTTTAAATTGAGATTAAAGACCCATCACTTTAACCTGGCTTACACATAACATACTAATATGCTTTTAATATCCAAATCCATTAAAGGTCTTTATGTAGGATATCAGATGTTAATATATCCAAAGTTCATCAGAGGTGTAGAAACTTGATGGTGTGTCTGATTAAAACACCGGAGAGATACCAGTCCTTTGCTCTCTTTTATTTTAAGTTCAAGATGATTATTCATAGACAATTCCAATAACATGGGGATGGACAGGATGAACTGGATGGGCAACATGTACAAGATGTACAGGATGTACAAGATGGTCTTAAGTCACTACAAACAGTAGAATAAAAGAAATCAACTCAATTCATCAACAAATACATATATATATACTCGATCCAAACAATAAATTGGCAAACAAACTTACTTAACGCATCTTAAGGAAAGGACTCAAAGGACATGGTTGGGTGTCCATTCAAACACCCACACCTTACCAAAGGAAGAGAAACAATGAAAGGAAGTGAGGTCTACTTATAGACCTTGACCAGGAAGTGTATGGGTAATGTAGTGCACTTGCATGGGTATTGAAGTCTACTTGGAATTGTGGGATATGTAGTACAAATATATATATATGAAAAAAAAAATTAAAGATAAGGGTCAATATTCACAACAGCCGCCCTCAAATACAGTCATGTATTTGCTATCACTCATCTATTTTAGGTAATGGAATCAACTTAGCAACTGGACGTACATATGTCTTTCCATTAATAACGATCTCCGCTACTCTAACCCGCCCATCCTGACTAGGTAGGAGACGTACTACCCTACCAATGGGCCATGATGCTCTTGGGAGTTGAGAATCAATAACTAACACGACAGCAGAGTCATTTAGATTAGGTTGTTCTCGGTTCCATTTTTGACGAAGCTGCAGACCTGGTAGATAATATCGAATAAAGGATGTCCAGAACTGGTCCACGAGGACCTGGCTATGGCGCCAAGATCTTCGGCCAAAGAGCTTCGTGTTGGCATAAATCACCTGAGGTAGAGAAGAGTCTCGCCGCCCCATGAGGAGAAGATTTGGAGTGATGGGGTCAAGATCTGAAATATTTGAAGAGGCGTAACCAAGTGGCTTCGAATTTAACACTCCTTCAACTTCGGTCAAAACTGTTCGTAGGACTTCCTCTGATACTGTTTGACTGCCAAGTACCACCCGCAGAGCTGTTTTAACTGAACGGACCTCTCTTTCCCATGACCCCCCAAAATGAGGAGCTTGTGGTGGATTAAACTTGAATTTAATCTGCTGACTTTCCAACTTGACTTGCAGCTCAGTTGTAAGGTTTTGAAAAGCTTCCTTTAATTCTCTTGCAGCTCCACGAAAATTACTTCCTTGATCACAAAGAATCTCATAAGGCCTTCCTCTCCTAGATATGAAGCGGCGTAGGGCCATTAGAAAGCTGTCCACATTTAAACTGCTCAACAAATCAAGATGCAGACATCGAGTGGTCTGGCATTTAAAAAGAATGCCCCATCTCTTCTCCATTCTATGGCCAATATTGACATGAAAAGGACCAAAACAGTCCATTCCGGTGGACCAAAAGGGAGGTTTAAACAACCGGAGCTTGGAGCTGGGCAGATCTGACATTTGAGGAATAGATGGCTTAGCTCTCCACTTCCTACATTGCAAACAAGACCACTGATGTTTTTTTACAGCTTGTCTCCCTCTGATTATCCAGTAATTGCGGCGGAGTTATGAGAAAACTCTCTCTGGACCAGGATGGAAAAGTTTCTCATCACAGTCCTTGATAATTAAATGGGATAATGGATGTTTGGGGTCGAGTACAATTGGATGAACCATTCCAGGTTCCATATCCTCTACACGTCTGAGCTTACCTCCCACTACAATAAGTCCCGTTTCTTCATTGAATTCAGGAGAAAGTGTAATGAGACCGCTTTGAGGTTCAATGGGCTTTTCTTCTTTCAAACACTGATACTCAGAGGGAAAACTTTGTTGCTGGGCTTGTCTCAAAAGAAGGATTTGGACTGAAGAGGCATCACAGGGGTCCTCCCTATGTTTTTGCAGTAACTCTTTTGTTGCGGACTGTAACTCTGACCATGATTTGAAACTGGAAGGATCTGGGAGTATGCAATCATCCACTTGTGTTAAGCCACAAAAGAGTGGCTTGCGGAGCTCAGGATCAGGACTAGCAGGTCTGGGCATTAGATTTTTGGGCCATTCATGTGGAGGAAATTTCAGAAACGTTGGGCCTTGTCGCCATCTATGAGCAGGTTTGGCTAAATCAACTAGAGTTTTACCTCTAGTAATGTCATCTGCTGGATTCTGTACAGAAGGAATATACCTCCAAGAAGAGGGATCAGTAAGTTCCAGAATTTCAGTGACTCTATTAGCTACAAAAGCTTTGTAACGGCAGGAGAGGGAATGCAGCCAAGACAAGATGGTTGTTGAATCTGACCATAGGACAATATTTGTCAAAGGATGAGTCAATTCATTCTGCAGGAGTTTACAAAGCTGTGCACCTGTTAGAGCGGCGCAAAGTTCCAGACGAGGGATGGATATTTGCCTTTTAGGGGCCACTCGAGATCTTGCCATGATGAAGGAAGTATGTACCACACCCTTGTCACTTTCCATTCGCAAATAGGCTACAGACCCATATGCACTCTCTGAGGCGTCACAAAATATATGCAACTCTCTGGATGCAATTTGATTGGAAGGCAAGGTTGAATAACATCTAGGAAGCTGTATCAATGACAGATCATGGAGCTCATTTTCCCAAGCCTTCCAGGCCTGTTGAATAGGATCTGGCAGAAGGGGATCATCCCAGCCCCTGGACTTCATCCAGCATTGTTGTATGATGACTTTAGCTCGTGTTGTAAAGGGGGAGATGTAACCCAAGGGATCATACTGACTAGCGAGGACTTTATATATATTGCGTAGGGTTGTTGCTTTATAGTCCACTGCTCGGGATCGATACCCCAATGAATCAGAGGGACAGTGCCAACTCAGAGCTCCTTCTTTAGGATCCAAACGATCTTGAGTGATCCACAGTTCAGCACTTTCAGACCTGGCTTCAGGAGGAAGGTGTCTGACAACATCAGCTGGTTACCTGCCCACTGTCTGATTTCAAATCCTCCACTCCTCAGTAGAGAACACATTCGGTTTAGGAAGTTTTTTGCAGTTTGCACGTTTGTAAAACTCTCTAAACAGTTGTCCACGTAGAATGACTGAAGTACAGAATTCACTATATCTTCATTTCCTTCTTGATGATCATGGACATGCCTTTGTAAAGCATATATTGCACAACATGGACTACATACTGTGCCAAAGGGCAAAACTTGCCATTCGTAGGTGTCAGGTGGGTTTGACCTCTGCATGTTGCGCCACAGGAAGCGTAGAAGAGAACGGTCTTCTGTTAATAGCCTAACTTGGTGGAACATAGATTTGATGTCCCCACTAATTGCCACTGGGAATTGACGAAACCGGAGTAAGACACCAAGTAAAGAAGGGCCCAATTGTGGACCAGGAAGAAGTTGACTGTTAAGTGAAACACCTTTATATTGATAGGAGCAATTGAAAACTATTCTTTTTTTCCCATTATGTTCCACAATATGATGAGGAATATACCATGAATCCTTTGAGTCATGAGATGGTTCCACTTTGGAAACATACCCAAATTTCTCCAACTTCGCAATTTCTTGGTCATACACAGCAGCAGTTGTGGGATCTCTCTGAAGGCGACGCTCGATACATCGAAGAGAAGACATGACTGCATTTGGTGAGGCTTGTAACTCCATGAAGAATACCAAGATGTCTGCCTTTGCACTGTGGACAAGGCTTTTTTAAGTCACAGTTGATGGCTAGGTTTTTAAGCCCACATCTCCAACATCTTTTGTTCTCTCTAAGCCATGCATTCTTCCTGCTGTCATCTAAGGATTTAAAAGAAGTGCACAGGCCAATGAAATGGTCTCTACTGGAACAATATGCGCATGAATACTTGGAACTCCATTCTCCCTTTCTCATATTCTGGGGTTGCTTAGCTGTGGATCTCGGATCAACAGAATTACCGTTGACTCCGTACAAGACTGTTCGTGTGTTAACATAGGTCTTTGGTTGAGGTTTACTCAAGAGTGGTTTCGGAAAGTCACTAACCTGATCTGTCATTGCTTGACACTCAGCCTCTTCTTGGAGCCAGGCGGAAAAGGTAATAAGATTGTAGCTTTGACCTTTTAGGATTGTACGGGCATAACGGGCAAAGTTGGTCACATGCTCTGTGGGCAGTTTACCGAGTAGTTGCTGTACATGAGAAGCGCAGGATAATTCAGATTTAACTTGGCCTTGGCCCAAAGATTGGAGCATGCCAACCAAGGCTCGAACCTTCAGTGCGAAACTACTAAATGCTCTGCTGTCACCTGGTCTCACCCTGGGGAGAGCTAGGATGGCTTTGATTTCTCTCAAAACTAGTTGGTGAGGTTGCCCATATTTCTGCTGTAGTGCAAAAAGAGCCATGCTGTAAGGCCTAGGATCATTAGCATAAGCTAAAGCTAGATCACAAGCTTGCGAAAATTTTAAATGATCCAGCAAGATATGGAATTTGTAATGTTCTGGTTCATGGGATGACAACAAATTTGTCAAGGCTAACTGCAACATTGCAAATTCTTGGGGGTCGTCATTCACTAAGAAAGGAAAATAAGGTCCCTGAACACGAGAAGAAGGATAGGAAGAAACAGGATATGAAACATATGGCTGAGAATATGGATACGGATGAAGGAATGGAATTGTGTTCATCTGGGTAGTGGGAGCAATTGGTTGACTATAGGAAGAAGGATTGTGTACAACCAAATTCCCTTCCTGACCTACAGACTGTGGTTGAACATGAGGACTTACATTAGCTGAGGATACATGAGGAATTGCCAAACTAGAAGATGGTCCTAACGGCTGTGAATACTGCGAAACAGCATACAGTGGCTGAGGAGGTAACTGTGCTGATGTTACTTGTGAGGATAACTGAGTATGAGCCGTCGAAGGGAAAAAGGGACTACATGATATACCTGGCTGTGGTGAACCAATTGGTTGTACCAACACTGGCGATGTTTGCACTTGACGGGAATGACAGTTAAGAGGCTTAGGAATCAATGGAACAATAGAAGGTTGTAACATATTACTTGATTGTAATTGTAAAGTTCTATCGTCTGTGTGCATATGTTGGGGTGGACTACGTAACAATGAGGAAGGAGGAAGAGGTAGAGAACTAGGCCTACTCAATGGAGGTGGTGAAAGAACAGTTGAGGAATTACATTTCTCACATGTATGTTTCTGTTCAGCATTCTTAATACATGCAGACAATTCCTGAACAATAGATGTAGTAGCAAATGCATTATCATCATCAGAAGCATCATCAAAGGACTCAGAAAATTCAGAACGTTTAGAGGAAACTACTAACTGTGACATTTTAGACATCATCTCACCGAGCATACCCTTAAGTCCAAGTATTTCTTGTTTAACATCCATATCGATTAAATCATGTTGAGACGGTTGGTGAGCAGATAAACATGGGCAAGGTCTTGAAGATGGATTTCCATACTGGGTTTGGTGATGATCACTTACAACTAGTGTTGGTGAGGAAGGAGGAAAGGGAGCACATTCTCTCACCATACAGTCAGCAAAACGGGCAGGAGGTCTTCTCCTTCTTAGGCTGCGCTGGATTGCAGGTCTTGAGTGGTAATCCATTCCACCAAATTTCTACGCTCCGGCTCGAAGGACCATTTGTAGGATATCAGATGTTAATATATCCAAAGTTCATCGGAGGTTTAGAAACTTGATGGTGTGTCTGATTAAAACACCAGAGAGGTACGAGTCCTTTGCTCTCTTTTATTTTAAGTTCAAGATGATTATTCATAGACAATTCCCATAACATGGGGATGGACAGGATGAACTGGATGGGCAACATGTACAAGATGTACAGGATGTACAAGATGGTCTTAAGTCACTACAAACAGTAGAATAAAAGAAATCAACTCAATTAATCAACAAATACATATATATACTCGATCCAAACAATAAATTGGCAAACAAACTTACTTAACGCATCTTAAGGAAAGGACTCAAAGGACATGGTTGGGTGTCCATTCAAACACCCACACCTTACCAAAGGAAGAGAAACAATGAAAGGAAGTGAGGTCTACTTATAGACCTTGACCAGGAAGTGTATGGGTAATTTAGTGCACTTGCATGGGTATTGTAGTCTACTTGGAATTGTGGGATATGTAGTACAAATATATATATATGGGAAAAAAAAAATTAAAGATAAGGGTCAATATTCACAACACTTTAGGCTGCATTAATTAGGTAAACCGGAACCGGGAACACTTCACATAACACCCTATGTACTTGCTGAATGGCATCTAGAATGGCCTCTACACTAATATTAGTCTGTTTCTGTCTTATTCCGAGGTTACCGTAGCCACCAGATCCAGTCTGTATCCAGATCAGAGGGTCACTGCAGTCACCCGGATCCAGTACGTATCCAGACCATATGGTGGATCAGCACCTAGAAAGGACCTCTACATCCCTGAAAGACAGCGGAGACCAGGACAACTAGAGCCCCAGATACAGATCCCCTGTAAAGACCTTGTCTCAGAGGACCACCAGGACAAGACCACAGGAAACAGATAATTATTCTGCACAATCTGACTTTGCTGCAGCCTGGAATTGAACTACTGGTTTCGTCTGGTCAGAAGAGAACTGGCCCCCCAACTGAGCCTGGTTTCTCCCAAGGTTTTTTTCTCCATTCTGTCATTGATGGAGTTTCAGTTCCTTGCTGCTGTCACCTCTGGCTTGCTTAGTTGGGGTCATCACTACAGCGGTATTGTTGACTTGATTGCAAACATATGCACAGACACTACTTAAACTGAACAGAGATGACATCACTGAATTTAATGATGAACTGCCTTTAACTGTCATTTTGCATTATTTACACACTGTTTTGCTAATGAATGTTGTTCAGTTGCTTTGACGCAATGTATTTTGTTTAAAGCGCTATATAAATAAAGGTCACTTGACCTGACTTGTTTTTTGGGTGCAATACGGGACCTCGCCATTAGGAAGGACACATTCACCTGTTGACTATATTCAGTGCGCATTTAGGCAACTGCGCCATAAAAGTGCTCTGATGCATCACAGAAGATGTGCAGGTCGTGGATGGCTGAAGGGGTATCAACTGTCCAATGGATAAGACAACGGGGCAGTACTATTGAGGAGAGATTAGGGAGTTCTCCTTTGCAGGAAAACCAGGCTTCTAAGTTGTTGTGGGGAAGGTTTGGATCATCCCATTCTCTTGCCTTTGCCCATAGGTGCTGGACAATTATCTTGGCTCTTGTTGTGTAGGGGAGGATATAGCCAAGAGGATCGTACTGGCTCGCGAGAACTCGGTAGATGTGACGCATGGTTGGAGTTGTGGCTTCAATAGCTCTGTGCCTGTATTTCAGGGTGTCCGTATTGCAATTCCAGTGGAGGCCTAGAGTAGATTCCATGGGATCAAGAGAAGGATGATGTGACAGCCAGAAGTCTGCCTGGTTTGACCTTGCATCGGGAGGAAGATCGAAGATGACCTTGGGGTCATTACTAGCCCATTGTCTAATCTCAAAGCCACCAGAGGAGAGGGTTGCACGCATGCAGTGAAGAAGGTCCTTAGCTCTGGTGTGGGAAGTATTTGAAGGCAGTTATCCACATAGAAACAATGCTGTATGGCCTGTGTGTCCATGGCGATCCTCTGGAGGGCATAAATGGCACAGAATGGGCTGGCAGTAGTGCCAAATGGAATAACTTGCCATTCATATACTGTTGGAGGGGATCTACTGTCTATGGCATGCCAGAGGAAGTGCAGGAGGGGTTTATCTTGTGGTAGCAGGCGCACCTGATTGAACATGGACTTAACGTCTCAGCTGATGGCAATGTTGTGTTGCCTGAAACGGAGGAGAACTCCAAGGAGGGAAGGCCCAAGGATTGGACCAGGGAGAAATTGTGAATTCAGGCCTTGATTCTGATAGATGAAAGAACAATCAAATACAATGCGGTCCTTTCCATCATGATGCACAATGTGGTATGTACCAAGATTCAGGAGCATCTGCTACTTCAGATGAGGTTAAACTTTTGACATAAAAAAAGTTTGGCAGCATCAACTAACTTCTGGATTTCTCTAATATAGGTCTCCACCTGTAGGGGGTTTTGAAGCAATCGCCTCTCACAGCTGCGAAGACGTGACATAACTGCTTCCTTAGGAGCCTTTAGGGGAGCCAGGGATCTGCTCCGAGGAGAGGTGTGGCATACCGCAGGACGTCATCAACAGGAATTTGGATGGTTTGAGTCTCCAGCTGGTGAATTGCATCTTGGTCCTGGCGACCATCTTTGTGTTCCTCAGAGGTTCTGAATCCAGCTGCCACAGTTTTTGCACATTATGGTGGATGTCATCAGGTGGGCATTTAAAGGAAATATAATGACAATTGGTAGAGGGAGAGCTAACAATATCTCTAGCAGGGCCCTGTAACATTCAACCGAGACAGGTTTTAATTGCTACAGGGGCTCCGGGGGTCCCTAACTTTACAGGCAGTGTTGGAGTGATCAGGTGGGTATGATGAGCTCCTATGAGTAGAATGTTATCATGTTGCTTCAAGGTAATCTGCCGGAGATGAGTGTGGCGCTGCTGGAGAATTTCACAGGATGAGAATGTTCAGACAAAGAAAGCTCATCAGCAGTGAAGGCATGCCTGATTGCCAAGGATTTCTCTGGATGGGCCTTTGGAGTAAGGGTAAAGGACACTGCGGCACCGTTTAGAGCAGTGATCCTCAAATCTGGCTCACGAGATCCAGTTTCCTGCAGAGTTTAGCTCCGACTCCAATTAAACACACCTGCCTGTGATTTTCTAATGATCCTGAAGACACTGATTAGCAAACTTATGCGTGTTTGATTAGGGTTAGAGCTAAACTTCGCAGGAAAGTGGATCTCGCGAGCCAGATTTGAGGATCACTGGTTTAGAGTCTGGACATCCTGTCTCACCGTCCTTAGCTTCAGACTTTCCTATCAACTGGAATTTCTGTGCGGCAGGATACAGAAGGATTGTACGTTCTGACCCTTCATCCAATATGACATACATATCTAAGGACTTGTTTCTATTACGCAGGATCACTTCAACTTCCTTCAGCAGTACTTTATTGCAATCGCTAGGATGATCTAGGTAGAAATTCTGCACTTGCCTCTGGTTGATGTTGCATAGGACCTGCAGATGTTTCCCATTGCATTGGTTGCAGCGTCTCTTTAGATCACACTGGGCCCTGGCTCTAGGCGAAATTTGAGGTCACGAAATATGGGCTGGGAGCAAAGGGTTACGTGAGACTGGAACTTGACAGGTAGCAGGGAACTGACTATGATCAGAAGGATTCGTGTGCTGCCAGGACTGAGCTAAGGGCTGAATGGCAGGAGAACACCTTACAGGAGGTGGATAAGGCTGCTCTCGCGGTAGTGAAGAAAAGTGCTTAGTGCTACTAACTGAGGGCCAAGGTTTTCAGAGCTTAATACTAAATGAGACTGTGAGGAGTGGCCTTTACCAAGCATACAGCTCTGAATTAGTCTACCTTGATTTCTTATTTCTTCTAGTAACTGATGTAAGAGCTCAGTTTGAGGGTCAGGAATTGAGGCTACATGAGGGTCATGTGGGTATTCAGGGGCTAGGGTTCTTCCAGAAGAGACAGGTGAGGGAGGGTATGTTGCAGGCTCTAGCTCTTCTGGTGGTTCTGGCTCTTCCTCTTCATCCTCCTCGCTGAGTAGTTGAGGTGCCTCTTCCTCCTCCTCAATACTCATACTGAGGTGGCTCTGGTGCTGCAGCAGGAGGTTGTGGCCATTGACAATGATTCATGACGTAGTCATCATAGCGAACAGGACATTGGGCTTGGTGGTGAGGACGTTGAAGTAATGAAGGCAAGAAGTGACTGGATATCTCCACTGGTTGTCAATGGCTCCGGCTCGAAGGACCATATAAAGGAGTTTTGAAAGTGATATGCACGGGGCTGTCTTGAGACCAGTGGAGGTGTCCGTAAGAACAGTCCAGTCACTTCAATTAACCAGCTACTTTCTTTATTAGGTATGTGATTGTGTGTGTGTGTGTGTGTGTGTGGTTTCTAGGAGGAAAAGGATATAGGATACAATAAGCTACATAATGCCACAATACAAAGCCACAATTCATTTGAAGGATAAACATTTGTACAAGAACTAAGATTGCAAGGAATTAGCTAGATAGCCTAAAAACAAAGTCAATACATACATTTTCTCTGTCCATAATTAATGAACTGGTCATGCCTAGAAATACTCAAATGCACATATTCTTACAATTACCACAGTAAGCCACATAAACATTATAAGCAAAGTTAAACTGTTCAATCTAACAATAGAAACATATGGATCTTACATAGTTCAATAATGCACACAAGGCTGGAGAGACAGCATTTCCAGCAGCAACACACTAGGATTCCTCCATGTGGCATGAACAAAAGGAAGAGGCTGTGTGTTCAGGTGCTGCCTAATGAAGTCTATGGCTGATTGAGGCTAATTAATTGAAGGTGTGGTGAACTGCATGGAAATTGAGTAGAAAAGAAAACTGGGACATGTCACCTGCATGACAGAGAGAAAAACTTCCAAATGGCATGACTTGAGATATGCATTTGTGTCGATATGCATGGGTACCACTTCAAGTAGGGGTTTGTATTGGTACCTATGTACAGTATCATGAATGACTGATCCAAAGATGGCGCCATTGTGGTTGTTGGCTTGCCGTCGCCCCTGTCCTTTGCAGTCTTTCCTGTAAGTTTTGGTGCCATCTATGTGTGTGTGCTCAAGCAAACAGTACCTTAATTTCCTATGATCAAAAAGCATGTGAATTATTAGCGACGATGACCCTGCCACATGTGGCAAGTATGCAACAGCCTATCGCCAGAAGATGATGCAGATTTGGAGAGCACCATGTTGAAATGGGCAGTAAAATCCAAATTGCTGGTATCATGCCAGACTTGGTGCAGTTGGATAATTCTGCAGAGATCAGGAATGGAGGCTCTTCCAACTGGTGGATCTCATACAGTATGATAAAACAGAACTGTATTTGGCATTGGCTATTACAGTGTCGCAAACATCATATGCAATCCTCTGTAATTTAGGTGCACTCTTTCACTTAGGCTGAGCAGCTCTGCTGATATATTTTAAACAAATAAATCTACACAATTATAATGTGGCCCTGGATTACATAAAGCAAGCAATCCAGCCATGACTTGGAAAACAATTGTCCTTTGTTTTTTATATGGCTTTTTGGGGCCAAGTTGTTTCATAGCTATTTTTTGCTAACAATCTCAAACAAGTTCTTTAAGAGAAACAGTTTTACACAGGTAATGATTTGTACCATTCATTATATTTACTTTCTGTGTGCATTTAACAGACTCAAATACTTTTTGCTGATGCTGATTGATAAAGCATTGTCCAGGACTATGTTCAGTGTAAAACAGGTGGGACAGTCTTATATCTGCTCAGTATGGCTCTCAATTAGGGAAAACTGCATTTCTAGGTAAAAGGAAGTATCCTCACAATTATATTCCTTCTTAGGGAAAAATGGTATCTGTTAGGATTTCCAGTCAGGATTTAGACCGTATAACAATACTGAGACTGCTCTCCTTAGAGCTATAAATGACCTTTGTTATTACATATATGTAATTACAAATGATTGTGGTTGTATCTCTCTATTAGTGCTATTGGATCTTAGTGCTGTGTTCGACACGCCCAGGACACTTAGCAAATAAACCATGCCTGTGATATCTCCTGCATGACAGCACTTCAAACACACGACAAAGAGAAAGACCATTGCCTTATATAGTGGCTGTCTCATGTTTGTGGGCTTTAAGTATAAAAAGCCTGGATTTAAACACTTTCGCTGGGTATTTGAGTAAATGAAAACAATACTTACATTTTCATTGTCCCCCACAGAGCTCTCACCTGCCTCTGATTATAAACACCGTCGTCATATGCGCGCAAGTGATTCTGAGATATGGTAGGGTGCGAAGTGTCCATCAGATTTACACTTCATTTTCATGGGATTAGATAGGCAAAGGGAAGGAAAAGATGTGGTAGGACAAAGTGTACAAGTAATAGGGATAACCACACCCTGGAGAGGATTGTGAAAAAAAACCCATTCAAAAATGTGGGGGAGATTCACAAAGAGTGGACTGCAGCTGGAGTCAGTGCTTCAAGAACCACTACACACAGACGTATGGTCCAGTGTAAATTTTCCACAGTCAGTGATGGTTTGGGGTGCCATGTCATCTGCTGGTGTTGGTCCACTGTGTTTTCTGAGGTCCAAGGTCAACACAGCTGTATACCAGGAAGTTTTAGAGCACTTCATGCTTCCTGCTGCTGACAAAATTTATGGAGATGCAGATTTCATTTTCCAACAGGACTTGGCTCCTGCACACAGTGCAGAAGAGCTGAAGGCCACTATCAGAACAACCTGGGCTCTCATAACACATGAGCAGTAAAGTTCAAGTATACAATTTTTGGTAAGTGTAAAGATGAATCAAATAATACAGTTTAGCATTTATTATTTTACTCACATCCTGTTTATTTAAAATCTTTCATTTACATTGCAGCATGTCTCAGACAGACAGAAGTCAATAATGTATTTTTTTAGATCTAAGATTTCAGAGTGCAATAATGCTGTGTGTGAATATAAAAACCTGCAAAGTTTCAAAAATAAATTTCATAATCACAAAGGTGGACCTTGGGACAAAAAAAGTAACACTTCAAGGTGGCCTTGTTACATATTCTCACTAATATAATAACAGTACATTATGCATGATTACATGCAAGCAATCCTAAACCAAACCCTAACCATATATTAACTACATGTGGTTTATTGGTATAACTCAGTACTTAAATGTGTAATAAAAAATAAATAAATAAATAAATACACAAACAAATTTAGAACTGAGCTATAGCAAAGCAGATGGTCAGGTGCAGCCACAGAAATTCATTCACACAAGATATAAAGATTTAAAAAAAAGCCCCAAAAAAGTAATAAAGATACAAAGAATGCAAATGGTTATAAACGTGGACAATCAGTTTCAACAATCAGTCAACTTCAGTTGAATGTCACCTTCATTTCACACCAATCGTATCACCATATAGTAGTGAATAACATGTTTCTATGATCCTACAGTTTACAATTATTAGGACTTTTCATGTGTGAATCAAGGGTTATGTCTGAAACTCTTTACACACTAAAATTCTTCTCTCCACTGTGAATTCTCATGTGTGACTTAAGATTACCATTTTGTGAGAAGCTATCCCCGCATAGTTTGCAGGTGAAAGCCTTCTCTGTAGTATGAAGTCTCACATGAGTGTAGAGGCTCACTTTACAGCTGAAACTCTCTCCACACTGATCACAAATAAAACCATTCTCTCTTGAATGTTCTCTCTTTTCTCCAGTGTGAACTCTCATGTGGAACTTGAGGCTTTCTTCATATTTGTAGCTATTTCCGCATTGATCACATGGGAATGGCTTCTCTGAATGAATGATTATGTGTTGATCAAGGCCTCCTTTTTTAACAAAACTCTTTCCACAGTGTTGGCATGTGAATAGCTTCTCTCCGGTATGAATTTTGATGTGTTCATTAAGGTTTCCTTTTAACGTGAAACTCTTTCCACAGTGTTGGCATGTGAACAGCTTCTCTCCAGTGTGTACTCTCATGTGGGATTTAAGCGTTTTTTTATATCTAAAACTCTTTCCACACTGAACACAACTGAACGGCTTCCCTCCAGTGTGAACGGTTACATGTTCATTAAGATTTCCTTTTTTAGTGAAACTCTTTCCACAGTGATCACAAGTGAACGGCTTCCCTCCAGTGTGATCTCTCATGTGGGATTCAAGTGTTTTTTTATATCTGAAACTCTTTCCACACTGAACACAAGTGAACGGCTTCCCTCCAGTGTGAAGGGTTACGTGTTTATTAAGATTTCTTTTTTTAGCAAAACACTTTCCACAGTGATCACATATGAACGGCTTCTCTCCAGTGTGAATGATTACATGTTCATCAAGGCTTCCTTTTAGTTTGAAACTCTTTCCACAGTGTTGGCATGTGAACGGCTTCTCTCTGGTGTGAGTTTTGATGTGTTCGTTAAGGTTTCCCTTTGTAGTGAAACTCACTCCACAGTGTTGGCATGTGAACGGCTTTTCTCCCGTGTGAATTTTGATGTGTTCATTAAGGTTTCCTTTTAGCGTGAAACTCTTTCCACAGTGTTGGCATGTGAACAGATTTTCTCCAGTGTGAACTCTCATGTGGGTTTTAAGTGTTTCTTTATATCTGAAACTCTTTCCACACTGATCACAATTGAACGGCTTCCCTCCAGTGTGAGTGGTTACATGATTATTAAGATTTCCTTTTTTAGTAAAACACTTTCCACACTGATCACATGTGAAGATCTTCTCTCTAGTGTGAATTTTCATGTGCGCATTAAGGTTTTTTTTTTGTGTGAAACACTTTCCACATTCATGGCAAGTTAAGTAACTGGGACATGTGGTCTTCTGAAAAGAGTTAGTTTCAGTCAGTATGGATTTTTCTTCAGCTAAGAAATCATGTTTCTCAATTTGATCTTTCTCTTCTGTTTCTTTCAGTTCTTGCTTCTCTTCTTTTATTGCCATCGATTCTGAAGTGAAAAAAAGACAAATAGAAGTTAATGGGAGATTAATGGCTCAGAGCAAGAGGGAAAACCCAAAATAAATGTATTAAAACATCAAAACTAACATTGTGCCACAAAACTGGGTTATTCTAGACCAATACAAATCTGCCATTTAGAGCCCCTTTCACACTGCACGTCGGACCCGCAATATTCCCGTAACATATGTGCAAACTGTAATGAAGCAGAGATCAGTTAGTTCCTCACTTTCCGCGCTGACGCCGAGATCGTTTGCTTGCTTCAGTTAAAGTATAACGTGCCTAGCGTTTTCGACTCGTTGATGTCACGTGTTGTTACGGAATCTTCAAGGGTTGTGTGTGAAAGCACGCACATATACCGGGTCATCACTGGCAGTGTGAAAGTGCCAAATATAGCGACCCGGGAACAATTACAGGAACACTTTACCCCTGTATTTGCCGGAATGGCAGTGTGAAAGGGGCTTAGGTAAAAAACAAAACAAAAAAACCCTTTCAGTCCCTTTCACTTTGCAATAATACAATGATAGTTTTAGTCAGGATTTAAACACCATCATAAATGAAGTGTAGGGGGCTGTACAGTTAAGACCCAAGGACCAGATATGTTGAACTTAGACCAGGAGTCAGAGATGAAGTGAAGTGAAGTGAAGTGACATTCAGCCAAGTATGGAGACCCATACTCAGAATTTGTGCTCTGCATTTAACCCATCCGAAATGCACACACACAGAGCAGTGAACACACACACACACTGTGAGCACACACCCGGAGCAGTGTTCATCATTTATGCTGCGGCGCCCGGGGAGCAGTTGGGGGTTCGATGCCTTGCTCAAGGGCACCTAAGTCATGGTATTGAAGGTGGAGAGAGAGCTGTTCATGCACTACCTCCACCCACAATTCCGTCCGGCCCGAGACTAGAACTCACAACCCTTCGATTGGGAGTCCAACCCTCTAACCATTAGATGCTGTAAAATGCTGTATTTTCCACACTATAAGGCGCCCTTAAAAGCCTTTAATTTTCTCAGAAAACGACAGTGCGCCTTATAATTTGGAGCGCCTATATATGGATCAAAGCGCTGTGTCAAAATGTTGACATTCCCTTTAGCACAGCTCCATCTAGTGGATGCATAACACAAACCCAGTCAAACGCTTGACTGCAGTATCTTCTATTTTATGCACCTTATAATCCAGTGCGCCTTATAGTGCAGAAAATACGATAGTTTGCAGTTTCATCAGCATAAGTCACTAACGAGGAGGCCCTTCACATTTTCACATTCATATTCTAACAGGGTCTATCTACTATGTCGTTTCTTCAGGTTAAATGATTCTAACTGGTTCAGAAAAGAAAAGACAAAATTAGTAATTTTCCACACATGGACTGATAGACAAAAGAATATCTCCATCCATGGGCGACATTAGGTGAGGCAGTTGTCCTCCATATCATCAGTCATGGAATCCCTGATGTCAGCCCAGGCCCGGTCGTACAGGGGTACTAGATGGTGCTAAATAGATAGCAGATATGTGACCTGTCACGGACACCAGTGACACAAGTAGGCAGCACAACTTTCGAGCAAAATGAGAAAAGAGCGTTTGTTTTTTTTTTCAAAATTGTTGATTTGATTTTTTTCAGAATCTGTAAGTTGAGATCACGAAGAAGCCTCTCCCTGTATGAGAGAGTAGTATTGGTATATTTAAAAGCATACATTTTGAGGTTGAAATCGACTTGTTTTTCGGAGTTTCTAGCTGGAAGTAGGGGCGTGTCATTGTCTGTGTTTATTTTCCATACTGGATAAGCTGGCTTTTGTTTCTTTTGTTATTGCCACCACCCTCAAAGGGAAGTGTGGCTACTTATGCAGAGCTCGGGCCAGCAAGCCAGGGAGACAGTCCTGTAGCCAGAAGCTTTTTCCAGACATTATGGACAACATACTGCTGGATTCTTTAGTTGCGGAAAGAATGGCAGGACATGCAAATTATTGGACACTTAGAGGAAAACAGACGCACAGTGCAAACTTCGGAGATGGTTACATCCACAAAGAAGACCCCGACAAAGAGAAAGTGTGCTCGAATGACTTATTTCATTGGAGGCAACGAGATCTGCAAGAATACTTTTGTTTCTTATGGGGTGAATTTCCATAAACATCAAAGTTTGGTGTTTTGTGTTCATTCACCAAGTTTTATGTAGAAAACCAGCAAATAACAAATAAAATTAGCATCAATATGTACGTTTTGTTTACATAAACATTAAAATAATAACATTAAAAATGATGGCCAGATTTTAAAGGAGTGTCTTGCAACGTCATCTACACTGCACAAGTTCAAATAGAGTTTTGACAAAAAAATGTTTTATAAAATGATAAAATTCACATATTTCAGCCTCTAAATCATTTTTATAAAAGGCAAAAAATATAAATTACTGATATTTACAAAGAACATTATCTTTTATTATTAATAGTATGCAGTCCGATTTTCCCGTTCCATCTGTCGTTGCTATGCAACTTTACAGGGGGAAGCTTTACGGGGGTATGGCTTATCTAAATTAGATGTAAATGAGCCCTATTGTCACTCCCAGCAGTGAGAACTGTACAGTCTTTAGAGGCCATTTTCTCTCTTTTGAGGTTTTTTGAGTGCCTACCTTCAAATGGCCATAACTTCTCCAAATATTATCAGATGTGTTCCATGTGTTACACATCGTTGGAAAGCTTGGAGACTACACTTTCAGAATCTGTGAATAACTAAAAATGCCCCAGAACCGACTTGTGCCCCTACTTTCCATGATTGGTCACATATGTTAATACTGAATATAAAGCTAACAGAGCACTCAGATCATTAGGAGTCGGTTAGAAATACCAAGGGTTCACACAAAACAAGGGGAGTCCTCTTTTAGTTACTATGCCGCCCGCAGCTGGAATCAGCTTCCAGAAGAGATGATAAAGGGATTTATCATTAATTTTATGGACACATACATGATGCAAAGTTTCAGGAATGATGCTGGATTCTCTCTCGAAATATCAGTGATAAGCAATGGACGAAACAAAAATGCATCAATGATTTATTCTGGAAGCAGCCCTTGAATTCACAGACAGCATGCGTTTTGAGCAAGATCCAGTTCACTGACTAAAAGCATCCATACACTTTAATTAGATCGAGATCAACCAGTAATTTAATTTCCAGTAACGGATGGTAAAATTTGAATTTTATCCAATTTATTCCCACAACAGAGTTTATATTTTCCCCATGTGACTCACCATTATGATTCAAAATGGACACATTTCAAATGACAGGAAAAAGACATGGAAAACTTAAAGAACATCAGAGAAGCAGTGTGCGCATTTCTGGTTAAAAATTAAAGGCCATCAACTAACACTTAAAACAGGAAATGATTGAAACATTTACAATCATTTAGCAGACACTTTTATTCAAAGTGACTTACAAAGCAGAACAATAGAAGCAATTAGATCAACATTAGATAACACACACCGTCACTCGGAACCAGAGATGTATAAAGTACTAGAGAACCATACTTGAGTAAAAGTACAAGTGCTCTATCAAAAAAGTGACTTGAGTAGAAGTAGAAGTGCTCTTTAAGCACCACACTTAAGTAGAAGTACTAAAGTATTCAACATTTTTTGTACTTAAGTATTGCAAGTAGTCTATTTTAAAAATTACTACTCAAGTACTGAAAGTAAAAGTAGAAGTATTGTGTTATGTAGCTATTAAAGAAAGTAGTCAAAAGTTTGAACATATTGTTTTTACTATTTCAAATGATTAACCTAAAGGACAATCACAATTCCTTTGACTGTAACTTCTTGTAAACAAAAAACGGTTACTAGGGTTAGCCCAATTTGCAAAATGATGTCATTGATAACTTACCCTCATGTTGTTTCAAACCCGTAAGACATCAGAGGGTCATTTAGAATTTTTTGAAGCATCGAAAATACATTTTGGTCAAAAAATAGCAAAAACTACGACTTTATTCAGCATTGTCTTCTCTTCCGCGTCTGTTGTAAGACAGTTAAAAACAAAGCAGTTTGTGATATCTGGTTCGCGAACGAATCATTCGATGTAACCGGATCTTTTTGAAACAGTTCACCAAATCGAACTGAATCGTTTTAAACAGTTCGCGTCTCCAATACGCATTAATCCACAGATTAATTAAGCTTAACTTGTTTAATGTGTCTGACACTCCCTCTGAGTTAAAACAAACCAATATCCCGGAGTAATTCATTGACTCAAACAGTACACTGACTGAACTGATGTGAAGAGAGAACTGAAAGATGAACACCGAGCCGAGCCAGATAATGACTCGTTCACGAGTCAAGAACCGTTTCTGTCAGACGCGTCCGATTCGTGAACCAAGGAGCTGATGATACTGCGCATGTGTGATTTAGCGTGAAGCAAACCGACACACAGAGCGTCTGGAACCGAACTGATTCTTTTGGTGATTGATTCTGAACTGATTCTTAATGTTATGAGCCAATGTGCAGTCAACGCCAATGACGCCATTGCATCGAGCGCAAAAGAATCGGTGCACTGTTTTCTTCAACTGGTTTACTGAATCGGACTGTCAGAAAGAACTAACGTTACTGGTCATCCGAAAACCGATGCAACCGGTTCTTGACTCGTGAACGAGTCATTATCTGGCTCGGTTCGGTTGTTCATTTTTCTCTTCACAGACAGCAGTTCAGTCAGCATGCGCAGTCTTCTTAATCGCTTGATTCGCTCAATGATGTGCCAGCTTCATCAAACCTGCCATCTACAGTTCTGGCAGTGGTTTGTAATGGAATGATTCGTAACATCATAATTGTAACGAGTAACGATGCAGCACATAAAAAAAAATATCGGAGTAAAAGTATTAAACTCCGCGAAAATATGTACCGAAGTAAAAGTGGGAGTAGGAGAAAAAAATAATACTCTAGTAAAGTACAGATACCGCCTTTTAGTACTTAAGTACAGTAGTGAAGTAGTTCTACTTCGTTACTATACATCTCTGCTCGGAACACATCGAGAGGAGAAACACCACACACAACCCTCGCCGAAAATAACACGCACCATGAGGAGAAACACACTGAGAGGAGAAACACCACACACGACCCTCACAGAGATAGCACACACCGTCACTCGGAAAACACACCGAGAGGAGAAACACCACACACGACCCTCACAGAGATAACACACACCGTCACTCGGAACACACCGAGAGGAGAAACACCACACACGACCCTCACCGAGATAACACACACCGTCACTCGGAACACACCGAGAGGAGAAACACCACACACGACCCTCACTGAGATAACACACACCGTCACTCGGAACACACTGAGAGGAGAAACACCACACACGACCCTCACCGAGATAACACACACCGTCACTCGGAACACACCGAGAGGAGAAACACCACACACGACCCTCACCGAGATCACGCACACCGTCACTCGGAACACACCGAGAGGAGAAACACAACACACACCACCCTCACAGAGATCACGCACACAGTCACTCGGAACACACAGAGAGGAGAAACACTACACACAACCCTCACTGAGATAACACACACCGTCACTCGGAACACACCAAGAGGAGAAACACCACACGCGACCCTCACCGAGATAACACACACCGTCACTCGGAACACACCGAGAGGAGAAACACCACATGCAACCCTCACCGAGATAACACACACCGTCACTCGGAACACACCGAGAGGAGAAACACCACACACACCGTCACTCGGAACACACCAAGAGGAGAAACACCACACACGACCCTCACCGAGATAACACACACCGTTACTCGGAACACACCGCGGGGAGAAACACCACACACGACCCTCACTGAGATAACACACACCATGAGGAGAAACACACAGAGAGGAGAAACATCAAACACGACCCTCACCGAGATAACACACACCGTTACTCGGAACACACCGCGGGGAGAAACAACACACACGACCCTCACCGAGATAACACACACCATGAGGAGAAACACACAGAGAGGAGAAACATCAAACACGACCCTCACCGAGATAACACACACCGTTACTCAGAACACACCGTGAGGAGAAACACCACACACACCGTCACTCGGAACACACCAAGAGGAGAAACACCACACACGACCCTCACCGAGATAACACACACCGTTACTCGGAACACACCGAGAGGAGAAACACCACACACAACCCTCACCGAGATAACACACACCGTCACCCAGAACACACCGCGGGGAGAAACACCACACACGACCCTCACTGAGATAACACACACCATGAGGAGAAACACACAGAGAGGAGAAACATCAAACACGACCCTCACCGAGATAACACACACCGTTACTCGGAACACACCGCGGGGAGAAACACCACACATGACCCTCACTGAGATAACACACACCATGAGGAGAAACACACAGAGAGGAGAAACATCAAGCACGACCCTCACCGAGATAACACACACCGTCACTCGGAACACACAGAGAGGAGAAACACCACACGCGACCCTCACCGAGATAACACACACCGTCACTCGGAACACACCGAGAGGAGAAACACCACACACGACCCTCACCGAGATAACACACACCGTTACTCGGAACACACAGAGAGGAAAAACACTACACACAACCCTCACTGAGATAACACACACTGTCACTCGGAACACACCGAGAGGAGAAACACCACACGCGACCCTCACTGAGATTACACACACCGTCACTCGGAACACACCGAGAGGAGAAACACCACACACGACCCTCACCGAGATAACACACACCGTTACTCGGAACACACCGCGGGGAGAAACACCACACACGACCCTCACTGAGATGACACACACCATCACTCGGAACACACCGAGAGGAGAAACACCACACGCGACCCTCACCGAGATAACACACACCGTTACTCGGAACACACCGCGGGGAGAAACACCACACACGACCCTCACTGAGATAACACACACTGTCACTCGGAACACACTGAGAGGAGAAACACCACACATGACCCTCAGCGAGATAACACACACCATGACTCGGAACACACAGAGAGGAAAAACACTACACACGACCCTCACTGAGATAACACACACCGTCACTCGGAACACACAGAGAGGAAAAACAATACACACAACCCTCACTGAAATAACACACACCGTCACTCGGAACACACCGAGAGGAGAAACACCACACGCGACCCTCACCGAGATAACACACACCGTTACTCGGAACACACCGCGGGGAGAAACACCACACACGACCCTCACTGAGATAACACACACTGTCACTCGGAACACACTGAGAGGAGAAACACCACACATGACCCTCAGCGAGATAACACACACCGTCACTCGGAACACACAGAGAGGAAAAACACTACACACGACCCTCACTGAGATAACACACACCGTCACTCGGAACACACCGAGAGGAGAAACACTACACACAACCCTCACTGAGATAACACACACTGTCACTCGGAACACACTGAGAGGAGAAACACTACACACGACCCTCACTGAGATAACACACACCGTCACTCGGAACACACAGAGAGGAAAAACACTACACATAACCCTCACTGAGATAACACACACCGTCACTCGGAACACACCGAGAGGAGAAACACTACACACGACCCTCACCGAGATAACACACACCATGACTCGGAACACACAGAGAGGAAAAACACTACACACGACCCTCACTGAGATAACACACACTGTCACTCGGAACACACTGAGAGGAGAAACACTACACACGACCCTCACCGAGATAACACACACCGTCACTCGGAACACACTGAGAGGACAAACACCACACATGACCCTCAGCGAGATAACACACACCATGACTCGGAACACACAGAGAGGAAAAACACTACACACGACCCTCACTGAGATAACACACACTGTCACTCGAAACACACCGAGAGGAGAAACACTACACACAACCCTCACTGAGATAACACACACTGTCACTCGGAACACACTGAGAGGAGAAACACCACACGCGACCCTCACCGAGATAACACACACCGTTACTCGGAACACACCGAGAGGAGAAACACCACACGCGACCCTCACCGAGATAACACACACCATGACTCGGAACACACAGAGAGGAAAAACACTACACACGACCCTCACTGAGATAACACACACTGTCACTCGAAACACACCGAGAGGAGAAACACTACACACAACCCTCACTGAGATAACACACACTGTCACTCGGAACACACTGAGAGGAGAAACACCACACGCGACCCTCACCGAGATAACACACACCGTTACTCGGAACACACCGCGGGGAGAAACACCACACACGACCCTCACTGAGATAACACACACTGTCACTCGGAACACACTGAGAGGAGAAACACCACACATGACCCTCAGCGAGATAACACACACCGTCACTCGGAACACACAGAGAGGAAAAACACTACACACGACCCTCACTGAGATAACACACACCGTCACTCGGAACACACCGAGAGGAGAAACACTACACACAACCCTCACTGAGATAACACACACTGTCACTCGGAACACACTGAGAGGAGAAACACCACACATGACCCTCAGCGAGATAACACACACCGTCACTCGGAACACACAGAGAGGAAAAACAGTACACGTAACCCTCACTGAGATAACACACACCGTCACTCGGAACACACCGAGAGGAGAAACACCACATGCGACCCTCACCGAGATAACACACACCGTCACTCGGAACACACCGAGAGGAGAAACACCACACGCGACCCTCACCGAGATAACACACACCGTCACTCGGAACACACAGAGAGGAAAAACACTACACACGACCCTCACTGAGATAACACACACCGTCACTCGGAACACACAGAGAGGAAAAACACTACACATAACCCTCACTGAGATAACACACACCGTCACTCGGAACACACCGAGAGGAGAAACACGACACACGACCCTCACCGAGATAACACACACCATGACTCGGAACACACAGAGAGGAAAAACACTACACACGACCCTCACTGAGATAACACACACTGTCACTCGGAACACACTGAGAGGAGAAACACTACACACGACCCTCACCGAGATAACACACACCGTCACTCGGAACACACTGAGAGGACAAACACCACACATGACCCTCAGCGAGATAACACACACCATGACTCGGAACACACAGAGAGGAAAAACACTACACACGACCCTCACTGAGATAACACACACTGTCACTCGAAACACACTGAGAGGAGAAACACCACACATGACCCTCATCGAGATAACACACACCGTCACCCGGAACACACCGAGAGGAGAAACACCACACACGACCCTCACCGAGATAACACACACAATGACTCGGAACACACAGAGAGGAAAAACACTACACACAACCCTCACTGAGATAACACACACTGTCAAACACCAATACAGAAAATACTAACTTATCATCTTTACAGTTTGAACAATTTCAGTGACTTAATACAAAGTCATATTTTCTTCAAAGAAAAGAGTGACATTCTTTCACGTGATTTATTTAAAGTTTTAGAACATAATTCTTTAAGGTAAATGAAAATTATCTGCTTGCTTCAATAGTCTGCAGTAATTTACAGAATTACAGTAATGGGGAAAAAAGGTAGAAACTAAAAGTACATACTGTAATTCGAAATTGGGCTAATCCTGAAATTGCAATCAGCAGTGTTTGAAAGGCACAAGGCTGAAATCTATTCTGTTTTGAATGTGTGGTTCACAGTTTTGACAGCAGTGTGTTAGCATTTGAATAAACTGCTGTAAATCTACAGTGTTGTGCAGGTTGTGGTTAAAGTCATGGGATAAGTGTGTAGAGTTTTGAAAACTGTGTTCAAGCAATGAAAAACGAACTAGAGTTTGGTTCACATGAACTGCTGCTGTGCAGACTGTAGTTAGAGTTTTGCACATGTGACGCCAGTTGTGCCAGCCGTCATTTAGGAATCGAAAAAAAAAAATGTAATATAAAAGACAAGAAAAGAAAAAAGTGCTGGCGAAAAAGATGGTTTTTAGATGTTTCTTGAAAATGATTCAAGACTCAGCTGTACAAATTGAGATTTGGAGGTCATTCCACCAGCTGGGCACAGTCCATGAAAAGGTCCGTGAGAGTGATTTTGAACTTTAAGAGGGCACCACAAGCCGTCATTCACTTGTAGAGAACAAACTTCTGGAGGGCACATAAGATTGAACCAGTGAGTTTAGGTATGTTGGTGCCGTGCCAGTGGTCATCTGGTAAGCAAGCATCAGTACCTTGATTTTGATGGGAGCGGCTACTAGTAGCCAGTGTAACCTGATGATGAGAGGAGTAACGTGAGCTTTTTTTGGCTCATTGAAGACAACCCTCGCTGCTGTATTCTGGATCAGTTGCAGAGGCTTGACAGTACATGCAGGAAGAGCCAGGAGAGCATTAAAATAGTCCAGTCTGGAGAGAACAAGAGCTTGGACAAGAAGTTGGGTAGCTTGCTCTGACAGGAAGGGTCTAAATCTTCCTAAAGTTGTATAAGGCAAATCTACGGGACCGGGTCATTGTAGCAATATGGTCTGTGAAGCTTAACTGATGATCCATCACAACTCCTAGGTTTCTGGTTGTCCGGGAAGGAGTTATGGTTGACGAACCCAGCTGTATAGAGAAGTTGGTGATGAAACAATGAGTTAGCTGGAACCACCAGGAGTTGGGTCTTAGTTAAGGTTGAGTTGAAGGTGATGGTCATTCATCCAGCTAGAAATGTCACTCAGACAGGATGAAATGCGAGCAGCTAATGTTGGGTCATCTGGTTGGAATGAGAAGTAGAATTGAGTGTCATCATGCTTCTGAATGACAGATCCTAATGACCTCATGTATATGGAGAAGAGAAGTGGTCCAAGTACTGAGCCTTGAGGAACCCCAGTAGCAAGGTGGTGTGACTTAGAAACATCCCCCCTCCAAGACACACTGAAGGATCTGTCAGAGAGGTAGGACTTAACCCACAGGAGAGCAGTTCCAAAGATGCCCATCTTTCTGAGGGTGGACAGGACAATCTGGTGATTAACAGTGTCAAAAGCAGCAGACAGGTCCAGTAAGATAAGTACTGAGGATTAGGCAGCTGCTCTTGCCAGTCGCAGGGCAGTTTCAGTTGAGTGTCTTTGTAGTTTTCTAGAAGAGCTGGATTTAGAGATGGTTTCTTGAGGAGTGGGATTACCCGAGCTTGCTTAAATGCTGAGGGAAATGTTCCAGAGTGAAGAGAGGAGTTGATAATGTGAGTAAGAGAAGGTATGACTGAAGAAGAGATCGCTTGAAGGAGGTGAGTGGGGATTAAATCAAGTGAACAAGTAGTAGGATGATTGGACAGGATAAGTTTGGAAATGTCCATATCTGAGAGTGGAGAGGAGGAGAGAGAGTGTGCAGTGATCACTGTGAAGTTATCCTCAGTCTGCGGTGTGGAGAATTGGTCACTGATGGATCTTGTCTTATTTGTGAAGAAAACTGCAAAGTCGTCAGCTGTAAGATTCGAAGGAGGAGGTGGTGGAGGCAGATTAAGCAGAGAACATTTTGAAGAGTGTCCGAGCGTCATAACAGTTGTTAATTTTGTTGTTGTAGTAGGATGTTTTAGCAGTGAAGACATTTGCAGAGAAAGAAGAGAGTAGAGACTGATACACACTGAGGTCGGTAGAGTTTCTTGATTTATGCCATTTCCTCTCTGCAGACCTGAGTTTAGAGCGATGTTCACTGAGAACCTCAGACAGCCAGGGGGCAGATGGGGCGGTGCGTGCTGGTCTAGACAACAGTGGGCAAAAGTTGTCCAAGCAAGAGGTTAGAGTGGAGCAAAGAGTGTCTGTAGCGCTGTTCATGTCCAGAGCTGAGAACTGAGAGAGTGGAGGAAGTGGGGATGAAACCACAACAGATAGGCGAGATGGAAAGAGTGAGCGCAGGTTCCGTCGAAAGGTGACCTGCGTTGGAGTGTGTGCTACTTCAGGAGTAAGTGCTAGGTTAGCAGTAATGAGGAAGTCTGAGGTGTCCACAGAGCAACAGCGCGTGTAGATGAGGTCCAGTTGGTTGCCTGATTTGTGAGTCACTGTAGTATACACTTGCTTGAGATCAAATGAGGCGAGGAGAGTGTTGAAGTCAGCAGCGTGGGATATATCTAGGTAGATGTGGAAGTCACCAAGCAGTACCAGAGGAGTACCATCTTCAGGAAAGTTTGATAGCAGCACATTCAACTCCTCCAAGAAGTTTCCCAATTGACCTGGGGGACCATAAATGACCACAAAGTGGATTTTAACAGGGTGGGTTACAGTAATGGCATGTGATTCAAATGAACCAGTACCTGTAGGTGATGGCTGAAGATCAAATTTCCATTCTTTGGATATAAGGAGACCCGTACCTCCACCCCTCCCAGTGGTACGAGGAGTGTGGGAACAAGTGAAATTAGTAGAGAGGGCTGCAGGGGTGGCAGTATCTTCAGGTTTGATCCAAGTCTCAGTCAGTGTCATGAGGTTGAGACCGGAATGAGTAGCAATAGATAAAATGAAGTCTGCTTTGTTGACAGCAGACTGGCTGTTCCAGAGACCAACTGGAATAGAGAGCTTAGTAGTAGAGGTCAGAGGGACAGGCTGTAGATTTGTCGGATAGGCCTTCCTTTGATGTACATAGCGTGCTCTCCGAGTGTTAGTTGTGATAGTAGAGATCTGATAGCACATAGTGAATACAAGTGACCTAAATAAGTATTTGAGAACGAGCTATACAAAAAGTAAAGAAAGGGGAGAAAAGCAGTATTCAATGCCCTGTCGGTGTCCTTGCTTGGTGGAGTGGCACAGGTAGAGTCAATTGCCCTACACTCATCAGTCTTCACACGATGACTGCCGCGGTGAGAACTACTGCTTTTATATTTGCCTGATTACCTGTGATTGAAGTCAGCTGGCCACACCTCACTATTTGAGAGACCAAAACTGGGCAAGCGCCACTTCAGCATGTATTTACCAGGGTACGACACACAGTAAATAAACCAAACTTTCCTAGCAACGATGATCACACAGTAGTCTAATGAGAAAACGAGACAAAACATTTACAAACTGCTGTCCTTATCTGTTGCTTGACTGTTTCTTCTGACAAAGGCTTCCAAAACAGCTAATTAAGTGCTTTCACTGGCTTTGGCCATGCCTCACTATTGAAACTGGGCAGTCCCACGATAGACAAACGCAAAACCAAGTGCCACTTCAGCACGTTGGAACAGGAAATTGAACAGGACGTGATAGTCTTCTGGATAACTGTACGATCAGCAGCCTTCCCCATGATCGTGTAGCCTAGTGAACCAAAATGACAGACCATTTTGAAGGCTCAGGAAACCTTTGCAGGTGTTTTGAGTTGATTAGCTGATTGGCATGTCACCATATTCTAATTTGTTGAGATGATTAGTGGGTTTTTGTTAAATGTGAGCCAAATTCTTAATTAAAAGAACCAAAGACTTAAAATACTTCAGTCTGTGTATTGAATTTAATACATGAGTTTCACAATTTGAGTTGAATTACGGAAATAAATTAACTTTTCCACGACATTCTAATCAATTGAGATGCACCTGTACATTTCTGTTCATTTCTTTTTCATACCAGAAATCAAATAAAGAAGTTTGGTTACTCATAAAGTAGTATTAAAGTGGAAGAATAAGGAAATACAGTCAATATAGCTTCTGATCATCTTTTTTTTCCGTCTAAAAAAGAAATAAAAGAGAATTAAGAATCCGTTTTTTAAAGGAGATCATGCTTTTTTTCTGGTCAATGAGCTGTCTTTGTAGTGTAGTGACAGGTTTATAACTGGCTTAAAGGGTTAACATCCACTGGTGTTCAGTGTTTATAAATCTAATTATTGTGAGTGTGAGTGACGTATAGCATGATGTAAAAAATTTGCTAAATTGATGTAAAAATGCTAAATTGAATTCCTAGCATCTTTTTAGCTTCAGTGTATCAAGTGAACCGGTAAGCCATTGCTTTTGAATAGACTTAGACTAGCCATCGATTTTGAAACATTTATTTTAAAAAGGTGTTGAAAATATAATTATTTTTACTAGGCTGTTTAGTAATTAGTAGGTTGTTTAAAAAAAAAAAAAAACATAAAACAGTAATGTTCCTTAAGAAACTATACAATACACTGTGCGTGAAACAAGAATATGCAGTATATTTAATGAACATTCTTTGTTTTTCACATTTTGACTGCAGATAAAATACCAACGTTTTCATAATCTAATTATTCAGGCAGTATGAACAATCAAGTATTAATATGTATTCTTCAAATTTTCAGTAATATGCAGAATTTCCTATTCACATTTATAACACTATGCACAAGAATATAACACTTGTAACAGCAGAATAACCTATAAACTCTCTATTCCTTACATATTAAATATGATTACGCTCAAATTATCATTAACAACATCTATTCTTTTTTAAAAACAATTTTCATGGTTTTCGATTAGGAAATGGATTCTGAGTTTGATGTTACTAAACTAACAGTTTTTTTTTAGGCTTACTTTTGTATTGGTCATGTGGTCTCAACATGTCTGTCCACATGAATTGACCTGCTCCAAATAAAAGCTCTTTAATTAGGACACTCGTATCACATTCACATTTACATCTTTGACTTGATTGCATAGATACAATTTAAACTGAACAGAGATGACATCACTGAATTCAATGATGAACTGCCTTTAAAGGGGGGGTGAAATGCTCGTTTTCACTCAATCTCCTGTTAATCTTGAGTACCTATAGAGTACTACTGCATCCTTCATAAATCCAAAAAGTCTTTAGTTTTATTATATTCATAGGAGAAAGATAGTCTGTACCGATTTTTCCCGGAAAAACACGAGTGGCTGGAGGCGTGACGTGTGGGCGGAGCTAAAGAATCACGAGCGCCAGTAGGCTTTTGCGTTGAGATCGTCTGGAAGCTGACATTACTGTGAGGGGAAAACCACCATCCAAAACAAACCATGGCTAACAGTCAGATTCAGCCGTTTATTTATGATCCAGAATCAGATCCAGAGGATGAAATTTAACAAGAGCAGCAGCAGCAACGACTACAGCATTACGTCTCTGTGGTATGTATTGAAACTGTATATATTTGCTTAGCGGTTTTGGAAAATGACTAAGTTCCACTTTGTCGTCTTTTTTTTTTTTTTAAGCTGTACATGTGGAAAGTGCAGTTTGATGACAACATCGCATGTTGTTTACTTGATGTGCTTACGCGCCGATAGCTAAGTTAACAACACAGAGATATTTGAAGCAGTTTTACTCACCGCCTGCGGTTCCAACACACGATCGTGACCCTTTTTCATTGGGACTGCATTATCCTTAAGAAATAAACGATGTGCAAATCCGGCGTCAAACTGGGCCTTGTTTGTAAAACAAGCATCTTCGAAATGCAGGGAACAAACACAAACACTTGCACAACTCCGTTGATGCTCTGTAAAAATAAACTCCATCCACTGGTCCCTTAATGCTGTTTCTCTTTTGGTAATCTGTGCAGGGTTGTCTTGCCCTGGCAACCAAAAACACACTTCTTTTGTGACATTTGGCGACGCTCTCGCTCTGATCAGTGAAGTCTGTTGTGCTCTCAGTGCTCTGCTATACGGGAGCGCGCGCTCTTCCGGCAGAAGTGCCTCAGGACACATATAAGGAAATTCCGCTCCATCTAACGTCACACAGACCCATACTCGAAAAAAAACTTTCCCAAACTTGTGACAAACCGGAAGGAGTATTTTTGGAACAGAAATACTCCTTCAAACGTACAACTTAATTTTTGAAACTTTGTCCATGTTTAGCATGGGAATCCAACTCTTTAACAGTGTAAAAAACTCAGTATGCATGAAATAGCATTTCACCCCCCTTTAACTATCATTTTGCATTATTGACAATGTTTTCCTAATGAGTGTTGTTCAGTTGCTGTGACAAAATGTATTTCGTTTAAAGCGCTATATAAATAAAGGTGACTTGACATTCTTCAAAAAATATTGTTCAGTCCTGTAAAGCTGGACATTTAAATAATAAAAAAACAAATATCTGTGTTCAGCTTTGAGAATGAAACCAACCTGTTTGTTCTTCAGTCTCTTCACGTTTCAAGCTGAATACTTCTGCAATCCTCAAGTCTTCACTCTCCTGTTTAATAGACGCCATCTTGCTTCACCAGAAGGATTTCTCTGTTTGGAAAAAATAAATCCAAACTATATCTTTCATGTCAGTCAAAGTGAGAGTAAATGGCCAGAAAACACTCATAACTAGTGCAAAAACGTGAATTTTACAAATACCAAAAAAAAAAAAAACATACTTGGAAACAAAAGTGCAGGATATATTTCACCATTAAACCTAAACCAATGTATGCCCAAAACAATGCGTATCTAAATGACCACATTGATTCGAGTGCTTCAACTAAATGCTTTGGCGAATCAATCAACTCAAGTGATTAGTGATTAAAAATAAAAATAAACTCAGTTTCTCTCATCATTACTTGATTCATGTTTATGACAAACTGAGGCAATGTTCCAGTCCAATTTTTTTGCACCATTCCCTCATCAACATCCCTCCGTCTCATTCACTCAGCTGTACATCACTGCTTACAGAATTAGCTTTTTAGTTTTATTCCCCAAGTGTTCACCAACACAAAAGGAAATATACCTTGGAAATATAATCACCATTGGCTAGTACATTTTTCAGTTTACTCGGCAGACTGATATACTTTTTTACACACATAAACACACACACACACACACACACACACACACACACATATGATTACAATTAGCTTATCTTTGGAAAATGGCAAAGCTTCTTAAATCTTAGCTTCTTAATCAGTCATTCAAGCATTATATTATGGTATTAAGCACTATTTGATGTTAAAACTTGGTAACCATGTATGAACGCATATTTGTAATTTTAACTGAACTAAAGACTGCTGGTGATGCTTAAAATATTGTTGGTCATTCAGGGTTTTTGTATAAAAAAAAATTAAATGGCAATAGATCATATTAATTATTATTAAAATATAATACTACTACTAGTAATTCTACTACCATACGAACAATATACAATGCACTATGGATTGATGAGCTGCTGGGTTCATGAATATTAGGGCTGAAATTATTCCTCGAGTAACTCGATTACAAAAAATGATCAAGGCAAATTCCTCTGCCTTGAAGCCTCTTTTAATTTATTTTAAATCTCACGTCAGGTTCTTTCGCAATGATTTTCTTAATGTGACACAACGCGTTTACGTCACCCACAAAGCGGAAGGAAGCACTGCGGCCGAAATCGCGCACTGCAAGGAGTCAGCAGTGTTTTGATTTGAGAGCGCGGGCAAACGTAAAGAGAACGTCGTGGTGTGTGTCCATTGCAAGATAGAGCTGGTATACCACAACTAGGACCCTAGGATTTCCTCGATGCAGAAAACACGGAGGCAATCGCAGAATCCAGTCATAAAAACTGAATTTACAGTTTAATAAAGGCAGGGAATTTGCCAAATGAATTAATCAAAAATAGGTCATTGCACTTACATCAAATCACGATATGGACTAATATCTGTAAATATTAAGCCAGAACAGTCTATTTAAATATGAATCCTGCATGTTCTGCTGTCTCTGTTAATGAATGGAGCAGAAGCGCTTCTTCATTTATTTACACACACACTGAAGCGTGTGACGCTCGCGGTAATTTCAGCGTCTGCTGTCTCACTAAATAAGGACGTGAACACATGAACAACATCTCCAGAACTGCTCTGACAGTCACTTCATGAGCATTTGACCATTTGATTTGAGTAAAACTAGCATCACATCACATACACAGAACTGTAAAGGTGCGTCAATCCGTCAAAAAAGTCCAGCTAAAGACTATTGTTCAGCACAATGTTCATAGCCTACTACTAAAAAAAATCTAACATCATTTTTTTTAAGGTTTAATCACACAACATTTCTTCCCTGTTTTATTTTTAATAGTAACTCCCCTTTGTTTACCAAAAAGTTAATGTTCAATAATTAAAAGATACATTAATATTTTATGTGTTTAATGTGCATCTCAGAAAATGCTTTATTTAAAACCCCAACTGAATGGCACTTAAATGCACTTAAGTCATCTAGCAACTTTATTGTCATTGTTCACAGTACGAGTACAGACAGAGAAACAATGGGCAATAATTAAATGTTTATTTTTGATGTATGCATTGCATTCTATGCATTTAAATGATAATAATTTTTTTTTTTTTAAAAAGGAAGCTTTGTTGTTCATTTTAAGAGACCTACAAGTCTTATTTTATCTTGCATAATTAATATTGCACTTTAAGCAAAAACACATTTTATCCGATTACGCGATTAATTGATTTTTTGGTAGAATACTCGATTAGTAAAATATTCGATCGCTACAGCCCTAATGAATATTAATCACGTTGTCTGCGATCGATCAAACTGATTTGCTGAAATCAAAACAGAGACAGTAATAGTTCAGCGCCAGCCAATGAAATTGCCATTAGCGCATTATCTCCGCCCAGTACCAGAGAAACCGGCATATCTTCTGCTTCTTCTAAAAAGGTGAATAATTCTAAATAAACTCCATTATTTTACTCTTTGCATGTGTGAGAAACAGAACTATCAACAAAGCAACGGCAAGTCGTGCACCTTCATGCAGATTTTACAGTTCGGCAAATACAGGTGTGCTGCGTGTCCATTGAGATGAATTGAAATAGTACAGATTGCTTTATGGAGAGCGAAACTCTGGAGTGCTCAGTCACTGTTCAGCGAGTGAAAATGTGCTAATCTTATAATAGCATTCTTGGGAGTAAAACCAAATAATTTATTAGCCAATGGCTAATGATAGACATCATTTAGTCGTGCGGAGTAAAATTTTGTCGCATATGTGAGTGATTTACTAGCAATGTAGAGGTTGCACTGCAAGAACACTGCCCGACCTTCATAAACCCCGCAGCACGATGAAGACACCAGATACCCTGTTTATTTTGAACACCCTTTCCCTCTGGACAGTTTTATTCCTGGTGTTTTATATTTTCTGTTAATAAAAGCCGACAGAAGAATCAACGAAGACGGCCTACCAGAAACAAAATGGGTAAGTGATGTTTCTTCTATTGTCATTTACCCTGTGGTTGGTTAAGACTGTTGACTAAAACCTGGTTTCTCTGTCCCTGTTGGGGCGCTGTGTGAGAGGGAAAGCTGCACAGAGAGGCATTCCTGCCCCGCCCACTCCGACTGTATGGAGCCTGGTGGAGGATGGTAGCATTCCCGTCTGGGTGGCTGCCATAAAAAGGGGGGAAGTGACGAGTCGGCTGCCTTCCCCATTATTATCAGCATCACCCTGTCCCTTAATCGCCGCCATTTGCCAGGCTCCCAAAAGGAGTGGGTACGTGAGAGAGCAGGGGTGCAGCATCATGCAGGTCTGGTGGGGTGTGATGAGGCACACCTGAAGCGAATGGAGACTCATTATTTCCAGGAAGGGTGCACACTGCTCTTGACTGAATTAGTTTGTAGTTTTAACAAGAATTAATGCACAGTCAAACCAGCAATTATTCTGACACCAGATATATATTTTTTTATATATTTTTTTTACTACTAGGTTCAGGACACTATAATACATTTATGCAGGTGAGTATAGCTAAATAAAGTGAACTACGACATATTATACCCAAAAATTCTTCATACAGTGGACCACTAGTGAAATTGATTAATAATAATAATAATTATAATGATAATAATAATAAAATTGGGACCAAAAATTATTTAGCACCATATAAAAAATTAAATAATAATCTAAACAGTTATGAGGTGTTGTGTGTGTGTGTTGACAAATCTTTTGCGGTGTCCTAAAAGCCAGGATTAACACACAACACGTTCGCTAAAGTCTGATTTGTGACCTAATGACTCTTGAGCGGATTCATTATAATGAATGGTGAAAGCACTTGGTCTGTCTGCCCGTCAGTGTCTGAATCGATGTATAACAAATCATTACTTCTTAGAAGAACACACACATCTGGAATAAGAAAGTAAGTGTGCTTACCCCATTTAGCAAGAGTGTTAAGTAAATTTAGCCTTAATAATCCACAATATGTATAGGCCTATGACAATGTGTAGTAAATTACCTATAAAATAATTTAAAGTTAGACTAGAGTGAGATGAAACTAGATCTGTTGCTAGCTAGCTGCTAATTTTATAAAATTTTATAAGGTAAAAAAATACACTATTACACCTTTTAACATTATGTTTTTAATTGATATGATTATACTAAAATAATTATCAGGTCTATCAAAAAAGGATTTTATCTTTCTTAAGTATGAAAGCCAGTCGTGGAAAAATCACAGCTTTTTTTGCAAAGAGGTAAAGAAAATATGACAGTGATCGTTTTTCATGAATAGGATTAAAAAAAACAGTTTCTTTGTATTTGTTTTAAATGTAACATTTATTGTCTATTTTGGGCTTGTGGATCATGTGGGTACTAGGGTACTCTGTGATGTGTGTGGATGACCATGTCGGTCAGCCACCACCGAAGACCAATTCTGACCCAGGAAAAACTGCCCCTCTGATGTCACATGGACTACTGTGATGATGTTTTTCTTACCTTTCTGGACATGGACAGTAGACCGTACACACAGCTTCAATGGAGGGACTGAGAGCTCTCGGACTAAATCTAAAATATCTTAAACTGTGTTCTGAAGATAAACGGAGGTGTTACGGGTTTGAAACGACAAGAGGGTGAGTTATTAATGACATCATTTTCATTGTTGGGTGATCTATCCCTTTAACACAGAATCAACTACATGAGTTATTAGCCAAAGTTCAAACTTCAAAGGGCCATTTAAACGATTAAAACTAAGGCATTTATTAACTTTAAGATTACTTTTTGTCACGTAAACTGCCTGTATACATCATGTTATGTGCACGTGTTTGTGTGTGGGACAGAGGAGAACACGCCGCGTCACAGCGGAGTATGAATCAGCCCTTATCATGAACCAAAGCACACGAGCTACGGCTGTCAAACGTGACCTAGTCAACGCTACTCGTCTGTATTTGCTACAAACGCTGCTCCGCTTCTGCTCGCGCGTCCAGACACTCAGTATTCTCCATAGGGAGGGACATGAGACAGACGCACCTTTCTGTACGGATGCGCCTTACTCACAGAAATAACCTTCACTGTTTGATAAAGCGTTAATCGTGTATAAATAAGGCTTGAACCGTTTCCATCGACTTTAAATGAACACAAACAAACCTTTCTTCAGCTGGATCACAAGAGAGCAGTAGAAGTGCGTCGCGGGTTTATGACGTCACCGCGCTCGGATGCTAAAATAAAAGTCCCGTTCACAACGGGGGCAGGGTTGAATATTTTTTTATTTTTTTTATTAGCAAACAAACAAATGTACATACAAAATAGGTACTGAATAAACAATATGAACAATTCTCCGAGGCAGACATTTGACAATTGCAAATACAATATGTAATAGTGATGTTATACATTAAATGCACAATCACGAATAGCAATAAGGAATAAAAACAAATAATAAATAATAATAATGATTAAAAAAATAAGGAAAAAAAGTTACAATAAAATACAAATTAAAGCAACATCAAAAAGGTTGTTAAACAAGTAATGTTGTAAGTAATCTTTCTTAAGCACACCAAACTTAATTTGTTTGTATTCAAGGGCATTTACCCATGTAATTATACATTTTACTGCACAATTGAGTCCAAAACAACTTTGAGTAATTACAATAATATATATATATATATATATATGTTCAGTGGTTTCAATATCACTATCACAGAAATGACAAGAGTTTTCTCTAATATCAAATTTTGATTTGAGAAGTTCTTTAGACATGTATATATCATTTATTATTTTAAAATTAAGTTCTTTCACTTTAGGGAGACTTGGAAAGGTAAGATAATTCATTTCATCATTTCCTTCACCTCTTTTAGGTTAAATTCTTTGAAAACATAATATCGTTTAATCCTATTTGGATGAAGTTTATTAATGAAGACACTTCTAATATATTTGTTATTACATTTATGATCTCTAATAAACAATTCACCCAGACAAAGAGATGGGAGAGAGAATGTTACAGAGTAATGTGAAAGAATCCCTTTTACTAATAATACCATGTTTTTTGGTATGGCATTTACAACACTGTAAAACTCTTTAGGATGACATGCAAATCCATTTTTTAAACAGAAATCCTTGTAATTGAGAACATTTCCATAACTGTCTGTCATGTCCAACAGGGAAAGAATATTATATTGAAACCAGTTTTCATAAAATATAGATTTGTTATGGTGCAAAATAAAACGATTGTTCCAAATACAAGTTTTGTGTGGACTAAAATTGTGGGAAAATGCTAATTTCCAACATAGGAGAACTCGTTGGTGGAATGCAGACAATTTAAGAGGTAATTTGGATATATCAAAGTCACATCTAATCAAAAATTCCAAGCCACCTACTTTCCCAAATATTGAAGAAGATACGATGAACCATAAGCAGTTTGTATTACAAAGAAATGATCTTAACCACTGAGTTTTCAAAACACTATTCATTATTTCTAAGTCAATAACATTAAAACCCCCTTCTTCATAACTGTGAACTAAATCCTTTTTTTTTTTAAATATAGTGATGCTTATTTTTCCAGATAAAGTTAAACAATGCAATATTACATTCTTTCAGTAAATGAGGCGGGATAGCTAAGGAGGAGGCTGGATAAACGAACCTGGAGAGTAATTCCATTTTAGTCAACAAGACTCTTCCAAATATTGAGATGTCTCTTTGTAGCCAGTTATTGAGAATTGCTTTTGCTTTTGAAAGATTTTTAACAACATTTTCTTGAACACTTTGATTACTATCTCTAGTAATAGTTATCCCCAAATATTTTACATGTTTTTATGGTTATGTTACATAAAGAGTCTAATTCGCTGCCATGAATTGCAAGTAACTCACACTTGTTAAAATTTAAGTGTAGGCCTGATGCTTTGGAAAATAGATTAACTAGTTGAATGGCTTTATTAATCTTAAATTGGTCCTTTAAAAAGATCGCTGTATCATCAGCTAATTGACTTATACCAATTTGTCTTCCAAATACACTGAGTCTATCAAAGTTGCTATTTTTATCTATCAAGATAGCAAGCATTTCTATTGCCAAGATAAATAGAAAAGGGGAAATGGGACATCCTTGTCTTATTCCTCGTGAAATGTTGAATCTCTGGGATGTTCAAAATGAATGGGATATAGAACTATTGATGTCTTTATAGAACATTTTTATAAAAGAAATACAGTTCATGCCAAAATCAAATTTTTAGAGGGAGTAAAATATGTAATTATGTTCAATCGTGTCAAATGCCTTTTTAAAATCTAAAAAGAGAATATAGCCATCATCCTCAATGTATTCACAATAATCTAAAATATCTAAAACCAATATGATGTTATTATGTATTGATCTAACTTTTATAAAACCAGACTGTGATTCACTAATTATTTGATTTATATATTTCTTGAGCCTACTGGAAAATATACGAGCTGGAATTTTTTAATCACAGTTGAGCAAAGTGATGGGGCGAAGATTATCTACTGTATATGTCGTGCATTCTTACCCGGTTTTGGGATAAGAGTAATTAGACCTTGTTTCGTAGTTGAAGATTATTTTGGATACTTTTGAGAAAGGCTTGACATAATAATTCCCTCAAATCTTCCCTAAAGAATTTATCGGAAGTAAGGCCATCAGGACCTGGAGATTTTCCTGAAGATAATTTATTTATTGCTTTATCTAATTCCTCTATCTTGATGTCAGCCTCACACAAGTCTTTAAATTCCTGGTCTAACTGCGGTATGCTAGTGTGTATATTATCAAAGAGAATATTACAGTCTGACACAGAAAAGAATGAGCTATATAAAGAACTATAGAATTGAAAAATCTCTGAGGAAATCATTTTACTGCTGGTACTTATAATACCGTTCACATAAAGAGAATTTATGCCATTTTTCTCCTTTCGCCTTTTTTCAAGGCTGCAAAAATAATTATTACTTTTTTCCCCTTTCTCTATCCATCTTGCTCTATATCTTACATATGCTCCTTTAGCTTTTTGAGTATATAAATCATACATTTTGGATTGCAAGGATACAATTTGTAATTTAGCTTCATTGTCCATTTCACTTTTATTACATAAATAGTTTAATTATCTTGTTAATTCTAACTCCATTTGTGTTCTGGCCTTACTTAAATTTTTACTAAATTGTATAGAAAATTCCAGAATCTTGTGTTTTAAATATTCCCATTTACTTATGAATGAGATTAGGTCCTTATGCAATGCTATATCATTAATTATGGATTTATTTTGTGAGCAAAAGTTAATGGGTCTCATTCATGAAACACGAGCAGAACAAATTTTTGTGTAAATCGCATGTAAAGTGGTTTTGGCGTAAATTTTCGGATTCATTAAAACGTTCATATTTTCCAAATGTTAGTTGGTACGAAAGAAATCTACACCTGCTCCCAGCCACGCGTAAATAGTGCGTTTAACGTCTGAACGTTTTGCTCATTAATACGGCTGCATTTTAATTCACCTTAATCGGGTACATATTTACACAGCATTTTGAAAAAATATTATATATATTAATTACATAAGGTTTTTCTTTTAACTTTTATTATGAGAGCCAGTAATAGGATCTGTAATATGCTGCCAAACTTCCTTTTTCAGGACCTCATACGCCACTATGTACGCTTGAAAATTAAATGGCGTTTTGAATGAACTTCTGATAATAAAATTTCAATTTCTGCAGCTGAGAAATGTTTGTTTTTCAGTCGCTTTTGAGAAGACATGTTGAAATCCTTCATTTGGTGTCATAATATGATGCTCATATATAGTTGTCAGTCGGATTTAATGGGAGGGATTTATGGTAATTGAGAGTGAGCGTGCACGCGCGTCCCATTTACGACTGATTGGAATTCATTTACATACACAAACATTTCACTATCACATCTGACGTTTACGAAGTTTTTGTTGAATCAGGAGAAGAGTTTTCAGGAAGTTCTCTTTACGCGCAAATCACTCAGATATTTACTCGTATATTTACGAATGTTTCATGAATGAGACCCATTGTGTTTTAATGAATCAGCATTGAATTTCCAATAACCCATGTTTTTTCAACAGTTTTTACTATAATCACAGGCTTTCGGAAATCGAATCTGTATTCTTGACTAGCAGTGTTGGTAGCTTAGTTGGGTGGGGGATATGAGATATGAGACTCTGTGAAGACGTCAGTTCACCATACCACATGAGGGATATTTGTGAACAGATTCCATTGAAATTAGAGGACTTGTCTTTGGATACAATTGGCAATTCACCAATATTGCTATAAAAGCTTTACAGGGACAATAAATCATTTTCAAGTGTCAAAGGCTTCTATATCGAACCTCTCTCCCTTCCACGCTCATGGGTTTGGTACTCTGTGTTGAAGTTGTTTCTGCATGATGGATGATACTTAGCTTCCATTACAAATAGGTCCTTGCCCTGCATCTTGCGATAAAGAGCCTCTTTCTTTAATTCCTGTGCCCTAGATTCAATAACTTTCCAGCCTGGTTTCTTGTGTTTCCAACTCTGAAACTTTGTAAGCTCTTCAGTCTTGCCCTTGAACTTGGAGTTTGCTTTGTCACAGAAAATTCACTGATTGGGAAACAAGAAGGAACACCTTCTTGCAGCTCCTTCAGATTAATAATGATTCACCAAATATTCACCAAATATAGAAGCCTTTGACACTTGTAAACAATCTACACTCACCTAAAGGATTATTAGGTACACCTGATCCGATCCTCGGAAGGCAGTATTTCGAGGATGCTAAGTCATCGACATCCGTCAAAGGACTGTTCCAATGTCGAGGATCCTTGGAATTTCAACCAAGGACTGAGTCCTTCGTTCGAAGAATATCCCATACACAGGAAAGGATGCATATGTGTATCCTTTGCGCTCTTCGCGCTCTCAAATCACCCACAATCCTATGCGCGCAGCTTTGCTATCTAACGTTAGTTCAAAAATTAAAAAATGTTGAACGGTAACGTAGTCGGAGCATTAACGGTTTTCATTTACGTTACCAAACATTTGTTATAACTTTAGTAAATATAAGTAAAGATTGACTTTTAAATACCAGTACAAATTACTACCATATTGATATTGTAAATTATACAAATACAAATGGTTAACTGAACCGGACCTGTCATTTAACAATTGGTTGTGTCAACTGCATTTCTTTTATAAATAACTAGTTAAGTTGTCCAAAGTAATTTAATGATACCATTCACAGCGTTATTCAAACGGACCTTTTCACTGACGTAATGACGCAATTACGTGCATGTGGCGAGGGGGGCGTGGTTTAGCGGAATCTGCAATGGGAGAGAGACGAGGGAGCAGAGCGAGGCGTAAGTAGGTCAAGTGCAAATAACGAACACGTGTGTTTGATTGCAGTAATTGGCGTGGAGAGACCAGATATAAGCCGAGTCACCACAGAGAGAGAGAGAGAGAGAGACACACTGGGACCTCGTGCTGCACTGGGAAGACTAAGCTGTGAACTTTAAAGTGATTGACTGTGATTGAGGAGTATTGTGCTGATTTTGCCAAGAGGGCATCATTATTTGTTTTTGTATGCTGAATAAACGAGCGTCCCAGCAACAAGCCGACCCCTGCCTTCTTCCTTCCTATTAAGACTGTGTTGAACCTTGTTACACTGGTGCTGAAACCCGGGAAGGAAGAAGGTCACCGCCGCCATGCAATCTATGTCAGGTACGCCATTTGCAGACATCATCCAGTCGCTCGCCGGTCTTCATCAGGAACAACACCAACACATGCTGGCGATCAAGGAGGAGCAGGACAAATGCTTCCAAAGACAGTACATCTCCTCTGCCGCTCAACAAGATGGGGCCTCACGATGATCCGGAGGCCTTCCTGGATCTGTTCGAGAAGTCGGCAGAGGCTCGAGGGTGGCCCCCCGCGGACTGGCCCCTGCGGCTCATTCCCCTGCTGTCAGGAGAAGCGCAGGTAGCCGCTCACCAACTGCAAGTCCAAAACCTCCTGGTCTACCAGGACCTCAAGCGTGCCATCCTCCAGCGGGTCGGTCAGACCCTGGAGCTACATCGCCAGGGGTTCAGGACTCTGACCCTGGAAGAGTCAGGCCGTCCCTTCGTGATGGCACAGCAGCTCCGGGACTCCTGCCGCAAGTGGTTGATGGCCGACAGTAGCGACGTCGAGGACGTAATCGATCGAGTGGTACTGGAGCAGTTCGTGGCCAAGCTGCCGAGGAAGACTGCACAGTGGGTCCAGTGCCACTGCCCGACGTCACTGAACCAGGGCATCCAGCTGGCGGAAGACCAAATGGTGGTCCCCTTACCATCTGCCTCTCTCTCCTCCCCTCCCCTCTCTCTCCCCAAATCTGTCCCTCTCCCCATGTCCCGTGGAGGGCTTCCGCCGAAGCTAGCCCCGAGGTGGAGGACGGGTTACGGGGCCGAACCAGTGGCGGGGCCCAGGGCTTCTCCCAGGGGTGGGAGTTCGCCCACGGGATCCTTTCCCCAAGCCACGCCCTCTCCACTCTCTCCTCGCCAATCGCTTGACCTACTTCCTGCCGCCAGGGTGGCGGTAAAGTCTGGGCCGGCCTGTTGGTGCTGCGGGGACCCAGGGCATTTTATTGATAGGTGTCCGTTGATGGAAGTGGGGACGTTGATCCGGGTCCCCGACGCCCAGACAAAGCAAGATACAACCCAGTTATTGATACCTAGAAGCCGTCGGGAAATGCTTTTCCAGGCGGCTCATTGTAATCCAATGGCCGGGCATTTAGGGCTAGCGGCTACACTAAACCGTCTCATGGCCCGCTTCTTCTGGCCGGGCATTCACGAGAATGTGCGCAGGTGGTGCGCGGCTTGTCATGAATGTCAGTTGGTGAATCCACCGGCCACCCCAAAAGCACCATTGTGCCCACTACCATTAATGCAGGTCCCCTTCGAACGAATTGGCATGGACCTCATTGGGCCATTAGAGCGGTCAGCACGGGGACATCGCTTTGCATTAGTTCTGGTGGACTATGCAACGCAATATCCTGAAGCAGTGCCTCTCCGCTCTATTTCCGCCAAGAGTGTGGCGAGTGCACTGTTTCAATTAATCTCCTGGGTGGGGATCCCAAAGGAGATCCTCACCGATCAGGGCACGGCGTTTATGTCACGTACTATTCGCAAGCTTTACGAATTATTGGGCATTAGATCGATTCGAACAAGCGTCTATCACCAACAAAAAGATGGGCTGGTCGAACGATTTAATTGCACGTTAAAATCCATGATTCGTAAGTTCGTTCAGGAAGACGCCAAAAATTGGGATAAGTGGCTAGAACCCCTCTTGTTCGCTGTACGGGAGGTCCATGGGGTTTTCCCCCTTTGAGCTTCTTTATGGGCGTCAGCCCCGCGGGGTCCTCGACGTCCTTAAAGAAACTTGGGAGGATGGACCTTCTAATAGTAAAAACGAAATTCAATATGTCATGGACTTGAGAACAAAACTCCACACGTTGGGGCAGCTGTCAACGGAGAATTTGTTGCAGTCTCAAGACAAACAGAGTCGGTTGAACAACAGGGGGGCTAGACTACGTCAATTTGCACTGGGAGATAAAGTGCTTGTATTACTCCCTACGTCTAGTTCAAAATTACTCGCGAAGTGGCAAGGACCCTTTGAGGTAACGCGGTGAGTTGGGGATCTTAACTATGAGGTAGTTCGAACGGATAGGGGCGAGGCACATCAAATATATCACCTCAACCTGCTAAAGAAATGGTCTGAGGCTGAATCAGTGATGCTGGCGACGGTAGTGAGTCGGGAGGAGGATCTCTGTCCAGAAGCGAGTTCAAAATCCCAATCTCTTGCTCTGGCCCCTGAAGGAGACCTCCTCTTGCCCTCACAGCTCACTGATATAAAATCCATCCAAGCAGACTTTGCTGATGTGTTCTCGCCCCTGCCTGGTCGAACGGATCTCATTCAGCACCATGTTGAGACCGAGCCGGGCGTGGTAATTCCCAGCCGGCCGTATAGATTACCTGAACATAAAAAAAAGGTGGTTCAGGGGGAGTTAGAGGCAATGCTAGAAATGGGAGTAATAGAAGAGTCCAACAGTGACTGGGCGAGCCCGATAGTCTTAGTGCCTAAAACTGATGGCTCCGTGCGGTTCTGCGTGGATTATAGAAAGGTGAATGCTGTGTCGAAATTCGACCCATATCCAATGCCCAGGGTGGACGAATTGCTTGATCGACTAGGCCCTGCTCGCTTTTACTCGACGCTGGACTAAACTAAGGGTTATTGGCAGATCCCCTTGTCTCCCATGACCAAAGAAAAAACAGCTTTCACCACGCCGTTCGGTTTACACCAATTCGTTACTCTTCCGTTCGGGTTATTCGGGGCTCCAGCCACTTTTCAGGGTCTGATGGACAGAAGTCTCCGTCCGCATGCTGCATATGCCGCCGCCTACCTGGATGACATCATCATCTACAGTGGGGATTGGCAGCAACATATGCAGCATTTGCGAGCGGTCCTGAAGACGCTGAGGAGGGCTGGGCTTACGGCTAATCCGAAGAAGTGTGCAATTGGGCGGTGGAAGTGAGATATCTGGGTTTCCACTTGGGTCATGGACAGGTGCGTCCCCAAATTGATAAGACTGCAGCAGTTGCAACGTGTCCAAGGCCTAAGACCAAAAAGGAGGTTAGACAGTTCCTGGGGCTGGCAGGTTATTATAGAAGGTTTGTACCTAATTTTTTGGATACTGCTAGCCCGCTGACTGATTTAACTAAAAAGGAGGCACCAGATACAGTCCAGTGGACGGAGCAGTGCCAGCAGGCTTTCACCCAGATAAAGGCTGCTTTGTGTGGCAGACCGCTCCTGAATGCTCCTAACTTTTCTCTCCCCTTTATCTTGCAGACAGATGCGTCGAACAGAGGGTTGGGTGCAGTCCTGTCCCAGGAGGTGGAGGGGGAAGAACGGCCGGTGCTGTACATCAGTCGGAAGCTCTCTAAGAGAGAGACGATGTACAGCACCATAGAAAAAGAAAGTCTGGCGATCAGATGGGCTGTTCTTACCCTTCGGTATTACCTCCTGGGGCGGGAGTTCACCCTCTGTTCAGACCGCGCTCCCCTGCAGTGGCTCCACCAAATGAAAGATACCAACGCGCGGATCACCCGGTGGTATCTTGCTTTACAACCTTTTAAATTTCAGGTAATCCACAGGCTGGGTGTACAGATGGCTGTGGCTGACTTCCTCTCCAGGAGGAGGGGGGTATGTGGTGAGGGGGGCGTGGTTTAGCGGAATCTGCAACGGGAGAGAGACGAGGGAGCAGAGCGAGGCGTATGTAGGTCAAGTGCAAATAACGAACATGTGTGTTAGATTGCAGTAATTGGCGTGGAGAGACCGGATATAAGCCGAGTCACCACATAGAGAGAGAGAGAGAGAGAGAGACGCTGGGACCTCGTGCTGCACTGGGAAGACTTAAGAACTTAAGAACTACTGGTTTTCGTCTGGTCAGAGGAGAACTGACCCCCCAACTGAGCCTGGTTTCTCCCAAGGTTTTTTTCTCCATTCTGTCACCGATGGAGTTTCGGTTCCTTGCCGCTGTCGCCTCTGGCTTGCTTAGTTGGGGTCACTTCATCTACAGCGATATCATTGACTTGATTGCAAATAAAAACAGACACTATTTCAACTGAACAGAGATGACATAACTGAATTCAATGATGAACTGCCTTTAACTATAATTTTGCATTATTGAGACACTGTTTTCCTAATGAATGTTGTTCAGTGCTTTGACGCAATGTATTTTGTTTAAAGCACTATATAAATAAAGGTGATTGATTGATTGATTGATTAAGCCGTGAACTTAAAGTGATTGACTGTGATTGAGCAGTATTGTGCTGATTTTGCCAAGAGGGCATCGTTATTTGTTTTTGTATGCTGAATAAACGAGCGTCCCAGCAACAAGCCGACCCCTGCCTTCTTCCTTCCTATTAAGACTGTGTTGAACCTTGTTACAGTGCACTTGCTAGCCTGTTCCATTTACGTGTTCTCCGTATGCTAAAGAGGAGTCTCACCTAGCCTCTGAAGGAAGTAACTTGGAAGGATCAGTCCTACCAAGGAAGTATCCTTGACATTGAGAAACGCCTAATCTCCTGAACTCCAAACTGAATGTCAGAATGGGAAAGAAAGGTGATTTAAGCAATTTTGAGCGTGGCATGGTTTTGGGGGACCGGGGCAGGCGGATTAATCGAAGAATGAAATACAGGCTTTATTTTAGATACATGAAAGGCGGGATGAATTCTCCTGTACGCTGGAGGAAGTTTAAGGCGGACTGCCACCGGACTAATGATCTTGGTGACAGTGAACGGACCAATAAATTTGGGAGCAAGCTTATTAGAGACTGAACGTAGAGGAATGTGATATAGGTAATGTATTGTGGGCGTACCACCATCGACAGTTGTTGGCTCCAGGAGGAAGGATTCTTGGAGACCAGACATCGCAACACCCTTTCCAAATCTTGGTTGGCTATCTTGGTTTGACCATTGCTCTGGGGATGAAACCCTGAGAATAGACTTACAGTCGCTCCCAGTAATCTACAAAACTCATGCCAAAATTTGGACACAAACTGGGGTCCCCTGTCTGAAACCACGTCTGTGGGGAGGCCATGTAAATGAAAGACGTGCTCTACGACAGTCAACGCTGTCTCCTTGGCTGATGGTAATTTGGGCAAGGTAATAAAGTGGGCCACCTTCAAGAATCGGTCCACCACGGTCAAAACTACCGTGTTGCCCTGAGAGGGCGGGAGGGCGGTAATAAAATCTAGTGTGATATGGGACCAATGTCTCGAAGGAATAAGCAGCGGTTGAAGTAACCCATCAGGGGGTCGATTGGAAGTCTTACCAGTGGCACAAACCGAGCAAGCTAAAACAAAACTGTGAATGTCGCGAGCCATAAGTGGCCACCAGAATCGTTTCTTGACCAAAAATTTAGTAATGTTAACTCCTGGATGACAAGCCACATTAGAACAATGCCCCCACTGAATAACGTTGGACTGTAATCCCTCCGGCACAAATAATCGATTCGGTGGGCACCCGGGCAGAGGCGTTACCCCTTCTAAGGCCGTCTTGACCTTCGATTCGACCTCCCATGTGAGTGTGGAGACCACTAATGTCTCAGGTAAAATACACTTGGGAGTAGACGGGCGTTCGGAACGGTCAAAAATGCGCAACAATGAATCAGGTTTGATGTTCTTGGAACCTGGGCGGTACGAGAGAGTAAAATCAAAACTTCTGAAAAAAAAGTGCCCACCGAGCCTGCCTGGAGTTCAACCTTTTGGCAGTTCTAATGTATTCTATATTCTTTTGGTCGGTCCATACTTTAAAAGGAACCCCGAGCGTTCTAACCAGTGGCGTCATTCTTCATAATTAGACACCAATATCATAATTACGTTCGACTGGGGATAATCGGTATGAAAAAAAGTGTACGGGTGCATCTTGCCGTCTGAGGCAGAACGTTGTGTTAAAAGCGGTCTTCCAATCATCCCCCTCCCTAATAAGGACCAAATGATAAGCATTACATAAGTCCAATTTCGTGAAGATTGATGCTCCCTGCAACCTCTCGAAGGCTGAAGACATCAACGGCAAAGGGTATGTATATTTATCGTGTTGTTGTTCAGTCCCCGGTAATCAATACAAGGTCGCAGAGACCCGTCTTTCTTCCCCCAAAAAAAGAACCCCGTCCCCACTGGAGTAGAGGAAGGGCGGATGAACCCCGAAGCTAGAGAATCAGAAATATATTTCTCCATAGCCTCCCTTTCTGGAACAGAAAGTGAATATAATTTTCCTTTAGGCGGAGACTTACCTGACAGTAAATCTATGGCACAGTCATAGGGACGATGCGGAGGGAGAGAAGCAGCACGAGACTTACTGAACACTTCCTTCAGGTGGAGGTACTCCACAGGCACGTTAGACAAATCCACTGCTTCCTCCTGAAACACAGACATAGAAACAGATGGATAAGCAGACACTAAACAAGACTCATGACATTTGTTACTCCAGTATGGAATGAAGTTGCCAGTCCACTTTGGGGTTGTGATCGAGGAGCCAGGGGTGACCAAGAACTACGGGTGCAAGAGGAGAGTCTAGTATATAGAATGAGATTGCATGATGTGATGTGGGTAATGTTTCCAGTGGTGAGTGAGATGACTGGCAGTCTTTGTTCATTGAGGGCGTGAACCGTCATCTGGTGAGTGAGGGGTCTGAGGGGAATTTGAAGTTAGTGTGCAAGTGCATGGTCCATGAAATAACCGTCAGCCCCGGAGTCAAGAAGTGCTTGACAGTCGTGAAATCGTGCTGACCATCTCAATCTTACCGGGAGGAGCGTAGATGATGATGAGGTCTTCTCGGCAGAGTTCCCACCTGATAGTAGCCTCATACTTATTACCGGGCTTGGCCTTTTACCAGACAGATGTAGGAGTGATGACCGGTTCCACCGCAGTAGAGGCAAAGGCCCAGGGATATCCGCCTCTCCTTCTCCTCCTGGGAAAGCCGAGTGCGCCCTACCTGCATGGGCTCGTGATCGTAGGAGGGGCTGGCCGTGTCCCCGCCGCTGACCCGGCTACCCGTAGGAGTTCTCGGTGTGAGATTGGGTAGGTTATGTCATTCCACTCGTGTCAGTCGTGCATCTACCCTTAGTGCCAGCTCAATGAGTCCATTGAGTGAGGTTGGAAGGTCCAGGGCCTAGATCTCTAGGAACATGTCCCACTGCGCCTCCTCGTTCCATTGACACTCCACCGCCAGGGAATGGAACTCGATAGAGAAATCCGATACTGATCCCTTTCCTTGCCTTAATTCAGCTAGCCTCCTAGCCGCCTCTCTCCCGACGACGGCCCGATCGAACACTCGCCTCATCTCCGCGGCAAGTGTCTGGAACGAGGTGCAGCATGGATCTTGATTCTCCCACACCGCCGTTCCTCATAATGACACCCTCCCAGTGAGCAGCGTTAAAACAAGCGCCAACTTGGCTTGTTTGTTGGAGAAGGCCCTATGTTGGGAAAGCTCTACAGAAATTTGGCTCACCAAAGTAGGTTTCCGGAACCGGAAGGGGTGGTTCCGGCTGTGAGGGGGGTCTCCGGTGGTGTGGGGGGAAGAGATGGTGTGAGCGATGCAGTGGGGGCTCGCAGAAGTTGTAATTGCTAGGTGAGCTCAGACACCTGCGCCACCAAAGCCTGGACAGCGCGACCAGTGTCGTTAAGATTCCGTTCTTGGGAGTACATCCTTTGAGCACTGGCGCTGAGGAACTCTTCTAATGCCGAAGATGGGTTACTCACTGCTTCCATGGGTGGTCAGATCGTTCTGTCATGGCGTATGAAGGACAGGAAGCAGGTTGCAAGTAAACAGTCTGTATTTGAGATGTAAGGTCAGGCTGGGTTGGTGGTGGGTGGCACAGGAACCTCGATGGCAGCACAGACAGGTGAGCAGTTGATATAGTGCGCAGGTGAGTGATGATGATACCACAACGACCGAACAGGAACAAGACACAAGGAGTAATGCTGAGCAGAAGGGACACAGAAAAGTACCACGGAGGACCTCAAACAACGATCTGACAAACAAGAGACGAATGACAGGGCATTCATGAACCGTGACAGAGAGGTATTAAATTTGGACGGAAAACGATCTAACGCTTCATCCATAACCATGTTCAAATCTCCTCCTATAATAATATTATCAGTTGGATACACAAGTTTCAACTCAAATAGAGAATCAGAAATTTCAGTGACTAGTTTGTTATTTAGGCACAGTCCTGTTGTAGCCATACACACTGAATAAAATAAACTAAACGTCATTAACGTTTATAACAACTGAAGCCCAATGACCATTTGAATCTGTCTCTACCTTTATAATTTTGCCTGGTAGGTTATTGAACAGTATTGCCACTCCTGCAGAATGTGTAGATGCGTGGCTGAAGATAATTTTGTCCCCCCACTGACTCGTCCAGAACTTCACGTCATCAAGAATGGAATGTGTTTCTTGCAAAATTATACAGTGTGAGTTTTTGCTTTTGCAAAAAAGAAAGCTTTTCTTTTAATAGAGTCACGAAGACCTCTTGCATTTAAAGAAATACAGGAAAAAGCTGATTTCACTGAGAACAGTTAACTAACAGGAAACAAATAAAAAATAAAATAAATACGTGAAATATGATAAACAGACAAATTAAAAATATGTAACCGTGCTCTAATGAACACAAAACAAGATCTCTCAAACAGAGCACTGCAACAAAATCTCGCTCAACAGCAGGGACACAACCAAACATCCCACTTCAATCAACCATCCTAGACAATCTGGGTGCCCTCAATGTAGCCATAAGGACCACGGTAGTAGGCTTTCTTCCCTGCAGCTCTAGTCTCACTGATCATCGGCCAAAGTGCAGCGCAGGCTTCTCGATCTTCATTTGATAAATCTTTGGTGAACTTTATTCCCCTGAGTTTGCAGACATCCGAGACCTTGGTGGAGTGCCAGAACTCTTCTCTGTGTTTCTGCATGCAGAACTAAATAATCACCTGGCTGGATTTATCCTTCGTTTTGGAGCCAACGTGGTGAACTGAGGCGTTTAAAGACTCCATTTGTCCATTAATTATTTCTAAAGAAACACGGAATTGTATAATAGGCTCCATTACTTTGTATCTTACATTGTGGCCCTGTTTTTGTAAAAAATAGGCTAACTATTGTGTCATTACCTGCGACTCTCTGTCGCACAGTAGAGAAATTACCGTATGGACAGGAGGAGAAGCTCGCAGACAATCTTTTACTGTCTAATGAGGCAATCGGGGTACGTGGAGGAATAAAGTCAAGGGAGATAATTAATCAGAATACTTACCAAAATTTGCTCCTGTTCACGCTCGCCTTCTCTGCAAGATTCGGTGGGTGATTCAGATTTCTCTTGGCACAGCTATTAGAAGACCTACAATTGTCAGACAGGTTGCTCATGTGACATCTATGCAACCAAGCTCAGTTTGAGTCTGCACAGTACACTCGACCCCCAGCAAGTGCGCGCTTCACTAGTCTCCGTTGAGTCCAATGCGGTCGCTGTGTCCATTTCTTTTACTGTCTATTGTTCACACTAGTTTTTTCTTCTTCTTGTGTGATTTGTGGCAGCTTAGACACTTCAAAGGTGTATTGCCGCCCTCCTCAGTTCATCTGGAGAACTCCATCTCAGATTTAATTCTCAAATAAAGACCAGTGTTGAGTAAAAAACTTATAACAACCTTTGTTATTTCATATTCCTTATTTCAATAATTGATTTTAAAGATAAAGATGAGATTCCAGTTTACAGCAGCTCAGAAAACATGCAACACAAAGATTTTCACACTCCATTAATACATTATTCACAGTTTCTAATTCTCCACACAAGCATCTGCCGTCAGGACACTTGCCAAGCCTTGCCAGCCCATAATTCAGTGCACAATGCCCCAGTCTTAATCTAGTGACTACCACACTATGACCCAATCCCAATTCTATTTTATACCCCTTCCCCTTCCCCTTCCCCATGTCCCTTGAAACAGAGTGTCAAGGGGTAGGGGAGAAAATATTCCCCTAAGGATTGGGACACCACTACATGACGTCACACGCCATCGTTCGTCGTCTAGCTCTTACTGTCAGGATTCCACCACCAACACCATCATCATCACTCCCTCCACCCACTCGCTCGTCATCTCCTGAATATTAATTGTCATCACCTGCATCTCTTCATCCTCATCACCGTCACCTGCTATCCTTCATCACTGCTCACCCTTATATACCCACTCTCAACCTTCAGTCTCCGTCTGATCTCATCATTACATGGCTTACAGACTCTATCTCAACACTCGCCTGAGAATTCGCGAATCTTCTGAGAACCCTCAAAGATCGGCCAGTCTTCTTCTGCCTTCAGTCCTCCTTCGGTGATCCCACTTCCACTTCCTGTGATCAGAGATCGTTCAGTTGAATCGATATTGGTCCATACTCGCTCTCACTCTGATATTCCCGTCTGGTTCGGAGCATTCTGCTAATAAAACTCTCAAACTGACCATCCTGTCTGCCTCCTGTCTCATCTGTGACAGAAGATCAGACCAAAGATGCAGAATCCTACGGAGCCTGGGGGGAATCCATCTCAAGACCCGTTTGCCGAACTAGTGCGAGCAGTGCGCCAGTCAATCTTCTCTTCTTTACCGGACAACCCTTCCGCCATCCCCGAAGCAGTCCTTCACTCTGCACGCCAACACCAACTTCCGCAAACACCCGCTACTTCACCGGCTGCCTCTGCGAGTCCCATGGCCCGACCAGCGCCGTTCAGTGGTGAGGCGGAGGATTGCAGTGGTTTTTTGCTTCAGGTTTCACTATATTTCCAAATGCAAGCGCATCAGTTTACCGATGATTCCGCCCGGGTGGCCTTTATTATTTCTCTACTCTCTGGCAGAGCTCTCCTGTGGGCACAATCTCTTTGGAATTCAGATTCCCCAGTGTTAAAGTCCCTGTCAGGTTTCATATCTCATTTTAAGGAAGTCTTTGGCCAGGCAGTTTCAGATCTCTCAGTTCATTATCAGCTTTACAATCTCCGTCAAGGAAACTCCTCTGTCAGCACGTATGCCCTCCAGTTTCGCACCCTGGCGGCATCCTGTGGCTGGAACGAGTCGGCCCTGATTACCGCTTTCCACCACGGCCTGAATCCGAACATCCGTCAGCTATTGGTTGTTTATGATGACTCCATGGGAATTGAGAACCTCATTCAAAAGACCATTCGAGTTTCACAACGCTTATCTGCCTGTGACAATCCATCTACCGCTGTCAGTCCTCCGTCCTCGATTCCCATTGCTTCTCCTCCAGCACCTGAACCCATACAAGTGGACTCCACCCATCTCACTCCTTCTGAGCGCCAGCGTCGTATCCAGCTTCACCTCTGTCTGTACTGTGGAAGCGACAATCATCTCATCTGCTCCTGTCCTGTTCGACCTCAACGTTCTGCGGTAAGCTCCATTCAGATCCCTCTTAAAGTGGAGTCTTTAAACCGTACCATGGTTCATCTATTAACCCCGCATATCTGTGTCTCAGCGCAAGCCCTCCTCGACTCCGGTTCAGCGGGGAACTTCATTTCAACCCAGCTCCTCCAAAAACTGAACGTCTACAAGCACCGCAGCCTTCAAGAGCTCAGTTCAAACCATCCAAGGAAAGCCACTGGGTCGAGGTTGAATCAGTCATGTCTCTCCCACATTAACGCTCCGCATTGGCTGTTTACACGCAGAAGAGATCTCATTCTAGGTGCTGGAGGAGTCTACTGCTGAGCTCATCCTGGGACGCCCCTGGTTGATCCAACATCAGCCCACCATTGACTGGAAATCCGGGGAGGTTCTTCGTTGGGGAGAAAACTGTACACATACATGTCTAGCTCCAGTCAAGAGGAACCCGAAAGCCCTATCTTCTCCCTCTTCTTCGTCTTCCATGCTCAAACCCAGACTTCCAGTCTGTACGACTTCAGTTGAAAGTCCAGAAGTCCAGCATCAAGTAGAGATTCCTGCTGAGTACAGGGGGTTCCAGGATGTGTTCAGCAAGCAGTTGGCGACCAAGTTACTACCTCATCGGCCATGGGACTGCGCCATCGACCTGCTACCTGGAGCCACTCTACCTAAAGGCCGTATCTACCCTCTCTCCATCCCGGAACAGAAGGCCATGGAGGAGTATGTGAAAGAAGCCCTTGAGCAGCAGTTCATCCGTTCATCGGTTTCCTCATCTACTCATCATCACTTCCTGAACACAGACGCCATGTCACTCTGGTCCAGCAGAAATTGAGAGCCCATCAGTTGTTCCTGAAATTGGAGAAATGTGAATTTCACACCACGTCGGTACAGTTTTTGGGCTATATCATAAATCAGCATGGAGTGCAAATGGACCAGAGGAAGGTGGATACCATCCGGAACTGGCCGCAGCCCACTACAGTGAAAGAGCTTCAAAGATTCCTCGGATTTGCCAACTTTTATAGAAGATTCATCCATAACTACAGCATTATCAGTGCTCCTCTGACCTCCTCTTTGAAGGGCCAGACCAAGTCTCTATCCTTCTCCTCCGAAGCCATCCAAGCCTTCCAACAACTAAAAGACGCCTTTTCAACCGCTCCCGTCCTCGCCCATCCTGATCCAGATCTGCCATTTGTCATCGAGGTTGATGCGTCTTCTACTGGAGTAGGAGCAGTCCTCTCCCAGCGGCAGGGTGAACCTTCCAGACTCCATCCATGTGCCTTCTTCTCCAAGAAGCTGTCCCCGGCAGAGCGAAACTGTGACATCGTAAATCGGGAACTGCTTGCAATCAAGCTTGCCTTGGAAGAGTGGAGGCATTGGCTGGAGGGAGCCAATCACCAATTTCTAGTAATCACCGATTATCGTAATCTGGAATACCTCAAAGAAGCCAAGAGGCTCAATCCTCGTCAGGCCCACTGGGCTCTCTTCTTTACCCGTTTTGATTTCGTTGTTACCTACCGACCTGGCTGTAAGAATGGGAAAGCTGACGCTCTCTCTCGCCTCCATCATTCCTCGTCTGAGGAGTACCGCCCTGAACCCATTCTCCCTCCAGCCGTGTTCGCCTGTCCAATCCTCTGGGACATAGACGATCAGATATCCCAGGAAAACTGTCTCCATCCCGCTCCGCCGGGAGGTCCAGAGGGGCTCACCTTTGTACCTCAACAATTCCGCACCGCCCTTCTGGACTCTGCTCATACAGCTCCGGACTCTGGACATCCAGGTAGCAGGCGTACCCTCTCCCTCCTCAGTCAACGGTACTGGTGGCCATCTATCTCCCAAGATGTCTTCCGGTTTGTCCAAGGGTGCTCAGTCTGCGCCATCACTAATACTCCCAGAAAACTCCCGGAGGGTAAACTCGTACTTCTTCCTATACCCCGTCATCCGTGGTCTCATCTTGGTGTAGACTTCATGACTGACCTTCCTAAATCTAACAACTTCACCTGTATTCTAGTAGCAGTGGATCGGTTCTCGAAGGCTTGCAAGCTGATCCCCTTACCTGGACTCCCTACCGCCTTTGAGACCGCGGAGGCTTTGTTCCACCATGTTTTCAGAAATTTTGGAATTCCCGAAGATATAGTATCGGATAGAGGTCCGCAGTTCATATCTCGAGTATGGCAAGCCTTTTTCCGACTACTTGGGGTGACTGTTAGTCTCTCCTCAGGATACCACCCTCAGACGAACGGCCAGACTGAGCAGAAGATCCAGGAGATAGGACGGTACCTCAGGTCATATTGCCACCAGTACCAGGACAGCTGGAGCCGCTACCTCCCCTGGGCTGAATACGCCCAGAATTCTCTCAGGCAATCCACCACCGGGCTCACTCCTTTTCAATGTATCCTGGGTTTTCAACCTCCTCTATTCCCTTGGTCTGGGGAGCCCTCGGAGGTTCCAGCCGTTGACTATTGGTTCCATCAGAGCGAGAGGGTAAGGGACTCAGCTCACGTTCACCTCCAACAGGCAGTGCGAAGGCACAAGACCCAAGCCGATCATTGAAGGACAGACCCTCCCCAGTACCAACCGGGTCAGAAGGTGTGGCTTTCAACCCGTGACATCCGCCTTCGCCTGCCCTGCCGTAAGCTGAGTCCCCGATACATCGGACCATTTACTGTGCAGAGGCAGCTGAATGAAGTCACTTACAGGCTCAACCTTCCACCTCATTACAAGTTTTCACCTTCATTTCACGTCAAAAAAGATTACATTTATGTGTCTTTTTGTTCGCTGTAGCAGCCATGTTCCCGAGATAATTCATACCCATTCGTAGGGGAAAGGGGAAGGGCTAAGGGGTAGAATTGGGATTGGGCTTATCTCTCCTCTCTAATCTTGTCTATGATGAGTGCATGTGAGCTGAATTTAAAAATAATGTCTGCCTTTATTTCCTTCTTCCCATTCTTTATGCCATATTTGCTTTATTTTTTGCTGTATAATCCTCTTGCACTCAACTCTTGGATACATTACTTTCAAATCAACCTCACTCTTGTATGTAGCTTTTTTTGCCATCTCATCAGCTTCTTCATTCACCTGAAACCCTACATGTGCTGGAACCCACATAAACCCCACTGTATTTCCTGCTTTTATCACCGGTACAACCCTCCCTTCTATTCAAGAATCAGAACTTCAGTGATTAAGTCTGTACTGGCCTCGCTATTCCTGCTCTTAATTGTCATAAGAGTGGCAGAGGAATCTGAACATAATACATGTCTCCCAGGTCTTTGTCCCTCCACCCACTCAAGGACCCACAAAATTGCTATTGATTTTGTAGAAAAGGCTGACATGTTATCTGGTAATCGAAAACCTTGTTTAATACATAACTGAGGGATACTTATCCCTATTGCTGCTTTTCCACTGAGTGGATTCACAGAGCCATCAGTATATATCTGCACATAGTCTGACCAGTTTCCTTTTAAATGTTCACATACCATGGCTACAGTATCACCACTTTGTTTCCTAACCTGATCTAGTATTGAGAATCAATTGTAGGCTCTGGCAGGAGCCATGGTGGAACTGGAGACCAACACACTCCTGATCCTATTATGTAGTCTTTCATACCCATTTATTGAACTCTCTTGTCCACAGAGTTAATCATGTTCACCTTCCTATCCATTCTCTGAAACTCCCCGTGTTCCTCTAATAAACTTCTGGCCGGATATTTGCAATTAAAATTTCGGAGCTTAGACCAATAGTTTATAGACAATTTAATCCTCCTTAACTTTAAAGTAATCTCCTCCATTTCAACTAAACGTTCATTTATTGGTGTTTTTCTCATTGCCCCACTAAATATTCTTAAAGCCTTGGCTTGAATAACATCCAGTTTCTTTAAAACAGATGGTGCCACTGACCCATATGCCATAGCACCATAGTCAATGTTTGACCTGATTATTCCCCTTTAAATCATCATTAATGTATCTCTATCCCCACCCCAATCTCTTCCAACTAGGCATTTTAAAATATTAATAACTTTCTCACATCTATTAACTATTTGATATATATGTCATTCTCTCCTCAAACCATACTCCCAAGAATTTAAAGGATTTAACCCTTTTAATGGGTGTATTGTAAATCTTTAATCCCTGTTCTGATTTTTCCCTTTTGAAACCAAATACTACATATTTAGATTTATAAACTGATACTTTAAAGCCCCATTCTTCTGCCCAAGTCTCAATTGTATTAATTGCCTGCTTTGTCTGCTTATAGATATACCAGTCCCTCCAGAAAAAAGCGGATTTTTGATGTGATTGTTGCGGGCAAAAATCCTTGATTTTGCGGCAGGTTTTCTTAAAAAATGCGACGGAATATGCGGGATATTTTTGCAATATTATGCGAATAAATTGCAGGAAGTTGTAAAAACTGCGGTTTGATGAAAAAGAGAAAAAAAGGTGAACCCCCCCCCACCCCACCAACACCCTGTTCTCACTAGGCTACTACCTTACTGTAATGAGTCAATTTCTTATGACTTCCTATGATAAGCAAGCATACTAAATCACAGAATATTTACGTTCTCATTTTGTTTTATTTCAGACCTTAATTAACACATGGCTCAAACTTACAAAACATTGAGTCAAACAAGTTCTCTAGCTTTACAAAAGGAATATTCAACTACTTCTGTAAAAATGAATACAAATAAAATATACACACAAATATAAAAATGCTGTTTTACAGGAATTGCAAAGTGCAATCTCTTACTGCAACGTAAATTATTTTACATACTACTAATATACTTACAACTGTAAGGTTTTGGTACTATTCTGTAACAAAAAAGTACAATCTTACAACTGTAGAGGTGCATCAACTTCTGAATGAAACTGTGAAAATGAAAGCTAACTGCGTAGCCTTTAACACTGGCCTATCATTTGCCATCCTCATCCTCATCCCTCTCTCAAAATAATTTGCCCCCACTGTCATGTAACACATGTAACTGCTTCGCGTGGTCTTTTGCGCTTATTTTTGTTGGCAGATGAGAATGATTTGCATGCTTCACCCTGGTTTCACCGCGGGCTTCACAGATGATTTTCACGTCGCGCAATAATCTGGTTTTTCTGGAGGGACTGATATACCTCTAATTTCCTCTTTAAGTGTTGTGACAAACAACCAAGTATGGTGACCCATACTCGGAATTCGTGCTCTGCTTTTAACCCATCCAAAGTGCACACACACAGCAGTGAACAGACACACACAAACTGTGAACACACACCTGGAACAGTGGGCAGCCATTTATGCTGCGGCACCTGGGGAGCAGTTGGGGGTTCGGTGCCTTGCTCAAGTGCACCTTAGTCATGGTATTGAGAGCAGAGAGAGCACTGTGCATGCACTCCCCCCACCTACAATTCCTATTTTAACTATTTACTTAAATATTTTAAACAACATCTCTCCTTTATCCTTACTATTAACTGCTTCTTGCCCCTCACTCTGTAAAACTGGTACTTTTATTGATTTGTACACTCATGACATTTTATGTATTAGTGACCATAGTTTCCTAACATTTGTTTACATTCCTAAAGAACTACTAAAATTTGTGCCAACCCTCCCTCTTTGCCTCTTTTATTACTTTTCTAGCTTTTGCCCTTAGTTTCTTATACATAATTGCTTGTTCTTCTATTTGGTTTTTCCTTTATCTTCAATATGCTTCATTTCTATCTCGAACAGCAATAGTACACGCCTCATTCCACCAGGGCACAATCTGACTTTTTTTTTTTTGGAATAAACTCATCTGCAGCATTTATTAATATGTCACAAACTGAACTATTCCAATTATCTCAATTATCTCTATCTCATTTTGTACCATTCCAGAGTCCTTCGTTTAAATTCATCCCAACTTGCTTTTGAATAATTATATTTCTTTGATCTGTATCCCTGTTCTTTAATTAGCCTTCTCCCAATCCTACTTAAGTTTGGGTCATCACTTCCAATAGTATACCTAATAGTGTTGCACGGTGCACCGATACTTCAAAAGTATCGCGATTCTCGGAAATTAAAAACATCACGATTTCAAAATTCATATTTTGTTCAAATGTTTAATATATCTGCTGTTCATATGTTCATTTATTAGTGTGTTATATGATTAGAATGTTGTCCCGGTTTTAAAATAAAGCACAGCAATGATATTTATGTGTATTTTCCCTTTTCAGGAAAACTATCGAAAAAGTATCGAAATCACAATTCTTGACAAGGTATCGGTATCGAAACAATAATTTTGGTATCGTGAAAACACTAATACCTTATCATTATGTCCCATTCTCCCTCTAAAGCAAGCTCAGGGAAAGTAAAGGTTATATCAATGCATGAAGTTGCACCACTACTTGTTTGAAACCATGTTGGCCCTGCCATCCGTTAAGACTACCAGCCCATGATTATCAATAAAATCCTCCAGGACTGAACCGTTTCTGTCTCAAGTACTACTCCCCCAGATTCCACTATGTGCATTAAAATCCCCAGTCCAAATCACTGGCACCTCAACTTTAGCCATTATTCCTTCCAGTATTTCTTCCTCTAACTGCAACCCTGGATTATAACAATTAACTATAGAAATCCTTCCCTGCTCTGCCACACATTCAAGCTCTATGCTGATCTCTACTTTACTATATTGTAAACCATTTTTTATACAAGTGACACATTCACTTCCAACCCTATTTACTCGATCTGCTCTAAAACTTTCATATCCTGGTATAACAAAATCTAAACAAGGTTTAAGCTATGACTCCTCGACACAAATTACATCAGGTTTTTCTACAAATGCATCAATAAATATTTTGAATTCCTGCTCATTGGCTACTAGACTTCTAGCATTCCATTGCAGAACATAAAACATAAAATGTAAAAAGTATATACAGATCAATATATACTTAATAATCCATCTCATCCTCAGTTTACACGTATTCCTCAGCTACCTTACCTGTCATTATCTGTTCTACCTTATTTTATCTGGGACTTTTGATAACACTTGTTGTGGCTTCATCGGTCCTATAGCTTGACCACTACAACTTGCTCCCTCAATCCTTCTCACTGCTTCTGCATATGAAACCTTGTTCTCATCTCTTACATTCTGCATTACCTTGGCCTTTTCATGATAGGGACACCCTTTAAATGCAGCCACATGATTCCCCCCGCAATTACAGCATTAAGTCTGACTTTTACACTCTTTTATGTCATGAACTTCACTGCAATTTCCACATCTGTGTTTAACTCTACATATTTCTGCTACGTGCCCAAACCTCTGACACTTATAATATCTCAGAAGAGGTCTTTCATACTTATTAACTCTGAATCACAGATAGCTTAGCGTCACTTTCTCTGGCAAATCTTTTTCCATAAATGTCTATACTATGGCAGAGCTTTCTCTACCTTCTCCTCTTTGGTTCTTTCCCATGCGGATAGCTTTAACCACCTTCCCTTCTTTCAGGCTGTTTTTTAATTCTTCCTCTAAAATTTTGTAAGACACATTATAAATAACTCCTTTTGCTCCATTTGATCGAAGTCAAGTCAAGTCACCTTTATTTATATAGCGCTTTAAACAAAATACATTGCGTCAAAGCAGCTGCACAACATTTATTAGTAAAACAGTGTGTCAATAATGCAAAATGACAGTTAAAGGCAGTTCATCATTGAATTCAGTTATGTCATCTGGTTCTCCTCTGACCAGACGAAACAAGCAGTTCAATTCTAGGCTGCAGCAAAGTCAGATTGTGCAGAAGAATTATCTGTTTCCTGTGGTCTTGTCCTGGTGCTCCTCTGAGACAAGGTCTTTAAAGGGGATCTGTATCTGGGCTCTAGTTGTCCTGGTCTCCGCTGTCTTTCGGGGCTGTAGAGGTACTTTTTTTTTTTTTTACCTTTATTTATATAGTGCTTTAAACAAAATACATTGCGTCAAAGCACTGAACAATATTCATTTGGAAAACAGTGTCTCAATAATGCAAAATGATAGTTAAAGGCAGTTCATCATTGAATTCAGTTATGTCATCTCTATTCAGTTTAAATAGTGTCTGTGCATTTATTTGCAATCAAGTCAATGATATCGCTGTAGATGAAGTGACCCCAACTAAGCAAGCCAGAGGCGACAGCGGCAAGGAACCGAAACTCCATCGGTGACAGAATGGAGAAAAAAAACCTTGGGAGAAACCAGGCTCAGTTGGGGCCAGTTCTCCTCTGACCAGACGAAACCAGTAGTTCAATTCCAGGCTGCAGCAAAGTCAGATTGTGCAGAAGAATCATCTGTTTCCTGTGGTCTTATCCTGGTGCTCCTCTGAGACAAGGTCTTTACAGGGGATCTGTATCTGGGGCTCTAGTTGTCCTGGTCTCCGCTGTCTTTCAGGGATGTAGAGGTCCTTTCTAGGTGCTGATCCACCATCTGGTCTGGATACGTACTGGATCCGGGCGACTGCAGTGACCCTCTGATCTGGATACAGACTGGATCTGGTGGCCACGGTGACCTCGGAACAAGAGAGAAACAGAAAAATATTAGCGTAGATGCCATTCTTCTAATGATGTAGCAAGTACGGTGTTATGTGAAGTGTTTCCGGTTCCGGTTTACCTAATTAAGGCAGCCTAAAAATCCTTTAACGGATTTGGATATTAAAAGCATATAAGTATGATATGTGTAAGCCAGGTTAAAGAGATGGGTCTTTAATTTAGATTTAAACTGCAAGAGTGTGTCTGCCTCCCGAACAATGTTAGGTAGGTTATTCTAGAGTTTAGGCCCCAAATAGAAAAAGGATCTACCGCCCGCAGTTGATTTTGATATTCTTGGTATTATCAAATTGCCTGAGTTTTGAGAACGTAGCAGACGTAGAGGAGTATAATGTAAAAGGAGCTCATTCAAATACTGAGGTGCTAAACCATTCAGGGCTTTATAAGTAATAAGCAATATTTTAAAATCTATACGATGTTTGATAGGGAGCCAGTGCAGTGTGGACAGGACCGGGCTAATATGGTCATACTTCCTGGTTCTAGTAAGAACTCTTGCTGCTGCATTTTGGACTAGCTGTAGTTTGTTTACTAAGCGTGCAGAACAACCACCCAATAAAGCATTACAATAGTCTAACCTTGAAATCATAAATGCATGGATTAACATTTCTGCATTTGACATTGAGAGCATAGGCCGTAATTTAGATATATTTTTGAGATGGAAAAATGCAGTTTTACAAATGCTAGAAATGTGGCTTTCTAAGGAAAGATTGCGATCAAGTAGCACACCTAGGTTCCTAACTGATGACGAAGAATTGACAGAGCAACCACCAAGTCTTAGACAGTGTTCTAGGTTATTACAAGCAGAGTTTTTAGGCCCTATAATTAACACCTCTGTTTTTTCTGAATTTAGCAGTAAGAAATTACTCGTCATCCAATTTTTTATATCGACTATGCATTCCATTAGTTTTTCAAATTGGTGTGTTGTACCGGGCTGCGAGGAAATATAGAGCTGAGTATCATCAGGATAACAGTGAAAACTAACACCATGTTTCCTGATGATATCTCCCATGGGTAACATATAAAGCGTGAAGAGTAGCGGCCCTAGTACTGAGCCTTGAGGTACTCCATACTGCACTTGTGATCGATATGATACATCTTCATTCACTGCTACGAACTGATGGCGGTCATATAAGTACGATTTAAACCATGCTAATGCACTTCCACTGATGCCAACAAAGTGTTCAAGTCTATGCAAAAGAATGCTGTGGTCAAATGTGTCAAACGCAGCACTAAGATCCAATAAAACTAATAGAGAGATAAACCCACGATCAGATGATAAGAGCAGATCATTTGTAACTCTAAGGAGAGCAGTCTCAGTAATATGATACGGTCTAAATCCTGACTGGAACTCCTCACATATACCATTTTTCTCTAAGAAGGAATATAATTGTGAGGATACCACCTTTTGTAGTATCTTGGACAGAAAAGGGAGATTCGAGTTTGGTCTATAATTAACAAGTTCTTTGGGGTCAAGTTGTGGTTTTTTTATGAGAGGCTTAATAACAGCCAGTTTGAAGGTTTTGGGGACATATCCTAATGACAATGAGGAATTAATAATAGTCAGAAGAGGATCTATGACTTCTGGAAGCACCTCTTTTAGGAGCTTAGATGGTATAGGGTCTAACATACATGTTGTTGGTTTAGATGATTTAACAAGTTTATACGATTCTTCCTCTCCTATAGTAGAGAATGAGTGGAACTGTTCCTCAGGGGGTCTATAGTGCACTGTCTGATGTGATACTGTAGCTGACGGCTGAATGGTTGCAATTTTATCTCTAATTGTATCGATTTTAGAAGTAAAGTAGTTCATAAAGTCATTACTGTTGTGGTGTTGGGAAATGTCAACACTTGTTGAGGCTTTATTTTTCGTTAATTTAGCCACTGTATTGAATAAATACCTGGGGTTATGTTTGTTTTCTTCTAAAAGAGAAGAAAAGTAATCAGATCTAGCAGTTTTTAATGCTTTTCTATAGGATATGCTACTTTCTTGCTACGCAATACGAAATACCTCTAGTTTTGTTTTCCTCCAGCTGCGCTCCATTTTTCAGGCTGCTCTCTTTAGGGTGCGAGTATGCTCATTATACCATGGTGTCAAACTGTTTTCCTTAACCTTCCTTAAGCGTAAAGGATCAACTGTATTTAAAGTGCTAGAAAAGAGAGAGTCCATAGTTTCTGTTACATCATCAAGTTGTTCTGAGGTTTTGGATATGCTAAGGAATTTGGATTCATCAGGAAGATAACTTAAAAAGCAGTCTTTTGTGGTAGAAGTGATGGTTTTTCGATACTTGTAACAAGAAGTAGAATTTACAATTTTGGCTATATGAAGTTTGCACAGAACTAAATAATGATCTGAGATATCATCACTTGGCTGAATAATTTCAACACTATCAACATCAATTCCATGTGACGGTATTAAATCTAGAGTATGATTTCGACAATGAGTAGGTCCTGAAACGTGTTGTCTAACACCAATAGAGTTCAGAATGTCTATAAATGCTGATCCCAATGCATCTTTTTCATTATCAACATGGATATTAAAATCACCAACTATTAAAACTTTATCTGCAGCCAGAACTAACTTGGATGTAAAATCACCAAACTCTTTAATAAAGTCTGCACCTTTCTAGCAGGATTTCTAGTAGAATTTAGCAGGAAAAAATCTCTCATCATCCATTTTTCTATATCGACTATGCATTCCATTATTTTTTCAAATTGGAGTGTTTCACCAGGCCGCGAAGAAATATAGAGCTGAGTATCATCAGCATAACAGTGAACGCTAACACCATGTTTCCTGATGATATCTCCCAAGGTTAACATATAAAGCGTGAAGAGTAGCAGCCCTTGTACTGAGCCTTGAGGTATTCCATACTGCACTTGTGACCGATATGATACCTCTTCATTCACTGCTACGAATTGATGGCGGTCATATAAGTACGATTTTGGTGAATACTTAATAGGGTCTCCTTTTGCTTTAATTACTGCCTCAATTTCAGAGTTGCATGCAGGGGATCAGTTTGTGGCACTGCTGAGGTGGTCTGGAAGCCCAGGTTTCCTTGAGAGTGACCTTCATATCATCTGCATTTTTTGGTCTCTTTTTTCTCATTTTCCTCTTGACAATAGCCCATAGATTCTCTCTGTTGTTCAGGTCTGGTGATTTTGCTGGCCAGTCAAGGACACCAAAACCATGGTCATTTAACCAACTTTTGGTGCTTTTGGCAGTGTGGGCAGGTGCCAAATCCTGCTGGAAAACGAAATCAGCATCTTCAAGAAGCTGGTCAGCAGAGGGATGCATGAAGTGCTCCAAAATGTATTGGTAAATGGGTGCAGTGAATTTGAGGTTTTCAAAAAACACAATGGACCAAAACCTGCAGATGAAATTGCACCCCAAATCATCACAGACTGTGGAACCTTAACACTGGACTTCAAGAAACTTGGGCTATGAGCTTCTTCACCCTTCCTCCAGACTCTAGGACCTTGGTTTCCAAATGAAATACAAAACTTGCTCTCATCTGAAAAGAGGACTTTGGACCACTGGGCAACAGTCCAGTTCTTCTTCTCCTTAGCCCAGGTAAGAAGTATCTGACGTTGTCTGTGGTTCAGCAAATTCCTTGACACGTCTGTGTGTGGTGGCTCTTGATGCCTTGACTAGGGTTGTGTATCGTTTGAATTTGAACAATTCCGATTTCCGATATTTTAAATGTTCAAGCTAACCAACTGTCTTTGTGAAGGAAACAGTCTGACCTTCTTCATCAATTTTAATTCTATAAACATTTTACTTTTTATGAACTTTACTAAGAATTTCTCACAGGACTGTTTTCAACTACAATACAGATATCAAGTCTATGAACTTGAATATAAATACTGTAAATTATCAATACATTTTCACAGGGGTACACTTTCCTCAAGAGAGTTTTATTTTAGAAAACCTCATGAAAACACATTTATACATGAGTGTATGATGCTGCAGGTACTTGAACATGTTACCGTGCTCCCAGTGATGGGCTATCCTGGTGCAGAATAGCAAATAAACAATAATAGGGCCCTATGAAATCCATTTTATTTTTTCCCAAATTCCGTTTTATTTTTTTCCAAATTCTGTTTTTAAAGGTCCAGTTCTTCATTATCCCATGTTTCAAACTAAGGTAGTGTGTAACGTTCTTGTTGTTAGAGTATAAATGACAGCTGTAATATTATAAACCTCAAAGTTCAATGCCAAGCAAGATATTTTATTTAACTGAAGTCACCTACATTGAATGGCCAGTTTGGACTACATCCCTCTATATCCTTCTTTATTCACATCACTAGAACAGTTTTTTGACTAACCTCCACCCACAGGAATACACAAAAAAAGGGGGCATGGTCTTGTTGCACTCCCAAGGAGAAGGGCAAGAGTTGCGTTTGTAGAGTCATGTCGTTGAAACGCTGTTATTTTCATCTCTGAGTTCAATCATCTTTTTTGGGCTTCCCAGGGACGCTGTACTTAGAGATCAATGGTTACAATTTATGTTTAACTTGGTTTCCGAAAATTATAATCCACATGTAAAACTATATGCAGCACATTTTGCGAGAAGGGTATTCCTGCACAACCGGAGGCTGCAGTTACAGAACCGCAATTCTGTGACCGCAGCTTTAGGACCCTAGTATTTTTGTGACAGCGCCACCTACTGTACTGAATCAACACTAATTAAAGATGGACGACGTGGTCAGCAACCAGAAGGTGAGTATCGATATTTAATTAAGTTTTATTTTATAACGTTTAAACGGTGCAAAGTTTACATAGTGAGAACTGCTACCTATGAATTAATAATTAATTCCCACCAAATTAAGAATTTGTGAGCTAGTTTTATTAATTACTACGACGTTACTACTACGTTAATTCGTGGCTATGATTTCATAAATCCTAATTGTATTTTAATGACGAAGTATTATAAGTGAATCTGGCCTGCACATTAATTAAACTTATCAGATGACAAGAGCATGGTTGATGTAAGGTTTGTAAGATTTACCTGCAGCTTAATGTATTATTGTGAATACTGGCTTAATAGTTGTTGTTTTACCATATTTATGTATAAAATATATTTTATAATTAAACTGCACTGACTGCCTAGTTGCAGTATGTGTTAGCCTGTTGTTTTGGCATTATTTTGCAATGATAAATGAGGCATTTGTCAATTTTAATAGTTTGTTACAATTTGGCCTAATCTGCAGGTCTACTCCACATACAGTTATACATTGCTATCATGTGTTAGTTTCTGTCATGTTCTGCATGGCCAATAGGAAGCGATTTTATGGATTCGATTAGGCTCATTGTAGGACAGATGATTAAAAAAGACACTAGGGATATTTTCATGATCTCAAAATATTCTAACAAGTACACTCCCACTTTTCCAAGATACATATAACAATCAAAAAGGGAGATCCCTGCCCGAATTGAATAGATGCACCACATGCTGCAAGGACTTTCACTTTTCATATATATATATATATATATATATATATATATATATATATATATATATATATATATATATATATATATATATATATATATATATATATATATATTCCAGTTGAATATATTCCAGTTGTTTCTTATTTATCTGTCTCGCGCTCTCTCTTTCTCTAGAGTTGAAGCCTACAGCCGTTCTATCCATGCAGCAACTGATGGAAAAGGGGTTCACTTTGGTGCTGTTGTGATGTTGTCACAAAAATGACATGTATATACTGTACAGACCAAAAGTTTGGACACACCTTCTCATTCAAAGAGTTTTCTTTATTTTCATGACTATGAAAATTGTAGATTCACACTGAAGGCATCAAAACTATGAATTAACACATGTGGTATTATATATGGAATTATACACATAACAAAAAAGTGTGAAACAACTGAAAATATGTCATATTGTGGGTTCTTCTTTTGCTTTGATGACTGCTTTGCACACTCTTGGCATTCTCTTGATGAGCTTCAAGAGGTAGTCACCTGAAATGGTCTTTCAACAGTCTTGAAGGAGTTCCCCGAGAGATGCTTAGCACTTGTTGGCCCTTTTGCCTTCTGTCTGCGGTCCAGCTCACCCCTAAACCATCTGGATTGGGTTCAGGTCCGGTGACTGTGGAGGACAGGTCATCTGCAGCACCCCATCACTCTCCTTCTTGGTCAAATATCCCTTGATGTCTTCAGTGTGAATCTACAATTTACATAGTCATGAAAATAAAGAAAACTCTTTAAATGAGAAAGTGTGTCCAAACTGTTGGTCTGTACTATAATATATATATATATATATATATATATATATATATATATATATATATGTGTGTGTGCGTGTGTGTGTGTGTGTGTGTGTATGTATGTATATATGTATATAAATAAACATTCTTGAATCATTCTTGTGTGGACTTTTAAAATATTGGCAGTAATTTAGTGACTCCATATGCTGATTCCAACTTTAACTTACCTGATAATGAGCTAATTCACCTTAAGGAAGTGAATCAATATACTGTATAATTCAAGAGTCTTTTCAAGAGACAATTCAAGACTTTTAAGGTTCTTAATTTTTTACAATTGTTTTAACATTGATATACATCAATTTTACAAAATTTTTATTTCATTTATATTTTGTGTAAATTCATGTTTAAATTTAAAATTGTGACTCAAAGCACACTTAGTAATTTAACTCTGCTGCATTTTGAATCAAAAATCACATTTAAAAACATGCTACTGAGATTAATATATTGATGCTATATACAAAGTAACGTGACTGCAAACTAAACCAACAGGATACTAGAACCGCGGTCTTGAAACTGCAGCCATCGCTATATCGGCCAGTACGGTAGGTGGCGCTGTCAGGAAAAACTAGAGTCCTAGAATATCGGCCCAGATCTGCGGTCCTGAATCTGCAGCCTCCGGTTGTGCAGGAACATACTATTGCATTTTGCTGAGGACAGCTTCCTCAATCTCAATCAGTTTAATGACGGATTCGCACAAAGATTATTCTTGAAAGATGGAGCAGTTCCTTCTTTGTCTGGAGAAGGCATTGTTTACGGACCACAACCGGTAGGTGTATTTTATTATTTAAGTTGGTACATTTAACAGTTTCTGTAACTTATTAAACAAAGGGGAATGCTATTTAGGTTTGTTAACTAGATGGTACGGCTGGGCAAAAAAACTAATGCGATTTTCATGCACATCTCTTCAGTAAAGGCACTCCTGTGATTAGAAGTACATGTCCAGAACGTGCGTTCAGATCAGGGTTGCCAGGTTTTCAAAACAAATCCTGCCCACTTGCTTCTCAAAACTAGTCCAAAACTAGCCCAATTGCGTTTCCAGGAGGGCTAGGTGCTCAGCTGGTGTCGAATCACAACGCAGGAACCACTGACACAATCAGAACTCGTTACATATTCCTGAAGGGGGGGCTTCATAGAACAAGGAAGTCATTTGCCAGTTTTTATGACAGTGAAAACAGCGGTATACAGATAAGTAAATTGTGTGAAAATACAGGGGTTTTTTTTACACGCAAAACATGAACATGTTATACTGCACACTGTAAACACAATCAAAGCTTTAAAAAAAAATATGAAAAACGGGACCTTTCATTTTTCTGGATTCCATTTTTTTTCTGTTTAAATTTTTTCTCCACTATTTTTCATGGTTAAATTAAGTTGTATTAATCAAAAAGCAAGTCTAATTAATTAAAATCATACAATTTTTTACATTTTCACATCAATTTTCACAAAAAAAGTTTTACAAAAATTACATATTTATGGACCTATGAAATGTTTTATTTTTTATTCACCATGTGTTTTATTGTTACCCAAGTCTGTGTTTTAGCATGTCTAATTATTTAAATGCATAAAAACAACTTACATTTATTCAATTTTTTCCTTAAAATAGCCTTATGAAATGTTTTTCTGTTGTGTACTTGCATTTTTCTTGTTATCAAATGAAGGCATAAAACATTAATTTAATTTATCTTTTAATTGTTGAAAATTAAGCAAACTAAACAAAGGGGATTTACTACTAAAATAAAACATGGAAGAAATTTGGGATTTAAACCTTAAAAAAATTATGTTTGATTATTTTAGTAGTAGTAGTAGTAGTAGGCTATGTACATTCTGCTGAACATTAATGGCAAACTCTTGTCTTTAAACTAAACATGGATTATTTTTTTTACTGGTTGACGCGAATATCTTTACAGTTCTGTGTATGTGATGTGACACTAGTTTTACTCAAATCAAACGGTCAAATGCTTATGAAGTGACTCTCAGAACAGTTCTGGAGATGTTGTTCATGTATGTCCGTCCTTATTTAGTTAGTGTGACGCTGACAAACAGGAGATGAAAGACAGGGCGTTAAATAGGCTGTTGGAATGAGTAGGCGCTGGTGGTGGTGCTGTTGTAGCTGTGTGATCATTTCACCTGAGGCGCTGCTGGCGGTGCTGTTGTAGCTGACATTGGTCTCTCTCCCGAAGCTATAAAGGATTCTTACTAACAAACACAATTTCCTTACGTTCTTCACCTCTTCGAAGACTTCAGATAGTCGCACCTTCATCTGCACCTCCATAACGAGGATATTCTAACTATCAAATCTACATCTCTCATCCGGTTGCACCCAACTGTATATGGATGCAACACCCTAAATAGACTTCTGCAGTCAATATGGTGGCTGCCGGGTCGATTCTGAACAGCCTCCAGAATTCAGTTCCTACAATCCACAGTCAAGAGCAGTCCCCACAGCATTATGAAACATATACCATAGTCATAAAAGCCATCCTTGGGGGGTTTAATAGTCCGAATCTGCTCATCCTCTCAAGGTGTACTCACACTAGCCAGTTTGAACCGTGCCCGAGTGCGTTTGACCACCAAAGCGCGGTTCGTTTGAATAGTGTGAGTGCTCCGAACCGTGCCCGGGCGCGGCTTGATTAGCCGGCCCTGGCCCGCTTGGAAGAGGTGGGCCAGGGCACGGTTCAGTTGGACTCGGGCGCGGTTCGCATGCAGTGTGAGCGCTAACCATACTGGATCATGGAACAGGACGCGTGACGTCACAGTTCTGCGATGCTCCAAAACCAACATGGCGGGGAAAGGGTCGCTTTGGTCTACGGCAGAGGTGCAATGCTTGTTGGAAATTTGGGCAGATGAGAGCATCCAAGAACAGCTGAACAAAACACATAAAAACTCAGATACAGTATTGTTCAAAATAATAGCAGTACAATGTGACTAACCAGAATAATCAAGGTTTTTCGTATATTTTTTTATTGCTACGTGGCAAACAAGTTACCAGTAGGTTCAGTAGATTCTCAGAAAACAAACAAGACCCAGCATTCATGATATGCATGCTCTTAAGGCTGTGCAATTGGGCAATTAGTTGAATTAGTTGAAAGGGGTGTGTTCAAAAAAATAGCAGTGTGGCATTCAATCACTGAGGTCATCAATTTTGTGAAGAAACAGGTGTGAATCAGGTGGCCCCTATTTAAGGATGAAGCCAACACTTGTTGAACATGCATTCGAAAGCTGAGGAAAATGGGTCGTTCAAGACATTGTTCAGAAGAACAGCGTACTTTGATTAAAAAGTTGATTAGAGAGGGGAAAACCTATAAAGAGGTGCAAAAAATGATAGGCTGTTCAGCTAAAATGATCTCCAATGCCTTAAAATGGAGAGCAAAACCAGAGAGACGTGGAAGAAAACGGAAGACAACCATCAAAATGGATAGAAGAATAACCAGAATGGCAAAGGCTCAGCCAATGATCACCTCCAGGATGATCAAAGACAGTCTGGAGTTACCTGTAAGTACTGTGACAGTTAGAAGACGTCTGTGTGAAGCTAATCTATTTTCAAGAATCCCCCGCAAAGTCCCTCTGTTAAAAAAAAGGCATGTGCAGAAGAGGTTACAATTTGCCAAAGAACACATCAACTGGCCTAAAGAGAAATGGAGGAACATTTTGTGGACTGATGAGAGTAAAATTGTTCTTTTTGGGTCCAAGGGCCACAGGCAGTTTGTGAGACGACCCCCAAACTCTGAATTCAAGCCACAGTACACAGTGAAGACAGTGAAGCATGGAGGTGCAAGCATCATGATATGGGCATGTTTCTCCTACTATGGTGTTGGGCCTATTTATCGCATACCAGGGATCATGGATCAGTTTGCATATGTTAAAATACTTGAAGAGGTCATGTTGCCCTATGCTGAAGAGGACATGCCCTTGAAATGGTTGTTTCAACAAGACAATGACCCAAAACACACTAGTAAACGGGCAAAGTCTTGGTTCCAAACCAACAAAATTAATGTTATGGAGTGGCCAGCCCAATCTCCAGACCTTAATCCAATTGAGAACTTGTGGGGTGATATCAAAAATGCTGTTTCTGAAGCAAAACCAAGAAATGTGAATGAATTGTGGAATGTTGTTAAAGAATCATGGAGTGGAATAACAGCTGAGAGGTGCCACAAGTTGGTTGACTCCATGCCACACAGATGTCAAGCAGTTTTAAAAAACTGTGGTCATACAACTAAATATTAGTTTAGTGATTCACAGGATTGCTAAATCCCAGAAAAAAAAAATGTTTGTACAAAATAGTTTTGAGTTTGTACAGTCAAAGGTAGACACTGCTATTTTTTTGAACACACCCCTTTCAACTAATTGCCCAATTGCACAGCCTTAAGAGCGTGCATATCATGAATGCTGGGTCTTGTTTGTTTTCTGACAATCTACTGAACCTACTGGTAACTTGTTTGCCACGTAGCAATAAAAAATATACTAAAAACCTTGATTATTCTGGTTAGTCACATTGTACTGCTATTATTTTGAACAATACTGTATATTTAGAAAAATCCGTGACTATCTTCTTCGTCATGGATATCAAAGAACTACCGAGCAGTGTAGAGACAAGGTAAAAGAACTGCGGGCACAGTATTTAAGGGTACGGGATGCACTCCGTAAATTGGGCAGCACTGCAGAAGAAAATGAAACATTTCAATGGTATGACGCTGTCGACAGTATAATTGGCAGCAAAACTTCTAGCCAACCTAATGTGCTGGAGTCCCATCCACGAAGATCGCTGGATTCTACGTCATCTGATACGGAGAACACAGGACTGGAGAGATCACAGAGCTGTGAGTAACGTTAACATACATACCAGTTCCATTTGAAAGCTATTCTGTTAAATCAGTATGTGCATGTCCCTAAAGTAAATTACGCAAGGTTTTACTACGAATCCAACCAAGAAACCATGCTTACTGTAGTAAAATCTTGGTTTCTACAAACTGACCATGGATATGCTGTTAAAATTGGGTTTTACTACAAAAAGAAAAAAAATCGTTTACATAAGGGATGTTTGTTTAATGTTATTATTAAAATGATTACCTTTTGTGTTTATTTTGCTTTTATTCCTGTAGTTACATCGGTCAATTCAGACTCAACAATCGCTTCAAACACTGGTGATGAGACACAGGACACATCAGATAACACTGAGACAACACCTTCAGAACAAGGCAAAAAAAGAAAGAGAAAGGTAGAAGTGAGTGACATGATGACTGCCTTTCTAGATATGCAGAAAAAACAGCATGAAGAATTCATGCAAGGGGAGCATTTGCTTTACCAGCAAGAAAAAGAAATGCTTGATAACTGGATGAAGGCTCAAGTACAGATGGAGGAGCGTCGACTGCAACAGCAGAGGGAGGAACGCCAAGAAACAAACATTATGTTCCTGCAAACCATGAACAGACTGTTTGATGCCATGATTCCCTTACACTCTCATCACCATCCCTCTCCTCATGCTCCTCCTCCTACACCTCCTCCTGCTGCTCCTCCTCCTCCTACTCTTCCTCCTCATCTGCGGTATCCCTACCATGCTGAGACATCATCATCCTACTCTGAGCTTGATAACTCTACACATGTTTATCGCAACCTGTAAAGGCACAGTTGTTAACGTCCATGTTTTTATGTTGTTATTGTATTTGGACGTTGCCTTTCATTATAAGGGTTATTTAAGTTTTATCTTGTTTTTTTAATTAATAACATGTTTGTAATAGGTAAATATGACCAAAAGTTGTTTAATTTCCTGTAGCATATATTTACTATGCACTTTAACCTAACACTATGCACTACCTCAAACCTCTACACTTTATAATTCTACCTTGAACCTCTACAATATATACCACACACTTCCATAAATTATACAACACACACACTAGGTAGCCTATTTTGTTTCACCACTGCACATGGTCGTGTTCTGTGAAGTACTGTTTTTTTTTTTTCCTGTGAGAAGTGCTCCTGAGTTTATCTTTTTTCGACATCATCTTATGTTTTGTGTGTTATTCGCAAATAACTCCTGCACTGTTCTTGAAATGAACAATATGACTTTATTGACAACAGCACAAAAATAAGTCATAGTAAACCAATAAGTACAATAAATATACATGACACAGAAGTATGTAATGAAAACCAACCTCCTGAAATATACACTATCTCTCTACAAATTTGAGAAATATGAACACAATGCATCTCTGGTGGCATTTGAACTAGTGGATGTATTATGAGGATTCCATTCACTGTTCACATTTTCCTCTTCTGTGGCAATCTCCTCACATTCCTCACCATTTACTTGACAAAAATTGTGTAGAACGCAAAATGCGCTGATAATAGTGTTTATGTTGTCTATGCGGCAATCACACCTCTTCATTAAGCATCTCCACCTTCCTTTCAGGAGGCCTGTGCAGGGGTTGCTTGTTGATTTTCTGGATATGGTTTCATCAACCATGGCAGTAATGGATATGCAGCATCCCCCAAAATCACCACTGGCACATCTACTCCTTCAAACCTCTCTGTTATCCGAGGGAACAGTGTATTACTCTGACCCCTCTCAAACAAGGATGAATGGGCAAAAATTATTGCATCATGAACCTTGCCCGGCCATCCCACATTAATGTCCAAGAACATAAGTCGGTTGTCAACCACACCTTGCAGAATAACAGAGTAGAAACCTTTCCGGTTGTAGTAGTCTGCAGAGCTAACAGGTGGAGCCAAAATCCCAATGTGAGTGCCATCAATAGCTCCTCCACATTGTGGGAAGCCCCACCTGTCTCTGAATCCCTGAATTATGCTTTCAAATTCCTGTTCAGATGGTGTTCTGATGAAAAGGGAAAGCAAATGTTTCACAATTGCAGAGGCTACATGGTTGGTAATGCTAACAGCAGTTGACTGACCAATCCCAAATAAATGGGAGATGGTTCTGAACTCGACATTTGTGGCCAGTCTCCATATGCATATTGCAACACGTTGGTCTACGGGCACTGGTTTTCTGAATGAAGTGGTCTGTCTTTGAAGGTGCGGCTGCAGGCTTTTGCACAACTACAAGAATGATGTCCTTCTCATTCTGAAATTAGCCTTCCACTCACAGTCTGTCCAGCTGCTGAGAACATGCTGCCACCACACAGCAGATCTCTGCCGAATCCATATGGTCCTGCAGCAGAATGGAGAACTATTGTTAACTGTATATAGTTTATGCATACACAATTACCTTACAGCACTTTGATGTGAAATGAAATAAACAACAAACTACTACTCCAGTGCATACATAACAGTTATGTGTCCCTTTGAATACAGGTGTCTTAATACAAGAATGTAGCTAATATTAACCAGCAAATTATATCAAGGTACATGATTATTAGCTTTAGAATGCTACTGTCATAATAGAAAAAAAAAAAAAAAAAAAAACATTATTGTATTTAAAATTTCACAATACACTTTTCAATTGTATTCAATGACATTTCAGTATATTAATTCTTACCTTGTCGATGTACGGGAACTGTAGTCTGTAATCAAAGCTGCAAAGTCCTTGCTGCCCTTCAGCTGGTACCTTGCAAACCTCCTCATACGAGCACCACAATTACGTGAAAATTTTCGCGCCACTAAGGCGACACATCTGTTTAACAACAGGCTGTGAGAGGGCTGTGGACCAAACGACACAAAATTATCCACAAAGAAAACAGAGCGATGGACTCCATTGTGTTCAGAGAGCGCCACTCTTCCTGTTTATCCCGAAACCGTCGCACCATAATGACGTAAGCGTGCTCCGGCACGAATGCTGAAACCCTATGTGAGTGCATAGGAAGTTATACTTGGCTCCAGAAGTTAGACTTGGCTCCAGAATAAAAATGCGTCTCTCGCCGGTCATACCACAGACCAAACACCAAATAGGCTTTCCAAGAAGCCATCTTAATTGCCTTGCTCCAAGCATGATCTCCAAGATTCCACTCTGGCTTGTTAAATAGTTTCTGTGCATTTATTTGCAATCAAGTCAACGATATCGCTGTAGATGAAGTGACCCCAACTAAGCAACCCAGAGGCGACAGCAGCAAGGAACCGAAACTCCAGCGGTGACAGAATGGATAAAACATCCTTGGGAGAGTCCAGTTGGGGGGTCAGTTCTCCTCTGACCAGATGAAAGCAGTAGCTCAATTCCAGGCTGCAGCAAAGTCAGATTGTGCAGAAGAATCATCCATTTCAGGTGGTCTTGTCCTGGTGGTATACGCTAACAAATATTAACGTAGATGCCATTCTTCTAATGATGTAGCTAGTACATAGGGTCCCGGTTCCGGTTTACTTAATTAATGCAGCCTAAAAATCCTTTAACGGATTTGGATATTAAAAGCATATTAGTATGTTATTTGTAAGCCAGGTTAAAGAGATGGGTCTTTAATCAAGATTTAAACTGCAAGAGTGCGTCTGTCTCCCGAACAATGTTAGGTAGGTTAATCCAGAGTTTAGGAACTACTTGGAAAAGGATCTGCTGCCCACAGTTGATTGTGATATTCTAGGTATTATCAAATTGCCTGAGTTTTGAGAATGCAGCGGACGTGGAGGATTATAATGTAACAGGAGCTCATTCAAATACTGAGGTGCTAAACCATTCAGGGCTTTATAAGTAATAAGCAATATTTTAAAATCAATACGATGTTTGATAGGGAGCCAGTGCAGTGTTGACAGGACCGGGCTAACATGTTTCCTGCCACACCAGAGGAGACAAAACTTTGGATCATGTTTACAAACATTAATGGAGTTTACATCGCGAGCCCCCTCCCCCACCTCGGACAGTCTGATCACCTTTCTTTGTTTCTCACCCCTAAGTATTCACCCCTCATCAACCGTGTGAAGCCATCAGTGAGGACCATCAAAGTGTGGCCAACTGGAGCTGACTCTTTACTTCAAGACAGGTTTCAACACACTGACTGGAGTATGTTTGCTTCACAGGCTGCCTGTGGCTCTCACACAGACATTGATATCTACACCTCCTCTGTACTGGATCACATCAACTCCACCACTGACAGTGCAACAACAGAAAAACAGATAACAACATACCCTAATCAGAAGCCATGGATGAACAAGGAGGTGCGACTTCTGCTGAAAGCCCGCAACACCGCTTTCAGGTCAGACGACGCTCAGGCCTACAGTAAATCCAGGGCTAACCTCAAAAGGGGCATCAAAAAGGCGAAGTACTGCTACAAGTTGAAGGTAGAGGAACACTTTTCCAACTCTGACCCCCGACGCATGTGGCAGGGCATCCAGATCATCAGTGACTACAAGTCAAGCAACTCCACACCAACAGTCACGGACGTCTCCTTCCTTAACGAGCTAAATGACTTTTATGCTCGCTTCAACAGCGACAGCAAGGAGACAGCCACCAAGATCACACCCTCAGCAGACCACCAACCTCTCAAACTCACCTCCACAGATGTCCACACTGCACTGAGCCGGATCTACGAACGCAAGGCTGCTGGCCCTGATGGCATTCCTGGACGTGTGCTTAGGGCATGTGCAGAGCAGCTTGCAGGGGTCTTCACAGACATTTTCAACATGTCCCTCATCCAAGCAACTGTGCCTAAATATTTTAAGTCCACATCCATTGTGCCAGTACCAAAACACTCCTCCCCAACGTGCCTCAATGACTATCGCCACGTAGCACTCACACCCATCATTATGAAGTGCTTCGAGCGACTGGTCCTAGCACATCTCAAAGACTGCCTCCCACCCACACTGGACCCACACCAATTTGCCTACCGCAGAAATAGGAGCACAGAGGATGCAGTATGCACAGTGCTGCACTCTGCACTCACACACCTGGACCATAACAACACGTATGTTAGGATGTTGTTTGTTGACTTCAGTTCAGCATTTAACACCGTCATTCCCTCCAAGCTGACCACAAAACTTGGAGACCTGGATATTAACACCTCCCTCTGCAACTGGATTATGGACTTTCTGACCAACAGGCCTCAGCATGTTCGGTCAGGCCACCACCACTCCACCACCATCACACTTAACACTGGCGTATCACAGTCACAGTCTGGTATGGGAACTGCTCAGTGGCTGACCGCAAGGCACTGCAGAGGGTGGTGAAAACTGCCCAACACATCACAGGGACACCACTTCCTGCTCTTGAGGACATTCAGAGGAAACGCTGTTTACGTCGAGCTCGCAGCATTCTGAAGGACTCCTCTCACCCTGACCACGAACTGTTTAACCTCCTCCCCTCCGGAAGGCATTTCAGGAGCCTCCGGACAAGGACCACAAGATTCAGGAACAGCTTTTTCCCTAAAGCTGTCTCCTTGCTGAATTCTGCCCTCTGACACCCCTCAACACCCCCCAACACCCCCCACACCACACACATAGACTCCTCCCCCTCTTCAACACTCTGATTTATTTATTTACTCACAACAAGCAAAAAGTAACTTATTACTTGCACTACTGCCTGTTCATCCAGGAACACTGTATAATCCATTTGCACATTGAAATATTTTTTTTTCTATGCACTTCACTGTCCATTGCAATACTGTAAATTATGTTCATAGTTCTGCCTATAGTGTACATACACTTTACATAGCCCATCTGTATAGTATGTTCATAGTACACCTATCTGTATATCGTGCTTATAGTATTTAATATCTGTAAATTATGTCCACAATACTTACCTGTATAGTTATTGTACATATTATAGGCCTTTATTCTGTACTTACTGCTTATTGCACTTCTGGTTAGATGCTAACTGCATTTCGTTGCCTTGTACCTACATATGCAGTGACAATAAAGTTGAATCTAATCTAATCTAATCTAATATGGTCATACTTCCTGGTTCTAGTAAGAACTCTTGCTGCTGCATTTTGGACTAGCTGTAGTTTGTTTACTAAGCGTGCAGAACAACCACCCAATAAAGCATTACAATAATCTAACCTTGAGTTCATAAATGCATGGATTAACATTTCTGCATTTGACATTGAGAGCATAGGCCGTCATTTAGATATATTTTTTAGATGGAAAAATGCAGTTTTACAAATGCTAGAAACGTGGCTTTCTAAGGAAAGATTGCTATCAAGTAGCACACCTAGGTTCCTAACTGATGACGAAGAATTTACAGAGCAGCCATCAAGTCTTAGTGTTCTAGGTTATTACATGCAGGGTTTTTAAGTCCTATAATTAACACCTCTGTTTTTTCAGAATTTAGCAATAAGAAATTACTCATCATCCAGTTTTTTATATCGACTATGCATTCCATTAGTTTTTCAAATTGGTGTGTTTCACCGGGCCGAGAAGAAATATAGAGATGAGTACCATCAGCATAACAGTGAAAGCTAACACCATGTTTCCTGATGATATCTCCCAAGGGTAACATATAAAGCGTGAAGAGTAGCGGCCCTAGTACTGAGCCTTGAGGTACTCCATACGGCACTTGTGATCGATATGATACACCTTCATTCACTGCTACGAACTGATGGCGGTCATATAAGTACGATTTAAACCATGCTAATGCACTTCCATTAATGCCAACAAAGTGTTCAAGTCTATGCAAAAGAATGTTGTGGTCAATTGTGTCAAACGCAGCACTAAGATCCAATAGAACTAATAGAGAGATACACCCACGATCAGATGATAAGAGCAGATCATTTGTAACTCTAAGGAGAGCAGTCTCAGTACTATGATACAGTCTAAATCATGACTGGAAATCCTAAGAAGGAATATAATTGTGAGGATCCTACCTTTTCTAGTATCTTGGACAGAAAAGGGAGATTGAAGATCGGTCTATAATTAACTAGTACTTTGGGGTCAAGTTGTTGTTTTTTAATGAGAGGCTTAATAACAGCCAGTTTGAAGGTTTTGGGGACATATCCTAATGACAATGAGGAATTAATAACAGTCAGAAGAGGATCTATGACTTCTGGAAGCACCTCTTTTAGGAGCTTAGATGGTACATTCATGTTGTTGGTTTAGATGATTTAACAAGTTTATACAATTCTTCCTCTCCTATAGTAGAGAATGAGTGGAACTGTTCCTCAGGGGTCTATAGTGCACTGTCTGATGCGACACTGTAGCTGACGGCTGAATGGTTGCAATTTTATCTCTAATAGTATCGATTTTAGAAGTAAAGTAGTTTATAAAGTCATTACTGCCGTGATGTTGTAAAATATCAAAACTTTTTTAGGCTTTATTTTACGTTAATTTAGCCACTGTATTGAATAAATACCTGGGGTTATGTTTGTTTTCTTTTAAAAGAGAAGAAAATTAATCGGATCTAGCAATTTTTTAATGCTTTTCTGTAGGATAGGTTACTTTCCCGCCAAGCAATACGAAACACCTCTAGTTTTGTTTTCCTTCAGCTGCGCTCCATTTATATATATATATATATATATAGTGATGTTTGTATTCATATTCAATTCTATTGTTTGCCGTGATATTTATGCACGTGCTAAGAGAGTTAACAGATGGACAAATACATGATAAAGTTCGGTGTTTACTACAAATACATATATTAATGATGCTGAAAGGGATCGCTGGAATATCTATGCTGTAATTATTTTAATATTACAGTTTAATTGTGTTGTTTACTATATGTATAACGAGATTTATTTGATTGTATTCAACACCGAATCATCGTTGCATTTGTTCTATTAGTGGAGCAAGAGCTCCGCCTAGTGTAAATTTGTGTAATTTCAGTCTGCATGCATCAGTTCTCAATTTAGTATTGTTCTTTATATTGTGATAGTTGCAAGCATTGTACTTGATATTTGAGAAGTTTATTTAATTTATTATTGTTATTTATTTCAGAGACCACACACAAACACACAGCTATGCAAACTGTATCTAACCCAACCTGCTGGATTATTGGAATAAATCAATGCTTGAGAACAGAAGCTGTCTCGAACTTTTGCCTATAAACCTTCTGATCGAGGTTGACGATTAGATGTTGGCCAACCAGTGCATCCAAGCACATATATCTTTAACAAAGTTGTTCTGAGGTTTTGGATATGCTAAGGAATTTGGATACATCAGGAAGATAACTTAAAAAGCAGTCTTTTGTGGTAGAAGTCATGGTTCTTCGATACTTGTAACAATTTACAATTTTGGCTATATGAAGTTAGACAAAACTAAGTAATGATCTGAGATATCATCACTTGGCTGAATAATTTCAACACTATCAACATCAATTCCATGTGACAGTATTAAATCTAGAGTATGATTTCGACAATGAGTAGGTCCTGAAACGTGTTGTCTAACACCAATAGAGTTCAGAATGTCTATAAATGCTGATCCCAATGCATCTTTTTCATTATAAACATGGATATTAAAATCACCAACTATTAAAACTTTATCTGCAGCCAGAACTAACTCGGATGTAAAATCAACAAACTCTTTAATAAAGTCTGTATGGTGCCCTGGTGGCCTGTATACAGTAGCCAGTACAAACATAACAGGGGATTTATCATTAACATTTGTTTCTCTGGATAATGTTATATGGAGCACCATTACTTCAAACGAGTTATACTTGAAGCCTGCCCTCTGAGAAATCCTGAAAACGTTATTATAAATTGAAGCAACACCTCCCCCTTTGCCTTTTAGACGCAGCTCAAGTTTATAACAGTAATCTTGGGGGGTGGACTCATTTAAAATAATGTAATCATCAGGTTCATGTTTATAAGAGTAATCTTGGTGGATAGACTAAAGTGTATTTTTTGTATTTTGTAGTTTGGGGAACAGACACAGTCTCTATAGTGTGATATCTAGGTGAAAGAGTCTCTATGTGCTGAGAATTAACTGACCTCTGTGACGGGAGACAGCTAGCAGACGGTCGGTTTAGCCAGTCTGTCTGCTTCCTGACCTGGGCCCCAGTTAGTCAAGTATAAACACTAAGACTATTTGCCATATTTCTAGAGAGAAGAGTGGCGCCACCCCAGGAAGGATGAAGACCATCTCTTTCTCTTTCTCTTGGAGGTAAACATTGCTAACAAGAACACATTGATTGGAAGCGCTTCTTCCCTCCTTTTATAGCTTTATTTATTACCATCTAATTAATACAATAGTGATTATTCTGAATAGTACTCATTCACATTTTCACATGTGCTGCTGATATGATTAGTCAATTAATGCCAGCTGGTCATTTTGTGTCAGAATAAAAAAAACTGACATTTGTTTTATTGTGAAATGTGAAGCTTTTAGCAATTATTTAAAATGCATCTAATCACAACATAATATTCTAGAAACACTGCATTTGAAGCTGAAAACCAAAACACAAAATATATGTCACTGCTTAAACTTTTGGCCATGACTATAAACAAATCTTAATTTAACATTAATGAGATGGTGACCACAGCGATGACATTGTTGGACTATATACATACTGAAATGGGATTGGCTTCATAACAAACACTAATTCTTTACTTCTGTGAGTAGTTATTGCTTTGTTAGAAAGGTTGATGTAACGGTTGATGTTAATTCCTGACCCGATACCACAAATTATTTGCTTTTAACTTGATTAAAGGCCCGTTCACACCAAGGACTAATGATAACTATTAAGATCTTAATGCTTTAATGTAGTAGTGCATTCGCCCCAAGATTGGTTTCTGAAAACACGGAGTGTTTCAAACTCTGGTGGGTCACAGGTCAGTGTTGGCTGGAAGAACACATTTTGAAGCAGCATTTGAAGGAGTCTTGGAATTGTAGAATAGAATTTGTCATGCCATGGTGAAACATTCGGCTTTCAAAGGATGGAGCCTATGAATTAAGATGCAGCTAATTTTACACAGTTTGATTTGCAATGATCTTACAGGATTTCCAAAATCACACAGTCTGCAGCAGACTTTAGGGAGGAACAAAAGCGCACAGCTGTGAAAGAAAGGGAGGTGTGCTAGATGGAAGACGTGATGGCAGCACCACAATAATCATTTTATCTTGATCATCTGGTTTTTATAATCTTTGGAAGACCAACCTGAGCACCTTTACAATTTATTTCACAGCCCTTCAGTGAACGATTTTATTTTTAGTAACTATTAACAAAGTTTCAAAACTGTAAATCATTTCCATATTTCTCTTAAATTTTCACGGTTTAATTAAGATATACTTAGAAAGTTAATCATTGGTAATAAAACCATATAGTAGTCTTTGAAACTCTACTTCCATTCTTTCCTTATTTCTTTAACTGCCCAACTGTAAATAGGAACCTGCATGAAAACAAAGCATGAGTGTTCTGGATCAGCATCTGTCATCTGTTATTTCAATGTTTTCTCTAAAGTACTTCAGCATACAGGCTTGATTAGCAAGACAACAGTCTCTGTGTGATTTTGAATCAGAATGATGGTTTAATGCGCCTGACTGTTTAGTCGGGTCTTCTTTGCATTTGTGCATGCAGGAAGGAAACATTTCTTCATAGATTAAATCAAATATGACCATACAATATCAAATCAGTCACAGCCTTATTGGGGTTTAAATCACTTTATTGCAGTTTTATTGCAGCTAAACAAGTTACTAGTTGATTGAACATTAATGTAAATAATCAGTAAATGATTACTATTGAAGCCTGTTTCCACTGATTTATGTCCAAGTCTAAGCTGTGCTCCAGGTGATCGTGAAAGGCTTCTCGATGGTGTGAGATTGTGAGGTTGCATCAAACTGCAGCTCCTGAACCTGAGACAGAGGAAGAGAAGACACAGCATAAATCGTTTCCTAAACTGATATGATCAGTATGTTATAACATACTTTTACATTATTTTAACTCATCAAAATCATTTAGGCAATTTTCAACTTTTTTTTTGTAAGTTATACAAGGTTCAACTTTTTTGTGTGTGTCATGTCAATTCAAATTCAAATATTAAAATCTTTATAAAATTTTTTTAAATTGCAAAAATAAATAAAATACAATGAGATACTGTATTTCTTTGTATTGATTTCAGAGTGAATTATAATGTGCATAAATTAAAAGCAGCAAATAAATAGTTGCATGACGTATAAATAATTTTCAATTTAAATACATACGGTAATCATTTATAAAGGCTTGTTTATATTACTTAAAATATGAATATATTTTTAAATTTCTTGTATTTACTTAGGTTAAAATGTGACTCGGGCGTTTTCATGAGTTCCACTCAACTATAAATGTAGATTTCAAAATGAAAACTCCACATCAATAACTTAATTTGGCAAATACATAAACAATTTTAAATTTATTAGATAATTATTAATTAGATTACAGTTTATATTTTGCAATTCTGACTTTATAACTCAAGTTCTTTCCCACATTCCTAACTTTAAAACTCAGTTTTAAACACAGTTGTGAGTTAGTTGTGAGTATATATCATGGAATTTTTTTTTTTTTTTTTTTTTTTTTTACAATTATCTTTTTGCATTTAGTGGTGGAAACAAGCTTCCATAAAATAGCTTGGATGACAGAACCAAACTAAAGTAAGTTAGCATGAAGTGTCTAACCTCAGCATTATACTTGAATTCCAGTTTGGCCTCAGGCTTTCCATTCACTTGGATGATAACTTGAGTGACGGGCGCTGACACTCCCCACACCTTCACGAGCCCCAGGGTCAACCTGTCGGCCTCGGACAGACCATCTGTGAGAACTGCGCTGGTAAGAACACCCTACAAATATAATCACACAGGACAACTGTTACACAACACTATACACACATGCCCATTTACAGTATGAGCAGAACTCCTACTGCACATGAAAACAGTTGACAGTAAGTAATGCTTTTCTTTTTTTTCTTTGTGGGGAAATGTATGTAAATACAAAATAAATGTTTCTAAACAGAGCGAGATGGACATTCTTGGATTTAATGACCACAATCTAAATAAATCTGAAAGAATCGTACACACAGCTTTCTTTAAAACACAGTAACGTACCGAAGACACAGAGAAAGAGGTCAAGAGGAAACGCTTGTTCTCAACAGTATCTGTAAGGAGAAACAAGAATAAGAAGATTAAGAGACGAACAGCAGTAAATCATTTTAGAATGATTTGCAGAAAATAAAACTAATACAGAAAATAATATATAGATTCATATTCAGAATACTAAATAAGTTTTATTGTTTGCAATTCAATGAAATATTGTAAAAAGTAATATTTCCAACACAGATTCATAAAAAAAACAAAACATTTTTTTATTGCAAATGTGCAAACGTTTAATACTGTAAACTGTAAACTAATACATTTTGACATCTCATGAAAAGCTCCATATACAGTATACAGCTTTTCTGACGTAAAAAGCTTGTTCAGTAGCGCACATAGAATACAATCAGGCACTAGCCTTTTACAACAACCACTAACCAACATAGTAAAGCATCGCCAGATATGTTCGGGATAAAACTGCATGTGCATTTAGCGTCATTTATTGAGTTTGGATGAAATTAACAGATAGTGGAATTGTGATAATCAAGTTAATTCAAAAGCATTACATTCCTCAAGATTCCAACTACTGCACACACATAGAAACATACATCACCTACCAATTCCCTCTCCGTCATCCCAGAACAAAGATCCATGTGCTGAACCTTCATCATCAAGAGCAACCAGAAGACCCAGAGGATTCAGACGACTACAAGAATAAAAAAGGGAACATTACATTAGTGTTGTGGCATAACAAGAACACCTATATTTAAAAGATTGTATTATGATATTTTAAAGGTTACTGATTTTGAAAAGTTTAATTTTCTCATAAAGTTAGTTGTTTCTAGAGTAGACCAAACACAAAGTCTGTTGTGATTGGTCTACTCTGCTCTGATTGGTCAGATGCTCAGTCTGTTGTGATTGGTCTACTCTGCTCTGATTGGTCAGATGCTCAGTCTGTTGTGATTGGTCTACTCTGCTCTGATTGGTCAGATGCTCAGTCTGTTGTGATTGGTCTACTCTGCACTGATTGGTCAGATGCTCAATCTGTTGTGATTGCTCTACTCTGCTCTGATTGGTCAGATGCTCAGTCTGTTGTGATTGGTCTACTCTGCACTGATTGGTCAGATGCTCAATCTGTTGTGATTGGTCTACTCTGCTCTGATTGGTCAGATGCTCAATCTGTTGTGATTGGTCTACTCTGCTCTGATTGGTCAGATGCTCAATCTGTTGTGATTGGTCTACTCTGCACTGATTGGTCAGATGCTCAATCTGTTGTGATTGGTCTACTCTGCTCTGATTGGTCAGATGCTCAGTCTGTTGTGATTGCTCTACTCTGCTCTGATTGGTCAGATGCTCAGTCTGTTGTGATTGGTCTACTCTGCACTGATTGGTCAGATGCTCAATCTGTTGTGATTGGTCTACTCTGCTCTGATTGGTCAGATGCTCAATCTGTTGTGATTGGTCTACTCTGCTCTGATTGGTCAGATGCTCAGTCTGTTGTGATTGGTCTACTCTGATCTGATTGGTCAGATGCTCAGTCTGTTGTGATTGGTCTACTCTGCACTGATTGGTCAGATGCTCAATCTGTTGTGATTGGTCTACTCTGCTCTGATTGGTCAGATGCTCAGTCTGTTGTGATTGGTCTACTCTGCTCTGATTGGTCAGATGCTCAGTCTGTTGTGATTGGTCTACTCTGCACTGATTGGTCAGATGCTCAATCTGTTGTGATTGCTCTACTCTGCTCTGATTGGTCAGATGCTCAATCTGTTGTGATTGCTCTACTCTGCTCTGATTGGTCAGATGCTCAATCTGTTGTGATTGCTCTACTCTGCTCTGATTGGTCAGATGCTCAGTCTGTTGTGATTGGTCTACTCTGCTCTGATTGGTCAGATGCTCAGTCTGTTGTGATTGGTCTACTCTGCTCTGATTGGTCAGATGCTCAGTCTGTTGTGATTGGTCTACTCTGCACTGATTGGTCAGATGCTCAATCTGTTGTGATTGGTCTACTCTGCTCTGATTGGTCAGATGCTCAATCTGTTGTGATTGGTCTACTCTGCTCTGATTGGTCAGATGCTCAATCTGTTGTGATTGGTCTACTCTGCTCTGATTGGTCAGATGCTCAATCTGTTGTGATTGGTCTACTCTGCTCTGATTGGTCAGATGCTCAATCTGTTGTGATTGGTCTACTCTGCTCTGATTGGTCAGATGCTCAGTCTGTTGTGATTGGTCTACTCTGCACTGATTGGTCAGATGCTCAATCTGTTGTGATTGGTCTACTCTGCTCTGATTGGTCAGATGCTCAGTCTGTTGTGATTGGTCTACTCTGCTCTGATTGGTCAGATGCTCAATCTGTTGTGATTGGTCTACTCTGCACTGATTGGTCAGATGCTCAGTCTGTTGTGAATAGTCTACTCTGCACTGATTGGTCAGATGCTCAATCTGTTGTGATTGGTCTACTCTGCTCTGATTGGTCAGATGTACATTTGCAAAGTTGTGTGTTTGTATTGATTATGTGCTTTGTTGCGGAGGTGTTTTTCCTGTTCTCACACTGTACTCCCAAAGGAGCATAGTCTATTAGTGTTATCTCGTAGTGTTGTTGTTTTTTTTCCTTGCTTCCCTAATGTTATGCTGTATTTCTTCCTCAATTCCCTGTCTTCCTGTCCTGTCTACCACCTTGTCATATTGCATGTATGTATGGAGAAGTTGATGGCTAATTACCCTGGTACTTGTGACTAGTGACAATAAAGGGCTACTACTACTACTACCAATGTGGACATATAAAAGAAAACCCATGCAACTATAGAAAAACTGCCTCAAGTCTTTCTAAAGATGCACCTGTAGTGTGTGTTGTTTTCTGGTTTCTGCCAGGGCAGGATGTGGCCTCCTCTCACATGCAGGTTAATTTTCGATAACGGTGTATCCATATTCATGAACTGTCCTTGCACTCCAACAACTTCACCCTGGGAGATAAACCACACACCAGCAGATAAGAGAACCCAATATACAGAGAACAAAGCATGGCAGGTTGGATTTGTTTGGAAGCCAGCTGCATTACGACTGGTTCTTCAAGATCTCGCTAGATTTGGATGCTTTCTAATAGAGATGCTTACTTGCATGCTGATAAAATGCTTACCGTGTGGTAGTCGTACCAGCGGGCGTTTGGCACGTAGCCCCTGACCACAGTAACGCCCTTCACAAAACAAAATCAACATTAATAGAAACACCTGTCCTCTCCTTACTAACTGAACACAGCCCTATGAGAACATCTGACTTAATAAAAGACATACAAATGAATGAGAAAATTTTATATACAAAACATATAATATTAATAATAGTGATATTAAATTAAAATACATATTTTAAAGAATAATTAAAAAATAAGTAATATGAAAATGAGTGAACTGTATAATATATTAATAAACAATGATATATTTACATCAATTCATAGAAATCCCTATTATATCTTCCTATAAATATTTATATATTGGCTACACTGTGTTATTATTATACAATATAATTGACATGACTTATTTTAATGTTAATAAAATAAATTAAAATGATAATTGAATCCTTCTGTGTATGTGGGTCACCCACCGCACAACTTCATCAGTAATACTGGACACATTGTCTCATAGTGTGAACACAGAGGAGCTTACCGGGTCCAAAGCAGCTGTGATGAGAAGCGCAGGACCCCAGAGGAACTGCCTGTCGATGCTCCATGTGTTTTCATCTGTGACAAACCTACGGTACAGAACACAGCGCTGAGAACAGCTTCTAATCATCACTGTACACACAGATCCTGACGCCAGAGAGCTTTAGAGCATAACATGAAAACATCACTAACAAATACTACTAATGTCTAGTTTTAAGGATATTTAAATGTGCACTTTAAGAAATGGATTCTGAATAAAAGTTCATTCTGGTTCACAGATATGATGAATTTGTACAGTCATGTCATATTCTCTGAGCATCTGCTCTGGAACCGGTTCACAGTTTGTCACAGAGCAACAACTGCCACCATCTTTTTACACAAATACTGCTGTTATTGTGTCACAGAAGGGGTTTTATTTTAATTTTAATTTTGATGAGAATATAGTTGTCAATATATATATCAAAGAGACAGTGATTGTAAAAATAATGCCAGTTAATAAAGAAGAATGAATAGCTAAATAAACACAAAACTAAAGAACTATATACAGAGGGTTATTGAGAACAAATCCATATCTCTAATTACAAAATAAGTACAAAAGTTTCAAGGCTTTACAACTATTTTTTCAATTTAAAACAAGTGTTTTAAAGTGTTTAGTACTGGTCAAAATTTAAGAGAGAGAGAGATGCAGAGCAGGGCGACGCGAGGAACAGGATTTGGAACCGCTGCTTTAGAACATTAGTTTTGAAACTTGTGAATCCATTTTTGTATTCATGCCAGAATTTTAAAAGATGATATCCCCATTTGCATTGAACTCTTAGCTACACAACCTTGCAGATATCATTTGTGCTCAAACAGCAACATTACAAACTAACTTTAAAAAAGTGAAATCACAATCAACCACCCCTTTCTAGATGTACTCTTTGACCATCAACATTCATAAATGTGACATTTTCCTAATATAATAAACACATTTAGAACGAAATAAAATTAATTTTCTAATGGCCGTTCATCATAAAATAAAAATAAAGATATCTTCAAAAATAATGTCAAAATCAGAAATCTCTGTACCTCAAAAAGACCTTAAAATCACACCAGAATAATTCTGTACAAAAAAAATGCAAATAAAAAAACAAGATGGCAAATACTTTCATCATTCAATCAATATCCTTCTTAAATCTTATTATAACCTCATACAATGAGTCATCTTAAATTATATCTCATGAATCTTATTGATGACACAGTATCTTCTGCAGACCATTAAAGCCTCCTGCCAGTTAATGTCCTGGGAGTGGGAATTCCCAAACCTTTTGGCTTGGGGTATCCTAAAAGGCCGACAAATCTGTTTAATGAATGAATGCTGTTTTTATCTTGAGTCATAGTTAGATTCAAATCAAAAGCTGCAGCAGCCCGCAGCGACTGAAGAAGACCTAAGGTACACATCAGTCAGATGTCTGCGTGCACAAAGCCACGGATCCCTAAACATGGCCGTATCTGCAGATTCAACTTTTTTAGTGTGTTTTGAAGCATTTATTAAATTTGAACTAGCACCTCATGACTACACCAGATTATGAACAAGCAGCTGCAAAAGACACAAGCGCAAGTGGAATACAAAAAATATGGTGACATTCATTTTCATTTATTTATGGGCAATAAATAATCATGTAGGTAAATCGTGCGATAATTTGATATATGGATTATTGTGACAGGCCCAATCAGTACTCAATGAGAACAGGGTCATCATGGCCAGGGCTTGGGGAATTGGCTCTTATAGTAGTTAAACGTGTACCAAGACCCTGAGACTGACCTCATCACAGCTTTCATTAGCTAAGCTCACCAAGGCCCTCGGACCGCCAAGCAAAGCAACCAATCACAATTCATTTTGTTCAGCGTCATGTTCAGGTGCATGGAAATGTAAAGACAATCTTGCTTCAATAACAGCATTCAAATACTCTTGGACATATTTTTTAAGTGTTTATACTGCGAGCTTCACACAATTTACATACTTTTAAAAATCTAGCATTTATAGCTGATCCTGACACATGCACATTGTCACATTTTGTAAACACGATGGCTTTCTTCTTTCACGATGGATTTGGAGCTACAACAGATTTATTTAAGATCGAGACATGCACATGCACAGATTTCCTAGAAATGAACATGAGTAATGGAGGACACTCACTCATGAAGCAGAGGTCTGACCACAGTGTTTCCGTGAGCGTGAGCTTCATACATCAGTGTGTACAAATACGGTAGGAGGGTGTAGCGAATATTCAGCACATCACGAGAGATAGCAGCAAACTCTGGTCCCCAGGCCACGGGATCCTGCCTCTGAGATAAGGCACAACAAACTCATCAGATTGCATTCATTCAGGACTTCTGAAGAAAATAACAAAATATCTTCCCTTACAGCTTGAGGATGAGTAAATGACAGAATTTAAATGTTTGGGTGAATTATGCCTTAAACACTGGTCCAAAAATCTTAAATCTGTCCATAAAAAAGGTTCCTTGAGTGTTCTTACTGGCATGTTTATGGTGTTGTGGTTTCTGGAGAATGGGTAGAAAGCTCCAAGCTGCATCCAGCGCAGGCACATCTCATATTGGGCAGGGTTAAAGAAGCCACAGATATCAGCACCGGTCTGCAACACACGTAAAAAGGGAGAGTCAGAAGAGAAAAAGACGATAGAGAGAAATATAACAATAGATCTGAAAACTTGACCACAAGAGCTAACTTCAAGAGTCAGTGTAATGGCTCCATACTAGTGTAATCCCAGCAAACACAATGTTCCCCTACCAGTTTTTTTTTTTGAGAACAAAAAATTACATTCTAGTAGCGCTCTTTTTCTTGGTATTATTTTTTGCAGTTATAAAATATTGCTGCAGGGTGTTTTTTTATGTATTTATTTATTTTTTTATAACCTACAAATAACCTACACAGAACATTCCCTAATGGCTATTATTAGGTTATGTTGCAACCAGAAAATAACATTCAGAGTAAATGATATCAGAGAAAAGAGGTTACGGGAACATTAAAATAATGTTAAAATAATGTTATACCAACCAAAACTAGCATTCTTTTTCTGTTAAGAAAATTTCCCTACATACCCAAAAACAAACCTTAACAAAATAACCAGCTAGGAACCGAAAAACTAACATTCTGATTGTGTTATTTTAACATTATTTAAACTAAGAAAATGAATGTTCTGAGAACGTTATACTAATGTTGTGATAAAGTTACAATAACGTGTTTCCAAAAACAAACAATAAAAATTACATTCTAGGAACCAAAAAATTTTAGCTGGGATGCACCAAACTGAACTAAAGCACAAATAAAAATCAGCAGCATGTGCCAGGGGATGACGAGAGAGACACTTACGTAAGAGATGCCAAATATGCTGAACTCCATCATGCCTGAAAGAGAGAACAAGAGGGAGTTTGGTTTTAATGTCAACAGATGTTCAGTTTATACACTGAAGTGTACAGTAGATAGAGCAGCTGTCCAACAAAATACACCATGATTTAATGGAGGATGGATTATTTATACCTCTGATCAAAGCTGAATTACTCCAGTTTTCAGTGTCACATAATCCTTCAGAAACCATTCTAATGTGCTGATAATTTTCAGTGCTAAATACGAGCAATAGCAATGCTTATCATCTTGAAAAGCACCAAATAATAAGCTCCATCATACCTATGATGGACTTGAGAAGTTGGTCCCAGGCAGAGTAGTTGTCTCCCAGCCAATGTCCTGCCCAGCGTCCACTAGACGGATATGTTGAACGAGTAATTATAACACCTCTCTTTCCAGTGGTACTAAGCAAAGCACTGTAAAATGTACATTACACACAGCAATTAAAACTCATTCAAGAACAACTGAAAAATAAATATACAAGTGAATATGGAGGACTAGAAAACTCACTCATAAGTAGGTTTCGTGTGAGACCAGCCATATAAGTTGTGGACATCATAATGCTTGACGCGTGTGCCATCAGCCAGGATCTGCTCGCTGTTCATGCATAAAGTCTTATGGTTTAGGCCTCTGTACATAGACTCCAGAGCTGGGAAAAGGTGATACACATACATAGGGCAGGTTCATTTTGGAAAGAAAGTGCTAAATACAAGTGCAGATGTTAGGGCTGCCTCCATAATACTCAATGAGAAGAGGCTTAGATAAGAATAGAAGAATCATCAACCTCAAATATGGCTTATAATTTCAATTTTTTTTTATCCTTTATTATTATTGAACAGTAAGGAGCAAACAGGAAGTGAAGTGGGAGTGAGAGAGGGGAACAGGATCCGAACCTCAGGATACCCAAGGTGCTAAAGGGCTACATGTAAAATATTCTACCAAGTGGTAGCAAGTTTACATGGCCGCTCGCTCCGATATTAACCTAGATACATGTGCATTATTAGACATATTTTTAGGTGTTTCGTGTGCTTTTGGAAAATAAAGTAAACAAACTGGATGTGCTTTCTGCTGTCTCTGTCGTTTCCTGTCTAATTGCTGCAGAGTGGTTTGTTATTGTAGCTCTGCTTCTGAATTTCTCTTACTTTCACTCTCTGTTGCCTAAAGTGATAAAATATAAACTTAATTTCAACCATACATCGGATATTATCTATCAGTCTAATTTGACTAATCTGATCCGATTTCTTTTTTTATATTGCCTCGTTTCTTTTCTCTCTTGCACTGTTTTTCACGAGTTCATAAAACAGTGGTATTTCAGAATCACTCTTCAATCACTGTGAGTAAGGGCTTCTTCTCCTGCTATTGTTGATTGCACCACTTGCCACATGTACAGTTTATCGCACTCTTTCAGTGAGAAGGGACTCACATCTGATAAAGGCAGGCAAATACTTAGGCTGACAGAGAAAGTTTCAGAATTAGAGATATGCATCCAAACTTTAATTGAGGACAGTAAGAATTTAAATGCTGGTTTATCTGGTCAGAGGAGAACTGGCCCCTTGACTGTTTTTTTCTCCATTCGTTTCACCGATGGAGTTTTGGTTCCTTGCCGCTCTTGCCTCTGGTTAACTTATTTGGGGACACTTAATTACCAGTCAATTTGTTGACTTGATTGCACAGATACTATTTAAACCAAACTGAGCTGGATTATGACATCACTGAATACAATGATGAATTGTCTTCTTGCTTTACTGACACACTATTTTCCTATTTAATGCTGTTCAGTTGCTTTGTTGCAATCTACATTGTTAAAAGCACCATATAAATAAAGGTGACTTGACCTGACTTTGTGACCTGGAGCGCATCACAAAAATAAACCAATATTCAGACATGAGAAATTTATTTACAGAAACCTTGGAATGTCTAAAACAAATACTCTCTGATTATGAAAGAATTAGAATAACTCCTTGGTATTTTCTCTGACACATTCATAGTCATTACGTTCTGCCAGTGCCACTTGAGCGTGAAAAAGTATTCAGTATTCAGTAGTCAACTAGTGGCCCATTACAGGTCACACTCATTAGAACTCACGGGGCATGTATGGAGGGTTTTCCAAAGCGGGATCCCCTAGACATTTCTCTCCGACAGTGCCATGCACGAAACTGGCTGGCTCATTCATGTCCTTCAGAAAGAAAAACACAGTGACAGTGTCATCCAATGAAATTGGAAGAAAGAAAAAGTGGTGATATGCAACTGAGCATAAAATGGGTTGTGGCTATGTTAAAGGGGTCATCAAATACCCATTTTCCACCAGTTTATATGATTCTTTACGGTCTTAATGAAAAGTCTGCAACATACTTTGGTTAAAATTCTGCAACTGTAGAGTAAAAACACCTTTTTTACCATGTCAAAAACAGCTCTTTTCAGAGCAAGCCATTTTCTTGCAATCCGCTTTAAATGCAAATGACCTCTGTTGATCCCATCCCTCTCTTCTGAGCCGCTCTCTGCGGGACTGTTTGTTTAAGCCAAATACATTGTCAAACTTGCTAATTAGCACATTATTAGGAAAGACAATTTGCAAAGATTCATAAAAGAGTTAGGCTTATGGTAGAGAAATGAACATTGTGGTGTTGGTGTTGTTCATTCTCCCCCAAAACTTTCAACATCTGTGGCATTGTGCAGTGTGATGAAACTGCACATTTTAGAGTGGCCTTTTATTGTGGCCTGAATAAGGCACACCTGTGCAATAATCGTGCTAAACAGCATCTTGATATGCCACACCTGTGAGGTGGATGGATCATCTCAGCCAAGGAGAAGTGCTCACTAACACAGATTTACAACGATTTGTGGACAATATTTGAGAGAAAGAGGCCTTTTGTGTACATAGAAAAAGTCTTAGATCTTTGATGTCAGCTCATGAAAAATGGGGGCAAAATCAAAAGTGTTGCATTCATAATTTTGTTCAGTGTCCTTTAAGCTTTAAAAACTTGTCTGGCTTGGTCTGGCTTTCTCAAGCCAACTTCAAAGTCTGGCTTGACAAACGTTTTTATTTAGTTAATGAAATTGCTTTACTTTTCATTTCAACATGAAAAATGACAAAAACAAAGCACTCACAATCCAAAGTCCATCAAACTTAATGACGTTATTGTAAAAGTCTTTAATCTGCTGTGTCCACCACTCTGCTGTACTGCTCTTGAAGAAATCAGGGAAGGCCACAAAAGCTCTAAATCGCTGAAAGTTTAAAAGGAAGAAACGTTAGATAAGACAAGGTGAATACTGGATAATACTTATTTATTATCTGTTTAAATAGTACATGCAGTGGGTGATATTTCATAGTATTAATATATGCTCATTGGCTGATGGTGTGTGTTTTGCATGCTGATTGGTTGATATTATCAACAATAAACTCTCTTGACTGCATTTGCAATTATAGCCCACTGTACTGATGATATATAGGAGAACAAGAGAAAAGACTAACGGTTCTCTGATTAACAAGAAACCAAAAGAAAAAGAAAGCGATATATAGAGAAAGATAATGAAACAGAACAAGAGAGAGAAGCAGATACCTCAACTTGAGTATCCCAGTCCAAAGAATTGTCCACAGTAATATTGGGATAATCAGGCCACACCTACGACACATAAACAACAGCTAAAATCAGCGCTTTTGTCTAAAATTAAAGGATCATTCCAGCTTTCAGTACATGTCCTCATCATACCATATATGTCTTAAAACATCAGGTTCTGTAATCAAAACACTCCCAACAAATCACCAAATCTCTTAAACTAATGTTGCCTTCTCGATGAAGTCTCCCGCTTTAACTTCATTTAATTCGGAACTCTGAATTCTGAATATAGTTCAGTCAATAGAATTCTGTTTCATTCATCACCAACATCAATGAAATATGGGCTGACTTATTTATCTTCCAGTGGTTTTTCTAGTTTAAGACTTGCCGAATGCATCATACAAAAACATAATGACATCTTCTAAGAAGTAGCATCAGGAGAAAACAACAACACATAGAGCAAAACAAAGTATTAGCAATGGATGTGATAAATTCAGTGCTGTTTTCTAGTATCATTTGGTTTGTTTCACTATAAAACATTTGTCCTGTTTGAGGGAATTATAGAAATTGGTATCATGATATTAAAATAAAAATATTAAATATAGCTGCAAACAACAATTATTGGGGTTCAAGCGCTTTAAGATTTTTAAGCAATGTGTAAAAAGTAATGTGCTTTCTTTAGCAACCATGTAAACACATGTGTCAAAGAGGGAAAACACAACCAATGAGGTATAAAGGATAAGTATTTGTTTTAATGCTTTTTAACAGTTATCGAGGTTACGCCAAAAACCTAGAACTAGTTTGCTAAAGCTGTGCGAGCTGTGTATGTAAACCTCACTTCCTTATTCTCAAGAGGCATGCTAGACTTTGTGGTCTTTAGTGTCTTTGTTAGCATGCCTTGCTACCCATGCTGGCAACCCAGGTTCGAGTCCTGCTTGTTTCCTGGTTTTCTGCATAAATTGGACATGTAATGTTGTCTGATCTTCACCAAAGTCACAAATATCAACAAACACGATATTTCTAAGCTGATCAAACACAAACAGTGATCTTTCATGACTTTATTGAACACACCCATTAAACATACAAAGTGATGGTGGAAAAGGTAAGTGAAACAGTGTTTTAATAACTGGTTGAAACACCTTTGGCAGCAATAACTTCAAGCAATCCCTTCATGTAGCTGTGAATTATACCTGCACAACATTGAACCAATTTTCCAAACAGAACTGCTTTAGCTCACTCATATTTTTAAGACATCTGGTGTGGATTGCTCTCTTGAGGTCATTCCACAGATTCTCTATTGGGTTGAGGTCTGGGCTTTTACCCCAAAAGGTGGACTTTATGTGTTCAAAACCATTTTTTTGTAGATTTATTTCAATGTTTATGGTCATTATCATGCTGCATCACCCAGCTTCTTCTGAGCTTCACAGCCACATTGAGATTATCCTTTAGGATATCCTGATAAACTTGGGAATTAATTTTCACCTCCACAATGACAAGCGGTCCAGATCCATAAGAAGCAAAGTAGCCCCAAATCCCTGTTACTCTAGGGTCTTTCTTATCTCATCGAGCATTGACCCAGCAGGCTGGGTGTTCACTTATTAACAGCACCATATCGTCTCCATTCATAGACAGTTTGTCTAACAGTGGACTGATGAATATCTAAAGTCTTTGAGATTACTATGTAACACTTTCCAACTTCTCGTTTCATTCATTGGAATCCTGGTTTGCCAACACCTGACTCCAGCTGGCATTTAGTTACAGCAGAAGCCTAGTGTTTCACTTACTTTTCCCACCATCACTTTGTATGTTTAACAGATATGTTCAGTAAAGATATGAAAGATGATGACTGTGTTTGATCAACTTTTAGATAATCCATTTTTGTGACCGGTGAAAATCAAATCAAATTTCATGATCAATTTATGCAGAAAATCAGAAAATGTAATTGATTCACTTACTTTTTCTTGCAACTTTATTTTCTTCTTATGTTTGTCATACCTTTCCCCACACAATGTCATTGCTGAGCTCGGGAGGCCATTTGATGAAAATGTCTTTTTCAATCCCGGTATCAAATGCAGGGTAGGAGCCTTTTGTCTCATTGGCTGCTATAGCCGGGTCCTGAAGCACACAAAGAAATAAAGCATGTAGTTTTGTTACATGTTACATGTTTTTAGACAGCATAAGAAAAGCATAGTGTGCATCGATCTTTATGTTTAAGCTCTGTTTACATTACAACATCTTTTACCATTTTATAGAAACAACTTTTTCCAAGTAATAGAGAATTGTTCGCACCAAAATTATGATGAAGCGCATTCCCTCAGCCCTCATGTCGTCCACCAGAGCAGGCAGTCCCTTGAAGTTCACTTTGTCCACTGTAAAGTCCATCTGCCTCTCCATATAGTCAATGTCTGCATATTGAATATCCTTTGAGGAAGGGTAAAATATTATTATTATTGAACCTAAATGTGAAGTTCCAAGGTGATTGAGTAACTTAGTGAAAACTTAGCAATGCTTTGGTTTGAAACATTTAATTCTGCAGATGAGGGGAGAATGATGTAGGATCTTGTGAGTGGTTGCTATGCAGTCGCTAGGTGGTTATTAACAGGCCCAAATCAAAATTCTATGGAATATTTTCACAATTTGATTGTGTGCCTGTCAAAAATCATCAAAAAAAATTGAGATTGAGATTGAAAAACACACATTCACACACTAAACAATGAGATTGCTTACATAAGGAATTTTAGCAGCTTTCATGTCTCTGTAAAGATCTGCGATCTCTGCATCGTTGGAATAGCCATAACGACAAAGCTGGAACCCGAGCGACCAATAGGCTGGAAGAACCGGGCGGCCTATCATCTGTCAAACAAAACAAACAAAATTTCATGAAAATGCATTTTAAAACATAAATATTCAATGACTTAAGATAATCTAATGGTCACCTCAGTGTACTGCTGAACCACAGCTTCTGGAGTGGGTCCCATCACCATGTAGAAGTCCAGGATTCCTCCAACAGTTCTGTAGGTCAGAGCTGGAGTAGGCAGGAAGGTCACATCTAAAAGAGAAAAGCATGAAACAAAAGAGAAAACAATGTCATTATCCCTGTGACTGTCAGGGTGTGAATGCGTCACCTCAGTTTCTCTTTTCTTTTCTTTTATACACCTGCACATACGGTCTCTTAACTGCAATAATTAGTGTAAATGCAACCTATCATATAGGGATGTGACATTCCATCACATCACTCATATAAGGTCCTTCAGTATTATCACCAGCTTTGAGTTGCTCGGTAGTTAATTAAATGTTGAATTCGGCAAGCAACACACCATCGTTACTACGAATCAGGAATTTCCCCAATGTACTCACCTAATTCACCACATTGATTGTAAGTAACTGTTTCGTAAGTAGCATTGGTTCATGTATTGCTATATTAATTATATGGACTCCATGAGTTAAAAGACAACCCTCTGTTATGTACTCATACTTGGCAATCTTAACCATGTCAGATCACGTTTGACCCCCAAAAGCCCAGTTCATTTGACTAGTGTGAACAATCCATGCTGTGCTTGGGCATGGTTCGTTCAGCCTTCCCCCGACCCGATTAGAAGAGGTGGGCAAGAGCATGGTACAGTTGAGTTTGGGTGTGGTACGCATGTAGTGTGAGCGCTAACTGCACCGTAGCACGGAACAGCTGCTATTTTGTGTGCTCTACTGCCATAATCATGCTTGGGCTCAGTTCAAGGCAACGTGCCTAGTATGAGTACACCTTTAAGAACCCTTAAGTTAGATAGGATCTTCACTCCACACATGAAGAAGGATTAAGAGATCAAGCTTCACATCCCAGTTGGATATGTTTCGCTTTCCATTCATCTCTGAATGTCTTCAGGAAGCTAAGCTAAGTTCCTTTCAGACTCTCGGATTATTGGCAAGATGCCTGCTAAGGCTTTCCATCTTGCTTAGACTCATTTAGTCATTTCAGTGAAATTCTTTTGCTAAGCTTATGTGGTCATACTGATTATGTGCCTTACTTATCTGATTGTATATTGGGAGCACACTTGTTCCTAAGCGCTCTGGTTGTTATTTAGAGCATGTTTGTTCTGAGGCTGATTAAGTTTTCAGGTTTGGCATTATACTTGTTAGGTCATCTGGTTAAGGACAACAGGCTATGGCTTTTGTGGGTTTTGGAAACATTCTTGTTTCATTCAATGGTTAAGGGCTAATATGCTTGTTACTTAAGGCTTGATATTTTCACTGTCATTTTGTGTTGGGGGATATGGCATATGGTTTTGTTTTGGGGGATTATTGCTGCTCTCCCTCCTCTTATCCATGCTAGGCTACATGGATGCGCATGGAGTTCTTGCCCAGAACAGAACCATACCACCAATCCAAACTGTATGCTAATTGCCAGTCATTTTTGATGAAAGTGGACCTGACATAACAATTTTTTATTTTTTTTTACAATACGGAAATGATAATTAGGGGTATAAGAGCCTAATTTGTTATAGATATAATTGTGCAATGCAAAATTTCTTTATACGTCTTTACCTATACAAAACACGTGTGTAATAACATTTTCAAAAATTTTAACCTCTAAATTAAATGGACAATATTACAGAAAACGGTAGAAAGTAATTATAATAAATCATATTATAACTAAATTGAGTTTTTTTTTTACAACTTTTAAGTAATTGGCTGGTAATTTATTCATTTTGAAAGTGTCTTCTTTGCTTTTGTCCATTTACAAGCTGCCAACTAGACCAGTTCAAACCATCAAACCATCTAAGGCTATTTTAAATTGGTCCTATTCTCCAAAATAGATGATTTTGCACCAGTTTGGCAAGTGAGTGTGTGGTTTGCTCACCCATGGCATTGCTGTTGAGCAGGAGGACGCCGTGAGCATTTTTTGATTTCTCCAGACCCATGTAGAAGGGATGGAGTCCATAACTGTTCAGCTTATACTATAGATGAGGAGAAACATAACTGAGTTCAAGTTTGTGATGCAATTTCAGTTTTCCAGATAATGTAAACTGCAGGTGTCATGTCACACAGGAAGGCTTATAAAACATCAACAGTAGTTGTGCCACTCACCCCTGGAGGCTGGTCTTTGGCAAAGAGGCCATATTTGTGATAGCTGAGGTCATGGTTGTAGCTGGGGTGCTCTGTTTCACCAAAACCATAGACGTAGTTTGAGGGGAGGAGTGTGGAGACCTCAAGGAGCTGATCAGAGAATGTGAACCCTGGCACGGCAGAGTCCCATCTAGAAAAAATTAAAAAGATTCAACAAAACACTGAGAACAGTTCTGACTTCCTTTGATGAAGAAGGCAAACCATGCTTTTATAGTCCTAAAACAGTGGAAACTAAAGTCAAACTACCACAAAAGAACCTCCCTGGACTATATGTTACCAGAATAATTCAGCTGTATTACTCACATGATTTCTTCTGTTTCCTTTCTGATGACTTGAATCCCAAAAGGCTTGTTCTTGATCTGAACCCTGTACAGTCTTTTATTTTCTTCGGTCTCTGGCATGCCGGGCAGGTCGAGGGGAATGGGGACTTCGTAGCGTGCATTGCTTGGGTCAAAGATCTATATGAAGGAGACCAAAATCGATCTTAATCTCAGTCTTAAATGTATTCATTTAATAACTTAAAGGGATAGTTCCCCCAAAAATGAAAATTACCTGTAATTTACTCACCCTCAAACCATCCTTGGTTCATATGACTTCCCTCTTTCAGATAAACACAATGGGAGTTATTTGAAAATGTATCCTGGCTCTTCCAGTCTTTATAATGGGAGTGAATGGGGGATGAGATTTTGAAGCTCAAAAAAAGTTCATCCATGTATCATAAAATGACTCCACACGGCTCTGGGGGTTTACTAAAGGCCTTCAGAAGCAAATCAATGGTATATGTAAGGAATGGGTTTGTGTAAGAAAGTTATCCTTTTTAAAACTTTATAAAGCAAAACATCCAGTTTTTGTTGATAGTTTAAATATGGTAATTTTTCTTACAGAAACCCATATATTCATGCCAGAAGACCTTGGAGTCTTGTGGAGCAGTTTTATGATGGATGGACGCACTTTTTTGATCTTCTAAATCTCAAACCCCGTTCACTGCCATTATGAAGCTTGGAAGAGCCAGGATACATTTTATTATAACTCTGTTTGTGCTCGTCTGAAAGAAAAAAGTAATTTACACCTAAGATGGCTTGCAGGTGATCAAATCATGGGGTAATATTCATTTTTGGGTGAACGATCCCTTTAAGCCCTAATTCTTAAAAAAAGGATGACACTATTGACACCAAGGTTATGGCCACTTTAATAAAGTAAATTTTAAATGCAATTTAAGTCACTTTGGATTAATACTTTGCTTTATTTAAACTGTATATTTAGTCATTGACGTAATCATACATTTAAAAAAAATACCTTCCAACGCAGGCTTTTGCCACTCAGATATGTGATTTCCACACGGAGCTTGTTGATGTCTCGAGATTGAGAACGTTGACTTGGGAAAGCCGTATTGCGCTCTATATCTACAGTGATGCCACTCGCCGTTTCAACCACGTTGCCGGTGATGTAGCCGTGGGTGTCAGGGTAATAACACCAGGGCTCATTGGGAACATTTGAAGGCTATTAAAGACAATAAAAACACTTTGAACAGATGTGTTAAATCATACTATAACAGTAACAGGAAATACCACAGTCTTTGCGTATGCACGGATCAGATATTGAACATCTCTCTCTGACCTCCCAGATGCAGCCACGGGCTTCACATTTGGCCTGATCAGAACCTGCTTCAGGATGACAATCGAAGTGCCTTGAGTTTCTGCGTTTGTCCTGCCAGTTGACTGTGTAGTCCTTCCCCAGTTCCAGCTCCAGGTTTCTCAGGTACAACACCTAGCAGATCACAGACACCCAATGATATAAAATCATCTGTCAAATTGGAGAGAAAACAGTTTCACATTGACTTTGCTGGTGGATAGAAAACTCCTTTACCTTCCTGGTAGAATCGTAGTTAACCTGGGACTCAGTCAGAGCATCAGTAGTGGTGCCATCTGACACAAGCACAGAGACTGGAGCTCCGGTCACTCCCATTATGGTGATGTTCTCAAACTTCAAGTTGTTTGGATCTATGTAGCCATTGTGGGTGACATGCATTGTCAAGACATCCTGATCCAGGAGAAAAAACATCAGATATTACCACAGATTTTTTTTTTTTTAATTATTAAAAATTATTAAAATTGTGCTTTTTGGACATACAATGTAATGCCATCTAAAAACTAACAATCAGAAATGTGACATTAGGACAGCAGTTCTCAATTCCAGTCCTCGTGCCCCCTTGCTCTGCACATTTTGTATGTTTCTCTTATCGCTTCTAATGTTTGTACTACCCGACCACAAGTGCTCTGCGAAGTGGACATCACAGATATTCTGCCATGATTCCAAACTTATATGTTCCATTCAAAGTGCATTGAAGTGTGCGAGACATTAATTTAAACTGTATTTATTTACAGAGGTATATGATGTCACACTTCTCAGTGTGTGAAGACATGAATGAAATCCATTAATGAATATTCCGAAGTGAAGTAAACTTCAACAGATTTCTGCTGGGGGTCGCGAGGACTGGAATTGAGAACCACTGCATTAGGATAACATACATTAGCCACGGAAAACTGGTAATGAATGTAGGAGCCGGATGAAACGGAATCTAAGAAAAAGAGAAAGATTAGTTAAGAGAAAAGTCAGCTTTATGTGATTGTCAAAGAAGTGTAATTAGTTTTTTTTATTTTTGTTTTTGTTTAAAAACATTGGCTTGAAAAAGCCTTGCCTGAAAGTTTGAAACCAATTTGAGAAGCTTAAAGATTAAACTGAAATGTTGAAATTGTTACACCAAATACACAAAATAATGATCTTTAAAAAAGCATCATATGACCACTTTAATTAAAGCCATGTGGTAGAGACAGTTAGCAAAGAAACAATAGAGCATGTTTTAATGATTTAATTTAATTTAATGATGGGTGTTGAATGGGTTAATTTATCAAGCCTTTTGAAAGAGCATGCAGAACAAGGTAAAATATATAGTGCTATTGTCAAATACAACTCACATACTCTTGAAAGCCTTCCTCAAATGCCTATGTCCACAAATAACAATGATTTTCGCAAAAAATAATAATTATCAGTGAAAATAATAATATGGGCTGCAAGGAAATAATGAATAAAAAGGGCAGCTGTGCTGTGAGTGTAGGCATGTTTCAACCCAGTAACAATGACAACACACCGTTCCTCGCAGCCAGAAAACAGACTGAAGTTCACTTCAGCTGGAGGGGGCTGGGGTCTTTGAGGTAGTTCTGTATAGCTTGTGTGGGTCGAGATAAAGGTGTAGAAAAATGAAGAAACAGTCGAGCGACAGAGAAGGACAGCAGCTTGTGAGTGTCTGAAAGTGGCGCTTTGTTTTGCGTTTGCCTATCACGGGACTGCCCAGTTTCAATCTGCTAAATAGTGAGGCGTGGCCAGCTGACTTCAATCACAGGTAATCTGGCAAATACAAAAGCAGCAGGTTTCACCGCAGCAGCGGTCGCAGCAGCCCTTGTGTGACTCCTCCTCGTGTGAAGACCGACGAGTGTAAAGACAATCGACTCTACCTGAGCGACTCCACTGAGCAAAGACACAGACAGGGCACTTGAGTATTGCTTTTCTCTTTCTTTACTTTTTTTATAGCTTGTTCTCAAATATCTCTTACACTTGTAGTGACTATGTGCTTTCAGATCTCTACTATCACTACTAACACTCAGAGAGCACGCTATGTACATCAAAGGAAGGCCTATCCGACAAATCTACAGCCTGTCCCTCTGACCTCTACTACTAAGCTCTCTATTCCAGTTGGTCTCTGGAACAGCCAGTCTGCTGTCAACAAAACAGACTTCATTTTTTCTATTGCTACTCATTCCGGTCTCAACCTCATGACACTGACTGAGACTTGGATCAAACCTGAAGATACTGCCACCCCTGCAGCCCTCTCTACTAATTTCACTTGTTCCCACACTCCTCGTGCCACTGGGAGGGGTGGAGGTACGGGTCTCCTTATATCCAAATAATGGAAATTTGATCTTCAGCCATCACCTACAGGTACTGGTTCATTTGAATCACATGCCATTACTGTAACCCACCCTGTTAAAATCCACTTTGTGGTCATTTATCGTCCTCCAGGTCAACTGGGAAACTTCTTGGAGGAGTTGGATGTGCTGCTATCAAACTTTCCTGAAGATGGTAATCCTCTGGTACTGCTTGGTGACTTCAACATCCACCTAGATAAACCCCAGGCTGCCGACTTCAACACTCAACACTCTACGCGAGTGTCCACTACAGCGACTCACAAATCAGGCAACCCACTGGACCTCATCTACACATGCTGTTGCTCTGTGGACACCTCAGACTTCCTCATTACTGCTAACCTAGCACTTACTCCTGAAGTGGCACACACTCCAACGCAGGTCACCTTTCGACGGAACCTACGCTCACTCTCTCCATCTCGCCTATCTGCTGTGGTTTCATCCTCTCTTCCACCATTCTCTCAGTTTTCTGCTCTGGACACGAACAGTGCTACGGACACTCTTTGCTCCATTTTAACATCTTGCTTGGACAACTTTTGCCCACTGTTGTCTAGACCAGCACGCACTGCCCCATCTGCCCCCTGGCTGTCCGAGGTTCTCTGTGAACATCGCTCTAAACTCAGAGCTGCAGAGAGGAAATTGCAGAAATCAAAAAACTCTACTGACCTCAGTATGTATCAATCTCTCCTCTCTTCCTTCTCTGCAAATGTCTTCACGGCTAAAACATCCTACTACCACAACAAAATTAACAGCTGCTGTGATGCTCGGACACTTTTCAAGACTTTCTCTTCTCTTCTTAATCCGCCGCCTCCACCTCCTCCATCGACTCTTACAGCGGACGACTTGCAGTTTTCTTCACAAATAAGACAAGATCCATCAGTGATCAATTCTCCACAACGCAGACTGAGGACAACTTCACAATGACCGACGCACACTCTTTCTCCTCCTTCTCCCCACTCTCAGAGATTGACGTCTCCAAAATTCTCCTGTCCAATCATCCTACTACTTGTCCACTTGATCCGATCCCCACTCATCTCCTTCAAGCGATCTCTTCCTCAGTCATACCTTTGCTTACTCACATTATTAACTCCTCTCTTCACTCTGGAACATTTCCCTTAGCATTCAAGCAGGCTCGGGTAAGCCCACTGCTCAATAAACCATCTCTAAATCCAGCGCTTCTTGAAAACAACAAACGAGAAGTGGTCCAAGTACTGAGCCTTGAGGAACCCCAGTAGCAAGGTGGTGTGACTTTGAAACATCCTTGCAAAGACACTTGAGGGAGCTGTGTTCAACCAGCTTTCTATGTTCCTTGTACAGAACAACCTTCTGGACAGCAACCAATCTGGCTTCAAAAGTGGCCACTCAACTGAGACTGCTCTGCTCTCGGTTACTGAAGCCCTGCGACTAGCAAGAGCAGCTTCAAAATCCTCGGTACTCATCTTACTGGACCTGTCTGCTGCTTTTGACACTGTTAATCACCAGATTCTCCTGTCCACCCTCAGAAAGATGGGGATCTCTGGAACTGCTCTCCTGTGGGTTAAGTCCTACCTCTCTGACAGATCCTTCAGTGTGTCTTGGAGGGGAGATGTTTCTAAGTCACACCACCTTGCTACTGGGGTTCCTCAAGGCTCAGTACTTGGACTAGGGCTGCAACTAACGATTATTTTGATAATCGATTAATCTGTCGATTATTTTTACGATTAATCGATTAATCGGTTTATGTACTTATATTTTAGTTTTTTCCATTTTTTCCCCGAGTAAATTATTAATAAAGGGTCTTTATCATTCAGCAGCATAGATTTTTAAGAGATTTTAACCATTTTGCATTGTCATATCCTCATCAAAAATATACCTGGAGTTGTTTTATTATGTTAGTAATCCTTTGTCGAACTCTTCTGCAATCAAAACACTGACCCATACTCTAGCAAAATTCACAAGGAGATTTAAAATATTGTTTTCACCATGGCAGTCCTTAGAGCTCCTAAAGTAGTTTAACATCCCAAACAAAGCTTAAGGAATCTTTGAGAACATATTTTCAAGAAGTATAAGGATAAAACAGAACAAAATTGCAGTGCATTGTATTTTATTATTTACTGGAAAAAGCTTTATAGCTTATGCTGTGAAATTGTAAACAATCCTTCGAAAAAAAAGTGCCAATGGCATGAAACCTGAATGGAACTCACAATTTAAAGTAAAATCCATCAGAAGGTTGTCCAGAAAAAAAAAATTGGGACACACACAAAAAATCTGCTGTGTGAAAAAGAGCAGTGAATACTTAGAAAAGAAGTGCATTTTAAATATACTCAAACATTTACCTCTCTCATTCAGTCATAATTAGGCTGCAAGTCTGAATTATGAACTGGTAAACGACAAACTGATCACATAACATGTTTTAAAGCTTTAAATGTTAACTGTTAAAAAGCAATGTTATCAGCTTTTACAACTAATCATTTGCAAACAACCTTGTACTGGAGAATCTGCACAAATAAAATTCTTAGGGGCCGTTCACATATCGCACCTAAAAACGCGTGGAAAACGCTAGTCGCGCCGCTTTCTCCTTCTTTCCAAAGCGCTCGGGCAGAAGCGCCCCTTAGGCTTCTGCCTTTGCTAAGCAACCATGACGTGCCCTCTCCATGAAGACCCGGAAATTTCAGCAAAGGATAAATGGATGCGGTGTGGACGCGCCTGGAAAAACGGGCGCATCGCACCGCGTGCGTGTCGCGACCGCGTCGCTTCCATTATGAGAGTGCATACTGCGCGCCTACATTGGAAATAACGAACTTGAGCTCGCAAAAGACACGATATGTGAACGGCCCCTTAAACAGTTCAGTAGTGCAGAGTTTACAGGTTACTCTTCATTTTGAAGGCTCAAAGTAAAGTACTCCCACTTCCCGCTGAATGCTGCAGAGACGCTGTTCGGGAAGCACGTGACATAAAACGAGGCCAGCTATTGGCTATTCGCTACTTCACCTGCTGTACTGGCTGAGTAAAACCTCCGGTGGCTCATTACTGCCACACTTTGGTCACCGCAGATTTGAAATATGCACGAAATGAGCCGCTTATGGCAAATAAAATTTATTTAGCGACGAATCGATTACTAAATTAGTTGACAACTATTTTAATAATCGATTTTAATCGATTAAATCGATTCGTTGTTTCAGCTCTAACTTGGACCACTTCTCTTCTCCATCTACATGACATCTTTAGGATCTGTCATTCAGAAGCATGGCTTTTCTTATCACTGCTACGCTGATGACACCCAACTCTACTTCTCATTCCAGCCAGATGACCCGACGGTAGCTGCTCGCATTTCAGCCTGTCTGAGTGACATTTCTAGCTGGATGAATGATCATCACCTTCAGCTTAACCTTACAAAGACAGAACTCCTGGTGATTCCAGCAAACCCATTGCTTCATCACAACTTCTCTATACAGCTGGGTTCATCAACCATTACTCCTTCGAGGACAGCCAGAAACCTAGGAGTTGTGATGGATCATCAGTTAAGCTTCACAGACCACATTGCTACAATGACCCGGTCCTGCAGGTTTGCCTTATACAACATTAGGAAGATTAGACCCTTCCTGTCAGAGCAAGCCACCCAACTTCTTGTTCAAGCTCTTGTTCTCTCCAGACTGGACTATTGTAATGCTCTCCTGGCTCTTCCTGCATGTACTGTCAAGCCTCTGCAAATTATCCAGAATGCAGCAGCGAGGGTTGTCTTCAATGAGCCAAAAAAAGCTCATGTTACTCCTCTCCTCATCAGGTTACACTGGCTACCAGTAGCCGCTCGCATCAAATTCAAGGTACTGATGCTTGCCTACAAGACAACCACTGGCACTGCACCAACATACCTAAACTCACTGGTTAAATCTTATGTGCCCTCCAGAAGTTTGTGCTCTGAAAGTGAACGACACCTTGTGGTGCCATCCCAAAGAAATTCAAAATCAATCTCACAGACCTTTTTCTGGACTGTGCCCAGCTGATGGAATGACATCTAAAGACTCATATTTTTCGCCTGTACTTAACCAACTAACACCAGCACTTTTCCCTTTCTTGTCTTTTCATTAATAAAAAAAAAAATACCTGGCTATGCGTTCTATACTAGACTGACTGAGACTTGTCATGGCACTTGTATACTGTTGTTGTTCTCTTGTTGACCTGACTGCTTCTATTGTTCTCATTTGTAAGTCGCTTTGGATAAAAGCGTCTGCTAAATGATTAAATGTAAATGTAAATGTAAAAGACATTTCAGGCTTTCTGTAGATATATTTCTCACGTATGTGAGACACCCCAATTTTCACCCCAAATTTCATTATCAGGAAAAAAAAAATTCCCTCTCATCCATGTGCATTAATAATTTTCTCACAAACACTTGAATATGAATAATAATTCACATTTTGCATATGCATTACAAAGTAAATATATTTTTTACATGCAATTATCCAAAATAAAACCAAACAAGATTTGTAATGAAAATAAAACATGTAGACAAATAAGAATAAATGCTGCACGTGCATTCAGCATCATGAGCGCTAAGCAAATCTTGCACTGATATTTTAAGGAATATTATACAGGTCTGCATTGAAATGCGGCTGCAATTTATTTTTTTATTTATTTTATTTTTACTTTACTTAAATTAAATGAAAGCAAGTAAAGAAGAATCCATTTAAAACTACTGAAGCTGCAATTAATGTGCATTTTGTTGATTATAATGTGAGAACTTGAGTTTAAACGTGAAGACGTTTTATTAATCAGTCCATTCTTTAGGGTTTCAAGGATTTAGCTAAATTGTGCATGTTTAATTTATGTGTTTCTTGTTTTAATTAGGCCTGAATAACAGGAGCGAAATTATACAGTGTCTCACGTTTTACTAAAATAAAGAAAATTATTTATAAAACATGCAAGACTAGCTCACTATAGGCTACCACTTCTAATTCTCAGATGCAAAGTAAACCACAATTTTTAAAAATAATTTAACACATAATTAATATTATATAAGTAATATGGCACACTATTTAAATGTGTAAAATCTAAAATATGGTGTAGAGAAAATATAAGCAGCACTGGCTCATAGGCTTGACATTTATCCTGCTTGAATTCGTTCTAAGAAATGCTCATATCTTTAAGTACTAAACTTTCATCTGTGAATATTAAATATTTTAACTAGCCTACAGTGTTTTTGGGAACACTTTATAATAACTGCACACTATTAATCATTAATTAAGCATTAGTAAACAGATAATTCATAATTCATAAAGCATTAATAGACAGTAATAATCAGTTTATAAATACAGAAATAAATGCTTTATTCTTGATTTAAAAGCATATCTATAATGTGTAATTTCATACTTTATTCATGATCAATTTATCATTTCTCAATGAAGTATAGCATTATTTACAAACCAGTTATTTAGGAGTTGCCAGTGATTCATAAGATCACAAGAAATGTAAATTCAGGTAGTTATAAAGCATTTAGTAGTGGTCAGTTAACTATTTATGTGAGCTCATCTAAAGTGAGGACTAGTTATGCCTTGTAAAGCATTTATAAAGGATATTTAAAGGCTCAGTTATCTTCTAAACAAAAAACGGAAATGAACACAACACAGTGATACAGAACATAGAAATATTAACAGCCTTTAAATCTCATTTGTAAAAGCTTTATAAGGCATAAATAGTCTTCACTTCAGATGAGCTCACAAAAATAGTTAACTAACAACTACATGAATTATGCCTGAATTACAGTAGAAATACATGTTAATAAACCATTTATTAACACTAGAACTATAACTATATGTCTGAATAAAAAGATGTATGAATGCACATTTAAATAGTTTATTAATCATTTACTTACAATTTCTAAGTGATCTTATGAACCACTGACAACTCCTTAATAACTGGTGTGTAAATAATGCTATACTTAATTTAGAAATGATAAATTGATCATTAATAAAGTATGAAAAAACAATTATTAAATACATTATAGATATGCTTTTAAATCAGGTATAAAGCATTTATATCTGTATTTATAAACTGCTTATAAATGTCTATTAATGCTTTATAAATGATGAATTAACTGTTTCCTAATGCTTAACTAATGATTAATAGCATGCAGTTATTATAAAGTGTTACCGTGTTTTTCTTTTATTTTCCCCAACTGCAGTCAAATGTAATACATTGGTGAGGCAAAACTGAAGTCTATTTGTGAAAATGTGCTTTGGTGAGCTATTTGAAAACTTGTGGTTAAAGCACCACTCAGCGGTCAAAAGCTGCAAATGCACTTTGTAGACGCGGAACAACCATTTTGGATGGCCACCTACTGTATTAGTTGTTTATTACTGCTTCACACTTCTGTCCAGTTGGTGGTGGTAAATGCACCAGAAGTTGGTTTGCCATCCACCAAATGGTATTAGAAGGAGAATAAGAAGAGAGTAAGTAATAGCAAGCTGCAGTAGCCAGCATTGCTCACTTGCTGCTGAACACATTGTTCTGTGTCCTGGTTGGGAAATGTGCCATTTCATTTTGTTTTTTCAAAGTGTACATTGCTGATGTTTTTTTTTTGCAGAGATGTTACATGTATGTATGTATGGCCTATGTTTGAATTGATGCTAAGAGTTTAATGCCTTGTATTTGTATGCATTTAGGAGGACTCTTTATTGGCGAGGTCACCACATTATGGTCCAGTTTTAATATGGATTTAAAGTTATTTGTGACGTGAGACCATAGTCTGGACTTTTTTTTATTGTTCCTGTTTAGGTGTCTGGTGTTTGAGGGCTGTACCTTGTTTTCATTACAAAAGCTTGGATTATTAATTTGCTATCAGTCTTTTTCAGCTATGGACAGTGTTTGGATACTGATGTACAACTTTAACATGACGTAATCCTACAATCTCACATTTATTTTTTGTACTTTTGTGTATTTGCATTTTTAGCTATATGTAGCTGCATTCACATTAATTAAAAGTTTTCTTTTTTTGTATTTAATAAATCCATTGATTTGAAATCCCTTTGACTACTGTACAATGTTGAGAATATAGATATTACTTATGGTGTGCCTGCATCCATTTCAGAGGTGTATAACTTTTATCCCAAAGACTTAAGTTATAGTATCTGAAAAGTATTTAAAGTGAAACAGATATATTATTGTAGATCGGGGTGCCCAACCCTGTTCCTGGAGATCTACCTTCCTGCAGAATTCAGCTCCAACCCTGATTAAACCACAACTGAACCAATTGATTAGGACCACCCCCAAGTATAGGTCTCTGCAGGAAAGTATGGGAGTAACCAGATCAGGGTGTTTTTAGACCATAGCCCCTTTCACACTGCACGTCGGACCCGCAATATTCCCGTAACATTGCCTGGTCGCCTTCTGTGTGAAAGCAACCACGTCCCGGAATTGATTACCGAATCGAACCCGGGTCGGGGACATAGTAACATTGCGGTAATCGATCCGGAACGAGCGCTGTGTGAACAAAAGCCAGATCTAATTCCGTATCGAAGTGATGACGCGCATTATCACGCGACTCTTTTACCGGCTGTTTTGAAGGAAGATCAACATTCGCGACGAAAACATATGTGCAAACTGTAATGAAGCAGAGATCAGTTAGTTCCTCACTTTCCGCGCTGACGCAGAGATCGTTTGCTTGCTTCAGTTAAAGTATAACGTGCCAAGCGTTGTCGACTCGTACATTACACGTCACGCGCTGATGTCACGTGTCGTTACGGGATCTTCAAGGGTTGTGTGTGAAAGCACGCACATATACCGGGTCATCACTGGCAGTGTGAAAGTGCCAAATCTAGCGACCAGGGAACAATTACAGGAACACTTTACCCCTGTATTTGCCGGAATGGCAGTGTGAAAGGGGCTCATGATACCTGATTGGCTGATGTCATAGTGACGTTAGGTTTAGGGGTGGGGTTAGATAAGGGGGATCATTTTGATTGCATGATTTTGAAACACCCAGCAGTTTGAAAGAACCCAAAAGTCATAAACACCCACTTTTGGTCTGCAGAGACGTAAGTCTCGATGCTAACTCCCACTACTTCCCTGCAGATACCTATATCTGAAGGAGGGCTTGATAATTAAAGACAGGTGTGTTTGATCAGGGTTGGAACTGAACTCTGTAAGAAGGTAGATCTCCAGGACCAGGATTAGGCACCCTTGTTATAGATTAAGAGGGCTTTTTACACTAGGCTCGGTTCCTGCAGTCCGAGCCCGAGCATGATTGTTCCAGAACACAACGCGACTGAGCACAGTTGTAATTTTTTTTTTATTTGGTGCTATTATGCACAGCATCATAATTAATTTTAATTAATTTAATATGGACTTTTAGGAGTGTGTGGAATCAACCTCGGCTCTCGTGTGTTGAGGAAACAATGATATCGACAGTGTTACGCATGCGCAGGATACTTTACTTCCTGAACAAGTGCGCACCTGAGTCCGTGTTGCTTTCACATTCACACGAATTGCACCACAATTCGGAAGCAACCGAACTCAGAGCACCTTCTCCAGGTAATCTTGGATTCGGTACCCCAGTGTGTACTGGGGTCCGTTGACAGCATTCACATTAGCCATTTTTCATGCCCTAAGTGGGGCCGTAAAGGGCCAGGCTTGTTTGAATGGATAGTATGAATTAACATATATGAATTAACATATAGCATTTTGCTAGCGTGAGTAAGCATGGATTAAGGTGGTTAGCTTTTGACATTGCTAGCATGATTACCATGAATCCACCTGTTGCTAGCATGATTTAGCAAATCATTAACACGTTGCTAGCTTGTTTTTGACATTGCTAGCATGATTACTATGAATGAGCATGTTGTTAGCATAATTTAACATGCTCCAAGCATGTTTTAAAATGTTTCTAGAATTAATTGGTATGATGCTAGCATGTTTTAACATGTTTTAAATTAGAAAGTTAACAATAAAAATTATTTTTATATTATTAATTAATAAAGATGAAAAAAATACTGTAAGAAATGTATTGCTCATTGTTTAAGTCAGTCAAAAAAGTAACTACTGTTAACTAATGGAACCTCAATGTAAAATGTTACCACATTTAGTTCTGACAAAAAGTAACAAAAAATAAATAAAACCATAGTATAAAATCTGTAATTCTGACAATCTTGCTATTGAGTCCTGCATAATGTAACATTTTTGTTTCTGATGGTGAAGTGAACAACAGTAAATTAATAGAAGTTCCTCCAAAATACCTCGAGACTCTCCGTCATCCCAAAATAGCTCTCCTGATGCAGTATTGTTGTCATCGAGAGCGATGATCAGTCTCATGGGATGTCGTCGACTGAGGGGATACAAACGTACCTACGTAAGTCGGGATTCTTGTTTGTGGCCACTTTTAAGCATTAAAGATGATATGTTTTTTAGGGGAAATCTACAGGCATCTCTTCTTTTTTTGGAGTTTCCCATCATTACCTGTATGTAGTGGTGACATCTGGCGTTTGCGCGGGCAGAATGGCTCCGCCTCTCAGGTGTAAACCAAGTTTATCAGCAGGCAGGTTCAAGTTAACTTTTTCTTTGCGATCGGTAATCCGTTCCTCCTGTAAATCAAACCAAAAATTGCATTGTCATACACAATGAAGAAAAGAAAAGATGAAAAGATTTAAACAACATACATATTCTGACATGTACTATATGCATTAAAATATATAAAGCATAAGTGAGCATACTAAAATTAGTTGTATTTTAAATTATTTTAAAAGTCTTGCTGTCACATGGGTAAAACCTAGGATAGATAGTTTAAAAATGTGAAATTACAAGTAATAACTATTTGGGGTAAAAGTAATTTTTCTTTTTATATGTCATAAATAGATTGTTGAAAATAGGCATGAAAAGATTGCTATACTGAATGACATTTTAGTGGGTGTCTTCTGCATATCAGGGTAAAAATGTCAAACAATTTATTTAAACAGGACACATTCTAATGTTTTGAGAAAAAAACAACAACAACAACCAAGAACAATTTAAAGCTGTATTACACTAATTGTTTTAATGCTTGAAAAAACTTTTTCGTCTTTGACCCTTATATATGGGTCAGTGACATGACATTATTGACTTTTCTTTTTTGTTGTGTCCATTTGTTTTCATTAAATGAAAAAGGGTTAAAATTTAAAAGTAAATGTAAAAAGTACATTACTTGCATTCATTCTCTTTTTTGAAGACCGAGTCTAAAATAGCTGTTTTTAATTAATTTTGAGAGAATATTTGGGGGATGATTGAAAAAATTTCAATGTGGTGTAACCATAAAAACTTCACACCAAATCAATCAATCAATCACCTTTATTTATATAGTGCTTTAAACAAAATACATTGCGTCAAAGACAAACAACATATCTTGTTTTAAAAAGACAAAATTCTCAATAAAAAAACTAAAACTAAATATTATAGGTAAATTATATTATTTAGGTTTTTTTATATGGTTAATCATCATCATAAGCCAGGGAAATATGACTAAATTGGCTCCTAACAAAAAGGCTTGTATTATAAGTTGCCATTTACACCATTTGACATTTTATTTTTAAATCAAATTTGACAGGCATCATCATAGACACCTATGTAAGCACATGAGAATTTGAGAGTTTATTGATTTAGAGAAAATAAGTGTCATGTCATTCACCCATATTGCTGTCAAACATCCAAAATAAAAGTTTTTGTTCACATAATGTGTGTGTACTGTGTGTATTTATTATGTATCTATATATTCTTCTATATATTTAATATGCTGTTAATTAAAAATAAATATACAGTATTTATAACATAAATTACATGAATATTAATATATACATGCAAATACCTGTAAATATTTCAAAATATATACTATATGTGTGTGCTTTTATATATACATAATAAATATAGACAGTACACACACATTTGCTATATAAACAAATACTTTTATCTTGGATGTGATTAATCGTGATGCACACATAACATTCTGCCATTATTACCTGTGGCTTGAGAGGATGGTCTTACCTTCTCAAAGTCATACCAGATGGCATCTGGAATGTAGGCCTCCACATATTCAACACCCTGAAACAAACAAACTGGAAAATTTGCTAAACATAATGATAAACATTATTTTGATAGTTTGGTAATTAAGATTATTCATTAAAATAACAGGTAGACCATCATGGGTCATGGGTGGTCATTTTTCAGAAAGATAAGGTCCTCCTGTCATGGCTTTTCAGGAGTCAGAAAGAGAGAATATTTGAGAGATATAGGAGAGTAAGAAGCCGACATAAAGAGAATCAGCAAATTCTAAGGGGATTATGTTTCTTGGTCCCCATAAGGAAATGAGCTTATGAATCATAAAAATGTATCTTTGTAAAAAACATAAAATGCAGAGTTTTCTGTGAAGGGTTGTTTAAGTTGTAGGGGGATAGAACATACGGTTCGTACAATGTAAACAACATATGTGCCCATGAAAACAGAGAAACCCAACAAGTGTGTGTGTGTGCTCACTCACAGGATCCAACACAGGTGTGATGAGAAGATGTGCTCCCCATAAGAACTGGTTGTGCACTCCCCAGGTTTCACTGTCGGAATAGAACCTGCAGAACGGGACAATATTCTTATAAAGCAGGTGAGGCTGAAACTGTTACACTGCTGTTTGGAAATATTCACACTCACTCGTGCATCATGGGACGCAATACAGTCTCTCCACTGACATGGGCCTTGTAGAAAAGAGTGTAGAGGTATGGCAAGAGGGTGTATCGGATGTTCAGGTAATGCTTGGAGGTTTTCACCAAGAGAGAGTCAGCACCATATGATGCAGGATCCTGGTCCTGTTAGAAAGCCACAGAAGAAATACTGATAATATGTTCACCATAGAGGAGACAGTGATGGAATGATTGCTCTCTGACTAAAAGGTCAATTCGTACTCATCTAATTTAATCAATATCATAATTTTCCATTCATCTTCAATTGCCTTCTCAAACTTCTCACTGTGGAGGTCTCATTGCTCCTCTAACGCCAATCTCACAATAATGATTTGAGAAATAAACCTCCTACAAACAGCATTCAAAAAGAGAGGACACATTTGTGACACACTGCACTTCGTGACTGGATGGTTATGGGTGATTAAAGTCACCTTAAAATAATATAAATGTAAAATTCTTATTTTTTTTTATGGAAGACTGTAGTGTTTATTATAAATCATTTATCTGTGCATTTCATTATTTTATTCAAAATTAATTTGCCCTAGTAATCTTTAATCAAAAACGTTAACCTCCCCTCTAAATGGCTCATCTTCTCTTCCGGTCACAGGCTCAGGTGCAAGGGTGGAGCTAGTGACGTGACGTGAGGGTAAATGCTGATGCAATACACTGACCAGTGCTGACGCAAGCATGGGGAGCACACTACCCTTAAAAATGTTAAGGATATTAGGATATCACCACAATTTTACTCTTAGAACATGACTTAAGATGGAGGATGCAATCAGTCATTCAGTTAGTCTCTCTCACTCGCACGCTGTTGCGTATGTTTTGTATCATTGATTGTACTTGTCATCATCTTCCTCAATAAATAATAACATTTCTTCATGCTAGGGTGTCACCGGTGGATCCAGTGGAGAGACATCCTCCCACAACTAACTGCAAAATGGCATTCAGATCTGCCTTCATTTTGTTAGCAACAGCCCAACTTCCAATGATTCAATCAATTCCTAAAGGACGAAATCAAGTCCCACCCTTCATTTCAGATGTCATTTCACTCAGATAGACATCACAGTAGAGAAAAAAAGACAATGACTACTTCCGATTCATGCTGACTCAAGCACAGACCTTGAACCCTTGCGCGTTGTGGTTACGGCTGAAGGGGTAGAACGCGCCGACTTGCATCCAACGTCTGCAAAGCTCCTCTGGCGAGTCGTCGAAGAACCCACAGATGTCTGCGCCAATCTGCAGAAAAACATCATGAGATTCAGATTCTCTCCAGAGGAGGAAAAAAAAATACTCTTTATTATTTCAAATGATTCACCAAAATCTACACAATTAGATAAAGATCAAATGGGGATTCAAGACTTTTATATATGGAAAAGACACCAGTAATCTGGCAAATGTTGACAAATGACAATCAAATTAGATCAAAATTGTGCAAATAAAAACATCAAATATGAAGTCAGACGAAACTGTCTGATTTTACATTTCATAAGCAATTCATATATTTTTTTACAAGGTGGCTTATTTATTTTATACATAGGCCTCAATATGAAACAAAGATGAATCAGTAATTTCCTTTAAATTTAAAGGTGATCTGTATAGTTTTGTCAGTCAGTGGTGGAAGTCTGATGTTAGTTTGAGAGCATGCATATAATGAGTGAAAACAAACATGCTTCCAAAGTGAAAGGAACATGCTTTTGAGTGCAAACTGAGTACATGTACAGTAAAGGAACATACTTTCCAGAATGCCAAAAAATGTTTTTAATTGATTTAATGAAGTATTCTTATTTGTTGAGATCGTGAACTGGTGGGTTTGTGTTAAATGTGAGACAAATCATCACAATTAAAAGAACCAAAGACTTGTGCATTGAATTTACTTAATACAGGACTTTCACAATTTGAGTTGAATTACTGAAATAAATTAACTTTTCTATGTCATTCTAATTTATTGAGATGCACCTGTATGTATAACACTCATAGAAAGTTGCTAACAAGGCATCTACCTATACATATCTATGCTTTTTAAGGTTAACATATGTGGTCTTATGGCCTGGTCAAATCATTTAATGTTTGTGTGCAGAGGATTACAAGGCAGTTGAAACTGTCATTATGTCTGACAGCTAAGTCCATTGAGTCCAAATGTCCACTAAATTTCCCATTGGAACTCGAACATAACCAAAGTCTTTATCTAAATGCCTCTCAGTGGCTGGTGCCTACCATCCATTACCCATGTTGCAAAATATATTTTATTTGGAGTCAAACCACTTACGTAAGGGACTCCAAAGAGGTTAAACTCCAACATGCCAGGTATCGCCCACTTAATATCATTCCAGTTGGCCGCATTGTCACCCAACCAGTGCCCAGCATACTTGCCCACCCCGGGGAAGGATGAACGGGTAAAAACCATGGAACGGTTGGTCTTAAACACTTCTCTCGATGCCCTGGAAGCAGAAACATAATATTAGAGCAATGGGTAACTCTGGCACCACAATAAAATGACATCCAGGAGGGTGCTGGAAAGACACGTGGGTTGCCTAAATAAGCATAGTGTAGCTGATTGAGACAAGGGTGTTGGGGAACAAATGATATTGCTATCCACTTGTAAATAAAACATTGTTGTAATGTCAATTTGTGTGAATCATTCTGACAAGACTCAAAAGCAGCATCATTCAATCACAAAAGAGATCATTTGCATTCAAAGTGTGGAAAAACTGACACGTACTTCTCAGTGGCCAGGGCCATCGAGTACCCATAGAGACTGTGGACATCATAGTGGTTTCCCCATTTGTGTTTAGCATCCATACATAAGGTCTTACTGTACATCAGATTATCAAGGAGACCTATAGAGTCAAATGGAAATTAAAAGGATGGATGGTTATGCATCTGCTATGAATAAATCCAGCTATTGATTTATTTCAAACTCACGTGGAATGAATGGAGGATAGTTGAGTTTGTTCTCAGCGCAGCCTTTGCTGCTTCCCTGTACAAAATTGGCCACCTCATTCATGTCCTTAAGGGGAAAAAAGTTTTGAATCTTTTGTGGTGTATATTGTACTCTAGAAGATATGTTTATTAAGCTAATCAATATTGATGCAGTGACATATGTAGTATTGATTTGGAAGATCAGTTAAAAATGATTAGGCTCATCTCTGCGGGTCACTCACAATCCAGATAGCATCATGTTTGACTTCTTTGTGGAAACGTGAAATTTCATCAACCCACCAATCAACACAAGCCTGGTTAGTGTAGTCTGGAAACACGGTTTCCCCTGGCCAGACCTGTGACATGTGAGAGTTATGATAAACAATATGTATTTTGTTCCTATGATTTTCTGTGGCCACATCAGTGCAAAAAAATACAAAATAAATTACTAAGATCAACATCATGGAAATCATTGAAGTTCAGTTATTGTTATGAAGAAGAACCACCAGTTCTCAATCCCAAACCCTACTGACAGTCAGGAGTGTCTTTGGAGGATCTTACCTCTCCTATCAGAGGTGTGTTCCCGTCTGGTTCAGTGACCCAAACATTAGCTGCATGTCCCCGGTCAAATGCTTCATAAGGTCCATTTAGCCTTTTACCTGTGGACACAGCAGGATCCTACCAGGAAGAAAATGTTTTGAGGTGGTCAAGGGGGTGAAATGTAGGACTTTAAACTTCGAAACCCGTAAAACTGTGCACTTCAGCATGAAAATCAAAGGCTCACCAATATGACAATGTATTTCTGCCCTTTCTCATGCATGTAGTCAGCAAACTGAGGCAACTCCTTAAATTTCTCCATATCATAGGTGAAGATCTTTTTTTCCTCCATGTAGTCGATATCAGTGTACTGGACATCCTGAAACACAAAACAATTATGGTTCAGCTGAAAGTCAATCCTTTTCTCATTAATATCATGTTTCACTTCAACGTTTATTATGGAAGTTGCACCCTTAAACATGCTAATCTAGACATTCTGATTCAAACCACCCACTGCAAGCGGGACTCGAACCTGGGCCCATCTGCATGGACTGCATCAACAAGGAGGCTAAAGAACTCAGTATCCAGCATCAATCGCTAGAGTGGCTCTTGAACACTGAGGTTAAAAGCACACAGCTCGTAGCGGCCTACATTCGTTACACTAGCAGCATGCTAATTCATGCTAGCAATATGCTAACAACATATTAAATCATGCTAGCAAAGTGAAAACATACTAACAGCATGCCAATTAATGCTAAATCATGTTAGCAATGTGCAGAATTATTATAGCAACATGCTATTTAATGTGAACAATAAAGCATTTTATCATCATGTTTATGCTGCATTCAAGCCACCACATAATTTCCATAATATCGAGATGACAACATGTGAAGTTATATTAAGAACCATTCATGTCCTTGGACTGGGAATTATGTGTTTCTATTGCACTGCTATCAGTGCCTAAATTAATCTGTAGTGGTCAGGTGGTATAAGGACCACATGGATTCAAAAAACAGCCAGTTTACAAGCTTTAATCTACTAGGATGTAAATACTTTTTTACGTGCTAGAATCTCACGGTTACAGTAATTACAACAAAATACTTCTTAAATCTATCCATGCTATCATTATCATTATATTATTCATGCTACCAATATGTTAAATCATGCTATTGGCATGCTAATCTATGTGAACAATGTATTAAATCATGTTAACAATATGTTTAAACATGCTAGCAACATGTTAATTCATGTTGCAATATGGTAAAACAATCAATCCTGTCAACAGTGCTAAATCATTTTAACATTGTGCTAAAACATGTAAGCAATGTGATAAAAATTATACCAAGGTGCTAAAACATGCAAGCAATATGCTTATTAAGCTGGCAAAGTGTTAAATCATGCTAGAAATATGATAAAACATGTTATCAAAATGCATGCACTGGTATCAGAAAATGTTGCACTGTCAAACGCTAGTAGTGTTAAAAAAACATGCAAGGAATAGGTTAAAACATGCTAATTCATGCTAGCAATGTTTATTTATGTATTTATTTTTTAAGTTAAAGCTTATTAAACTTATTAAACTTTCAAACCTTCATACGGGTTTCTACAAACTTTTATACCTAGTTTTCAGGTTGTTTATGTTTCTCTCTACCTGCGTTATTACTCTGAAATCAGATCCGTCAGCCTCTTTTGCATCCGTTCTTATTCTGATTCTAATATTGCTTAACTGGTCTGCTTAGTTTTATCTGAATGCTTGACTTCCAACAGCCATTAGCAAATGGTGAGATTCTCCAACCAGTAGCCAATTTTTTTTATTCTAATCAGGTGATGCAAAATCCTGACATGCAAATGCCCTCTTCGTTAAAGAAAAATAGAGCCCCACCATAAGGTGTTAAACGCTTCTAAATGCATGCATAGGTGAAGTGTGGAGTTATTTTTTATGAATCGGTAAACTTTGCTCCAGGCTCTTGATCGTGGATTTGAATTGCTGGGTGAAATCAAAAGATTGTAGGACCAAGCAAGGACCATCCTTCTGATTCTGGCACTTACATATGGAATGCCGATCTGTCGGTTCCTTTCCACGACTTTCTTCACCTCGTCCAGGCTGCCGTAGTCCCAGCGAGACAGCTGGAAACCCAGAGACCAGTATGGAGGAATGAAAGGCCTGCCAATCAGCTGGAGAGATATAAAGCAACAGTAAACTCATTTAACATCATGTATATATATTTAGGGTGTGATTTGCCGGGGGGATTCCCCTCTATGGTTTATGCATCCTTGCCTCTGCTAAATTAACAAACATCCTGCAATCTCACTCTGAGGTCCCATCCTAACTCAAATGATTCATGACATTTAATTTCCTTGCTTGAATAACCATAGAAATTAAATCATTACAAATAATCTTTTTAATAGATTGTGAGCACAGTTGTAACAATTTTTTTCTGATATAAGTTTAATAGAAAATAAATATATAATACATATGTAAATATATGACAAAATATAAATTAAATTTGTACCAATACATAAATAATTTGTAAAATCAAAGATTATAGAAGCAATATGTATTGGTCAAAGACAAAAAACTTTAAAACATAAAATCATAAATGTAATGCTGCTTTAAATTGTTGTTGTAGCCCCACCTTTAATGTGCTTCCTATGGACATAAAATCACTTTTGTACATTTCTTCTGATGCAGTCATCTTAACATCTTTGACCCACTGGACACTACCAGTGAAAAGTTTTTAAAAGGGGTTTCTTCGCTCATCAATGCTGCATTTATTGGATCAAAAATAAAAAAATTTGGTAACACTTTATTTCGATAGTCACTTCAGATATTCTACTAGTAACTTTTCAACTTTTTGCAGTTAATAGAGTATTAGTAGACTGTCTGGTTAATATCTTCTAACACTTTCTTTGTAAACTTTTTCAACCAATCCTAAACCCACCTAACAGTCTACTCTGTAGTTGTAAATGATGAGATTTAGTTGATATGTAACTTCCTTTAAGGGGAAGTCGTGGCCTAATGGTTAGAGGGTTGGACTCCCAATCGAAGGGTTGTGGGTTCTAGTCTCGGGCCGGACGGAATTGTGGGTGGGGGGAGTGCATGTACAGTTCTCTCTCCACCTTCAATACCACGACTTAGGTGCCCTTGAGCAAGGCATCGAACCCCAACTGCTCCCTGGGCGCCGCAGCATAAATGATGAACACTGCTCCGGGTGTGTGTGTGTGTGTGTGTGTGTGTGTGTGTTCACTGCTCTGTGTGTGTGCATTTTGGATGGGTTAAATGCAGAGCACAAATTCTGAGTATGGGTCACCATACTTGGCTGAATGTCACTTCTCTTTCACTTTCAAGTAGACTATCAAAATAAAGTTGAAACAAAAAATGTATAGTGTGAAATATTATTATGGTGTAAAAAATATATATATTTTTTCTATTTTAATATACATACATATAATACATTAAAATCTAATTGGGGATATTCGAATATTAGAATGATTTTAAGCGACCACAGAGAGTCAGGACCTCGGATTAACGTCTCATCCAAAAGGCTGCAATTAATTTATTTTGAATAAATGCTATTATTTATAACTTTTTATTAATTAAAGAATCCTGGAAAAAAGTATAACAGTATAATATGATATGATTAATATGATTTATGATTTTAAATATATAAATCATAATATTAGAGTGATTTCTGATGGGCACATAGGACACATTATACTGTAGCAATAGCTGATGGAAATTGATCTTAGCATCACAGAAATAAATTATATTTTAAAGAATTATTTACATTATTTTATATTGTAATAACATATTGCAAGAGTTTTTTTTTTTTTCTTTTCTTTTTTTGATCAAATAAATGCAGCTTTTATGAGCATAACCGACTTCCTTAATAAAATATTACAAATCTTACTGATCCCATACCTTTGACAGATATATACATTATTATATAAAATTGTGCTAAAACATGCTATCATATATATATATATATATATATATATATATATATATATATATATATATATATATATATATATATATATACATACACACACACACATATATATACATATATATATATATATATATATGTCCTAGCATGTGTTGTACTGTCCACCATGCTGTGTCTCTAACATGAAAAATAATTTCCAAGTGCTTAAAATTTCTCCCACAAGTGCTGGTGTTTCTATTTATATTTTTCCACAACGCTAACCTGTGTGAACTCGTCCACCACTGCTTCTGGTGTGTCTCCAACCAGGATGTAGAAGTCCAAAACCCCTCCGATAGTCCGGTAGGTTATGGCCGGAGCAGGCTGGACTGTCACCTCTGCACACAGACAAGAGCAGACAGATATAAACAGATATAAACTAAAACTCTCATTTGATAAAAAATCAACAGAAGCAGCCATTCCAAAATAATAATAATAAAATAAAAGCAACAGACATCATTATGACTTTAGTCCACAGCAGAATTTACCCATAGCATTGCTGTTCATGAGAAAAACACCAAAGGACTGGCCGCTCTCATCTTCCAGACATGTAAAGTAGGGGTAGTGGCCGTACAGGTTGTGTGTGCCCTGGGGTGGAAAAGACATTAAGGTTTGTAATGCCAAATTTAAACATTTTAACCAGTTAATTAGACAGTCTCATACATGTCTCATCATATTTTAAGTATTATAAAAGTTATTATAGATTATAGATTTTATTATAAAAATATATTATAGAGGTTGTCAACCTGAATCATGCACTAAAATTTAAGTCTTCTAACATCATGCAATAATTATGTTGACTTGACAAACTCGACTCAGACTTAAGATCTTTATTAAATTGACCATCAAAAGTGCAAAAGTCCCACTGACTTTCATTGAGGGGGTAAAAACTGTTGAACAGTAAGACTTATAGAGTATTTAAGCTGCCTATCCCTAGAAAAACTGATAGACTGACCTAGGACAACATAAACATACTAGTAACATGCTTATTCATGTTATCAGCATGCTAAAACATGTTACCAACATCTCAAATATGTTAACAACATTAAAAATGTAAACATGCTAATTCATGCTAAATGCTAAAACATGGTAGCAGTATTGTGCTAAAACATGCTATCAACATGCTAAAATATGTTAGCACCTAAGGCTGGGCGATATATGTAACGATATGATCATGCGCATAGTCAGTAAATCTGGTTGATTACCGCTAAATTGCCATCACCTGCTTTTAAATGGAGCGGCATATTAGACAGAGCCATAGATCTCTGACAAGCTACACAATATCACGTTCATTTTCGAAGGTGATTAATCTGGGATAATGAACATGATATTGCATAGTTGTCAGAGATCTACGGCTCTGTCTATTAAATGCCGCTCCATTTAAAAGCAGGTGATGGCGATTTAGCAGTAATCAGGGAACCATATTTACTTACTAGATGCGCATGATCATATCGTTAAATATATTGCCCAGCCCTATTAACAACATGTTAATTCGTGATGTAAATGTGTTAAATCGTGCAAGCAAAATGCTAAGTCATTCTAATAATGCTGTGCTAAATCATGTTAACAACATGATGATTCATGCTAAACTATGCTAGCAACATGCTATTTGTTAGCAAAAATGCTAAAACATGATTATTCATGCTAAGAGCTATACATCCTTTCAACAATGCAAAAGATGGTGGCAAAATACTAATCTATGGAAACAAAAAATAAAATATGTTAGTAACACATTATACATGTTAACAATGTGTGCTATAACATGATAGCAATGTTGTAAAACGTGCTAGCTAGAAACCTATTAAAACATGCTAATTCATGGTAACTATTTCGAAGTGCTCCAAGACTTGGGCAGGAGATCCAAAGGTAACTTTTATTGGGACAATCCAGAATCGTGAATCAAAACACATGCAGTCAATCCAACAGAGCACAAATATAAACCACAAGAAAAAGGGTGATTAGGCAGATTGTGATGGGACGATTGGTATCGCGGCTCCCATGTAGTTTTCAAAGCACTTTTGTATCACATACTGTGCCAATGCTTGTATCGAAATGACAATACAACATGATTGATGATGTTTGAAGCTTCGAATGTCATGAAATCCACCCCAGATCTCCTCAGAAAGTTGTGCTAATTACTGAGTTGTTCTAATTGAGTCATTCGATAAATCACACTCACTGACTCAAGGATCCAGTTGTGCCAGTTATCAGTGAATAATGACTTCATTCAAATTACTTCTTTTATGATGCTTCTGGACAAGATATTATTTTATAACATAACTAAAACTTTGTTTTTCATACTGGTTTGGAATAGTGAAAATGTTTGTGCAAATGATCTGAACATTATGACTCACTCCGTTGGGAAAAGCATCTCTTGCGAAGATAGGCCAGGTCTTCCAGTTGGTGTCATGGCGGAAGGTCTGATGGACATGCTCTCCCAGTCCATAAATATTGTGAGAGGGTAGTTTAGCAGAGAGTTGAAGGTACTGATCTGCAAAAATCAGCGGCCCAATGGTTGTGTCAAACCTGAGCGAGAGAGGAAGGGATGTTGTCATCAAACCTGTCAAGAACATATCCACTGACCCTTCAAGCATGCCCTCAAATATAGAGGGGTCAAAAAAGAGTGAAAATGCGCACCCTAACCACATGAATAAAAGGTAAAATACTGATAGATGGTTCACCAAAAAGATCAACATCCTATTTGTAAAGCCACAACTAAACTGACAGCTAAGAATCGTTCACATGCATTGTCTCATTTTAAAAATAACTTCACTACAAATTAGATTAATAAGCATATTTTATAGATATATTCCTTATGAAATATCAATATATGCTCAATCCACTATAAATACATTATTTTTAGGCTTTTAGGTCGGGCTTTTTATCAGATAAAAGATTACAAAATTGTTTTGCAAAACACATACTGTACAGACCTGACTATGGTCATGTAAAAGCTAATTACTTGAGAAGAAAACAACAGTTAAAACAGCATTTTCATAATAGTGTGGCAAATCATTTTATTCTTTGGAAATAAGGCCTATTTCTCACTGGGCAGTTATTCTAATGAGAGATGTTTTATTACAAACAACATCCATAAGAAATCAGCGTCTCACAGGAGTTTTTCGGGAGATGTTCTCCAAACTTTCAGTCCAAACGGGTTCTGGATCAACTCTAGTCTATATTTGAGGGGTCCAGTGGGAGGGCTGGAAGGTGCTTGCACGTGCTCGTGAGGAACCTCAAACCTGGCTTGGTTTGCATCTGTGATCTGGAAGACAAAAAGAATATTGCATGCCATTATAGACATGTTCATAGGTCAGACAGGAGTCTCCTTGGACAATGATGTTTGCAGATGACATTGTGATCTGTAGTGAGAGCAGGGAGCAGGTGGAGGAAAACCTGGAGAGGTGGAGGTTTGCGCTGGAGAGAAGAGGAATGAAAGTCGTAGTAAGACTGAGTACATGTGTGTAAATGAAAGGGAGGGAAGTGGAACAGTAAGGTTACAGGGTGAAGAGGTGAAGAAGGTACAGGAATTTAAGTACTTGGGGTCAACAGTCCAGAGTAATGGAGAGTGTGCAAAAGAGGTAAAGAAGCGATTGCAGGCAGGTTGGAATGGGTGGAGAAAGGTGTCGGGAGTTCTGTGTGATAGGAAAATATAAGTGAGAATCAAGGGGAAGGTGTACAGGACAGTGGTGAGACCAGCTATGTTGTATGGTTTAGAGACAGAGGCACTGAGGAAGAGACAGGAATCAGAGCTAGAGGTAGCAGAGCTGAAAATGTTGAGGTTCTCTTTGGGAGTGACAAGATTGGACATGACTAGGAATGAGTACATTAGAGGGACAGCTCATGTTGGACGTTTGGGAGACAAAGTTAGGGAGGCCAGATTAAGATGGTTAGGACATGTTCAGAGGAGGGAGAGTGAATATATTGGTAGGAGAATGTTGGACATGGAGCTGCCAGGCAGGAGGCAAAGAGGAAGACCAAAGAGGAGGTATATAGATGGAATTAATGAGGATTTGAAGCTAGTGGGTGCAAGTGTTGAGGATGCAGAAGATAGGGATAGGTGGAAAGAGATGATTCGCTGTGGCGACCCCTGAAGGGAAAAGCCGAAAGAAGAAGAAGATTATAGACGTGTTCATATTGATACAGTGCCTCTGCTATTTGTGTCATTTTTTAAACAGACCTTAAATCGAAGACGGTTTTCAGTCTGCATTTCAGCGTAGAAGATCAACTCTTTAATGTCAGCCCCAAATAGAGAAGGAGCATCCATTCTTGTCAGCCTGGCCTCAATATCTACAGCAAAACAAACGTTTTCCATGAGGTCTATAATTGCTAGATCAGTGTCCAATTCTGCACCTGGAGGGTCACTGTCCTGCAAAGTTTAGCTAAACTCCAATTAAACACACCTGAAGCAGATAATCAAGGTATTACAAGGCATAGTAGAAACTTCCAGGCCGGTGTGTTGAGGCAAGTTGGAGCTAAACTGTGCAGGACACCTCTGTGTTATACATGGTCAAACAAAACGTTTGCAATGGAAAGACGATTTGTAAACTTTTTAAATTCTCCGTTCAGACTGAACTCACGTGTGCTGTCAGGCTGGCTTTTGCTGACCACATTGTAGCCATGGTTTCTGGAGAAGAAGCACCAGGGGACGTTAGCCTCATCCACAGGGCTCCAGCAGCAAGCTCTTTCCAAGCATTTTTGCTGTAAGGATGTGAGTACAATTTAGCAAAGCTTCCTGAGAGTTTGTATGGGATGCAGGCCATTTCCACTGCGTCTTACCTCGGAAGCGCCGGGATCTGGGAAGCAGTCCACCCTCTCGCCGTATGGAACAAGGGGACATTCTGTAATATTGATTGGAACTGATACTGAATCTGAAGTTGGGTACAGAGAGACAAATTACCACTGTGGTATAATTTAAGAGAGAGAGAGAGAACTATTTATAGATTTTTTTTTTTTTCAAACAAACGGAACACACTTGTGAACTCCTTCCTTGAAGACTTAAACAATTAACTGTTGTTCAATTTCTAGTGATCATACACACTGGCTAGAATTCTTCAAATGTATATACTGCATTTTCAGAAAGATTTTATTTTGTAATAATTGACTAGAATGTAATCGGATATAATCATATATCAAACACTACCACATTTATCCAAGTAACCTGCTACATATTTTCCAGAAATCTATTTGTTTGTTTTGTAACCTGATCTCCATTAGTACCCTGTACCCCTAAAACAAGTCCAGCTGTAACCTGACAGACTCCCCCCATCAATAGTCCTGTGAGCCTATCCCATGTTCAGTTTGTTCCCTTTAAACCCGACCGATCCCTATGAGTGTAATGGAAGACAGCTGGTAGAAAGCTGTGCAGGTAAACCTCAAGAGGCGCACTAGTCTGTCTCTGTCTCTTGCGCTTCATCTGCTTTTTCATTTTCTCACGCCACATTTTAAAACGCATTGTCAAGATCAAGTTCAACTTATAAAAACAGGAACACTAACAAAGAGGATAAAGACTTAACTCCGAAGTCTTTGCACTCTTTTTCCTTTGTGTAAGCATTTTAAAAGCACAAACGTGTAAGTTCATTTAGATCACTGCAGTTGTAAAGCTCTCATTATCTGGCCAGTCTGTACAATTGTCAGTCAGCATTTGCTGAGTCTAAGAGCTGATAAAGTAAATAGTGAAATTGAAGATGTGCTTAATACCCATGTACACTTCCATCTACTTTTCTCTGGACAATGAGCGATGCTCATTCGCGAATTATTCATTATTTTGAGTCAATTGTATTCATAAGCTTGATCAAACCAGTTGGCAAACCAGTGAATTGGTTTGTGAATCAGTTTTAATGATTCGTTCAGTTCCCTGCCGCCCGTGCTGAGTCGCCTGAAGCGGTTCTCATTGTTGTAACAGAAAGTTTAAGAACATCAAGAGTGTCGAAGATGTGGCTTTGGATCTGCACTGAATTGAAAGCAGATCTGCAAAGACTGTTGTTTACTAGCGATGAAGATCTTTATTACATGAACACCGTATGTGCTGTCTACAGTTCGACAGGTTTAACTTGGGCTACATTCGATTACAGTACACGATACCACTGTGACATTAGTTTGTTGTACGTGCAACTTATAACAGAGGGGAGTCAAGTTGAATGCAGCTTCCAAAAGACAAAAAATAGCCGATTAATATTTTATTAATATTAACACAATCACACCGGCGTGAAAACGTTCAGCGAGTCATATCATCAGCTGCTAAATTCAGATCTGTGTTCGCTAGCTGATGCGTTCTTACAGCGCTGCGCATTATAACCAATCACACAAGATTCTGTTGAGCTAATGAATGCATTGGCCAATCAGAGGCGTTCAGATGAGTCATCGCTGACGCTGATGCTTCCTTCACTCTCACTGACTTAATACCTCTTTCTGGCGAATTCTCTCATCAATAACAGCAAAAAGCAGATGTGTGTACGAATCTGTAATTAAGATATTGATTTCACAGTGTTAACAGTTTCAGTGATTTTAATGGGAGTTTCTGAGAGTGATTGAAATCTAGACTGTCAGTGAAAATGATCTTTGATAATGTAAATGTTATTTGCTCTCTTTCTGAACAATAAAATATTAGTAGCCATTTTTATATCACATTACCTTTCAATGTTAAATTCACATTTAATATAAAGTCAGCCGTATTAAAAATATGTTAATGCATGACACCCATATCTGTTACTTAAGTAAACAGACAGTTTTTTTTTTTTTTTGCATAATTAATAGATTACATTATTAGGCTACTTTGACCATTGCATATTATCCAACATAATCTATGAATTTGAGAATCGAAATATACTAGCAGAAATATACATTTGTTTACATTTTGCAGAATAGACAGAAGATCCATCAATGTGCATTTGGTTTGTTTTGCTTAGATTTTCAGTCGTGTGAGGAGTTATAATATATTGATTTATTACCAGAGCTGGAAACAGTTTTGCTGCTTAATATTTTTTGGAACCTGTTACATTATGTCTAGGATTATTTGATGAATGAAAGTAAAAAAAACAAAATAAAAAAAAAACATAATTGATAGTAGATCAAATTATTGTAATGATTTCTGATGGATTATGTACCGTTTTTTGGGTACTCTTCCCACCTCTGTACTCTACTAACTGCTAGTTGACATCTACAGTAGTTGCAAAGTTACTTACATTTAGTAGAATTTCTAAAGTCGACTATCGAAATAAAGTGTTACCTATATATATTTTTTAAACTTTATATAGTAAAATATCTAGCTTCAAGTAGATATTTCATATTTTGACATATATTTCATATCACCTTCATATTTTGCATATTTTGCTAAGTGTTCAAATTTTATATTTTCTTTATAAAAAACCATCGATTTGCTTGGGAAGGCCTTTATTAAGCCACTGGAGCCATGTGGAAGAGCCAGGATAATTTTTTTATAACTCCATTTCTGTCCGTCTGAAATAAAGTCACATACACCTATAGGATGGCTTGAGGGTGAGTAAATCATGGGGTAATTTTAATTTTTGGGTGAACTGTCCCTTTTTAATTTTTGGGTGAATAATCAGTGCCTGATTTTTGCCGAAAGAACCTGACTCTTTTTGAGGAATCACTGCTGCTATAAATTTAAATTAATATAGATTTTGATATAAATTATTGTGCTTTGCTTGCCCCAGCCTAGTGGTGATGAAAAAGAGAAAAGGTTGTTTTTATGTAAACATAATGTGTTAAATATATACAGTACAGAGCAAAAGTTTGGAAACATTACTATTTTTAATGTTTTTGAAAGAAGTTTCTTCTGCTCATCAAGCCTGCATTTATTTGATCAGAAATACAGGAAAAAAACTGTAATATTGTGAAATATTATTACAACTTAAAATAATAGTTTTCTATTTGAATATACTTAAAAAAATAATTTATTCCTGTGATGCAAAGCTGAATTTTCAGCATCATAACTCCAGCCTTCAGTGTCACATGTAACATCAGTCGATCAAATGATCATTTAGAAATCATTCTAATATTCTGATTTATTATGAGTGTTGGAAACAGTTCTGCTGTCTAATATATTTGATCAATAAAATGTTAAAAAGAACTGAATTTATTCAAAATAAAAATAAAAAATTCTAATAATATATATTCTAATAATATATTTTCTTTACTATCATTTTTTTAGCAATTTAACACATCCTTGCTGAATAAAAGTACTGATTTTATAGAAAAAAAAAGAAAAAAAAATTACTGACCCCAAATTACTGACCAGTAGTGTATATTGTTATTACAAAATATTTATATTTTATAAACATATCTTTTTTTTTTTTACTTTTTATTCATCAAAGTATCCTAAAAAAGTATCACATGTTCTGAAAAAATATTAAGCAGCAGAACTGTTTCCAGCTTTGATAATGAATCATCATATTAGAATGATTTCTAAAGATCATGTGATAATGATCCTAAAAATTCAGCTTTGCATCACAGAAATAAATGATCATTTAAAGTATAATACATTTAAAAACAATTACTTTAAATTGTAATAATATATCACAATATTAAATTTTATTTTTTATTTTTGATCAAATAAATGTAGGCTTGATGAGCAGAAGAAATTTCTTTCAAAAACATAAAAAATAGTAATGTTTCCAAACTTTTGGTCTGTATTGTATATATATATATATATATATATATATATATATATATATATATATATATAGGCACTGCAACCAATGTTCACGGTTCATTTAAACTGTTGACTTTTTATCTCAATATTTCAATTTAGTAAATTATAATTTCGACACTTTATCTCATAATTTTGACTTAGTAAATCACGATTTTGACTTTTATCTCATAATTATGACTTAAGTATGTAATAATTTTGACTTTTTAAGGCATTTTTTTCTTACTTGGCGGAAATAGGCTTCCATATAATTGGAATGTGAATTCACTAAAATTATTGACATTATATTTTACATATATTTAGGATATATATTTTTTTTTTTCAAAATTTATGTTCTACATATGACCTTTGACCAATTTTTTTTAATGTTCCATCATTTATAACTGACTTTGTCCCATTAGGGTTTCTTTTTTCTGACCCATTGTTTGAAACTTCACACACAGTCAAAAGCTTTTTCACTGAAAAGAAGTAAAAAAGTCTCAAAAGTTTCAAAAAATAATACAAATCTTTACTAATATACTTATATATATATAATATATATATATATATATATATATATATATATATATATATATATATATATATATATATATATATATATATAAACCATGTCTTAGTGTTTACAAAAGCATTAAAACAATTTTACATTGTGTTTAATCTTGGAATTTCAAATCAATTATTGTAGCACAAGTGAAAGTAAACAAGACTCTTCCTTTTCAGTGTACCCCACACAACCAACACGTAAGTAGATGTTGACTTGTGCATTCATCATTGGAGCATCGCTGCTTGTCAGTATAGTATTGCCAATAGACACTGGCATCTTTGCTGACCTCTGGTTGTTGTATGGATCACATCTTTCAAACTGGCATACAATAATGTACCCAAATGCCTGACTTTCTATTTTTATTTTTATTTTATTTTTTATCACTGCCCTCACCCTCATTGCTTCTATCCTCCTTGGTCCTCAACAACTTTTATTACTACAACCTTATTTTCTGATGCACTCCTATCACTATCATCAATACTTCAGTACAAATTTGTCTCTCCATCTTCCAGAAAACGTAAAAAAAATTAACAACAACACATGCATAAAGGCTGTTATACTGCCTATATATATATATATATAAAGTGCATTGCAAATGACATAACTTGAATTTATATGTATTATATATTCATCTAAAATAAGTAAGATAATTCTTTTTCTGTGTATTTTGAACATCTATTCTTCTATTTTAGACCTTTTTTACATTTAGAATTTTTAAAGAAGAATACTTTGCAATTAAATACTTGCTATACCTACACAAATGTAAGCTTGTTAGTATTGCCATGAGTCTCTAATATCCAGACGTGTTTTTAAATGCATGTTTGTGTCTCCATGTGAGTGTGTGTGTGGTTATTAGTGGCGTCTCTTCACTTACCGTCTCTGATTGTTCTTGGTTCACCAGTGTGCAGTAAATTGAACAATGCAAACAACACCATCAGGGTCTCTTCCAACCCTGAGAAGCGCCGCTTTCCCATCTGACAAACACACAGTGTAAACAGCCATAAGCGTACAGTAACTCATCTCCCTGCATGCCATTGACACTCACAGTACATGTCTTTGAGTCTTTGTATGAAACACACAGGTTAATAGTCTCTTTAGCCATATTTTGTTTCACTGTCACTGCGTTTAACCTTTCCTGTAATACAGTTCTTTAGATGTATTCCATGAAAGCATAAAACATCCACATTTTCAACAGATATAAAAAGTCTAAACAGTCTGAAACACAATAATTTCTTTCAATTCTGCAATCTGTAAATGTCCAATAGAGGTACTTCATGTTGCATCTGTAACAGTCTGACAATATAAATGCTTCTATTCTGCATATATAATGCTGTGTTTATTTTATCAAAAATGCTAAAGAAAAAAACGGTTACTTTGTGAAATATTATTACAGTTTAAAATAACAGTTTTATATTTTAATATACTTTAAAATATAATTTATTCCTGTGAGATTGTAGTTTTTCCTTTCTCATTGTAGTGTTACAAGCTCTTGGTGTTTGAAGAAGAGCTGTACATTTGCAACGAGTAAATGCTCAAATCCAAAGAGATCTTCTTTATACAAGTAAAGAGTCAATCACACTTTCCTAAACGCCTCGTCTAAACACGCCCCCACATCTCTATGTCATGCTGTGTCAAGATAACGTCGCTTGAATGTTCACACAAAGAAAGAAGGAGTAACTTTTATTCTCGCTGTTGCCTTGTTGTCGCAATGTTTTTCATTGTAAAAAAGTGAAATAACTCGGTTTGGCCTTCCAAAAGAGGACATATCTAGAAATCATTGGTGAAGTTGTATTTCAAAACTGTCACAGAATAATTCAACCCAAATATTAAGATCCTCACATTTTTAGGAGGGTGATGACTGTTTCCTGAACGAGTAGCCTGCAATGCATCTGTGGCACAACAGCTGTTTCTATAAAGTTGGACAGTTAAAATTTTGCAAGGACAATCTGGTGCTTCTGACTCACAGCCTGCAAGTGCATTTTTTATATTTACAGAATTTGCTACTGATGATTAAAACACAAATACAGACATGGTTTTATGTTTAAGCAGCGCAATATGCAACACAATAATTAAAAAGACATTATAAGTCATTATAATCAATTATTATGTCCAACTGAATTCAACAAATGCCTAGTTTGTAAAAGGTTTTATTGGTTTTGTCTTGTCTAGTGATGTACAGATCGCAATCAAATCTTTCTATTTAACCGGATCTTCTTAGTGAACCGGTTTAACCAGTTCACCAAATCTAACTGAATCGTTTGAAACGGTTCGCATCTCCAGTATGCACTAATCCACAAATTACTTAAGTTATTTGGTTTATAAACATGCCTTACACACCCTCTGACGTGAAATAAACCAATATCACAAGTTATTCAGTTACTCCTAACAGTACATTGACTAATCTGCTAAAAGAGAACCGATGATGGGATGTGCTCGATCAGAGCAGCTGGACTGAGTCTCGTCGCTTGAGGCATTCAGCCAATCACTACGCACTGTATAGCTGGCCAATCAGAGCACACCTCACTTTTTCACAACAATGAGCTTTGTAAAAATCTATGCGTTTCAGAAAAGTGGGACATTGACATTTTTGTTCATTAAATTTTTTTTAATTTAGGCTACTGCGAAATACTGTACCTGAAAAAACAAGCACTTTTTGTTTTATTTTTTATATTATGTGTATTTGTAATGTATAACTTTGTTCGTATTTTGTAAAAGGATAAAATAATGACAAAATTTTTATCTTCGCCTACTTTGACCTAGTTATCTCCCATTCTATTTTTATTTTAGATTTTGTTACCTTGAAAGGCTTCTTTTTTTGTGGGGGTGGGCTGTGATAATTTTTCTAAGGTTCTATAATAAAGAGTTAAACAGAACAGAATTTAGATATTAAAAAAAAACATTGTGTGTTACAATATAGTACAATGCTAACCATTGGTTTGGGGTCAGTCATTTTTTTTTCTTTCTTATTTTTTTTTATTTTATTTTAAGAAATTAATACTTTTATTCAGAAGGGATGTGTTAAAGGAATAAAAAGTCATAGTAAAGACTTATATTTTTAGAAAAGATTTATATTTTTAAACAAAGGCTGCTTTTTTTAACTTTGCATTAATCAAAGAATCAAAGAAAAAAGTATCACTTATTCCAAAAAACAATATTAAGCAGCACAACAGTTTCAACACTGATAATAAATCATCATTTTAGAATAATTTCTGAAGATTATGTGACACTGAATATTGGAATAATGATGCTGAAAATTCAGTGCTGCGTCACAGAAATGCATTTTATTTTAAAGTATAGGTTACACTTTATTTTGATAGTCCACTTTAGACATTCTACTAACTATAAGTAATTGTAACTACATGTTAACTACATATCAACTAAAACTCATTATTTTCAACTACATGTCTACTAGGGCTGTCAAAATGGCTGAAAAACTAAATTTGAATTTTTAACTTCTATATTATCAAAATTAGAATTATATTCGAATTTAAAATGCATAATTTCAGTTAGGGTGAAGAGAAACTATTTTCTTCTCTCCTGAAGCTACAAGAGGGCGAATCGAGCAAAATATTACTAATGCAGGTTTAATGTTTAAAAAGTATTAGAATAAATGACTAAATGAATGTTAATAAATGATTGTTAAGTGAATAATATTTAATAAAATGTTTATAAACCGATTATAATTAAGTTGCTTAAAGAACTATAAATAAAACAGTATCATGTATGCATGCATAGTTTAATACAAAGCGTGGAAAGCCAATCACACAGAGTACATTTGACACTTAATAACATGAGAAGCATTGGGATGGGGAAAAACCCAACAAAATTCTCGAGATATTTTTTTAAAAAGTTGAACATACATTAATTTTACATGGCTTTCTAAACATCTGGCTCTCTTGTGCGAGATGCGAGTCCACAGGTGTCCCTCTAGAAAATATGCGTTCTGTGTGAATGGCTTGGTTTCAGTGTTGATGTAAACAACATCTTCTCCACATTGTTGTTCTCTTTTTTCGCAATATCTTGAAGGAACATCACATGGCTTTAATTGGATAGGCTAACAAAAAAATTATAATGAACTGAAACTTACACTGTCATCGCATCTCGTGCACCATTGATAAAGGCCAAAATATACTTGGGCCATCTGCATCCACACACCGTCTGCATTATGTAATTTTCGTCATCAAGAGGGCTTGCGGAAAACTGTGCACCCCGCCTGCATGCAGGCAATTTTTGAGACTGTATGTACAGCATAAGCACGAGGTGAAAGATGAGACAGAAGTGGTACTGCGTGTCGAGCTCGTCCGCCTTTTGAAAGTTGTGAGGACGCAAGACAGAATGGAGCACAGAATGTGAAGTATACCCAGGTCTGGCCTTAAAGCAGCCTCCTTAACGCACACCTAAAAATTCGAATGGAACGTTTTTTTTGCATTTGAATGTGGATGTCTATTTTAAATTCGACGAGTATTCAAAATTGTAATCTTTTTGACAGCCCGCATGTCTACTAACTCCCTGAGTAGACTGTTAGGGTAGGTTTAAGGTTAGTTGGATTATCTGACAAAGAAAGTGTTAGAAGATATTAAGCAGACAGTCTACTTATAGTCTACTAACTGCTAGTTGACATGTAGTTGCAAAGTTACTGTTAGTAGTATGTCTAAAGTGGACTATCAAAATAAAGTGTTACCAAATAGAAAACCAATATTAGAAATTGCTATAAGATTTCACAATGTTAGTGTTTTGTTGTTTTGATTAAATAAATATACAGCCTTGATGAGCAGAAGACTCTTTTCAAAAAAATAAAAAATCTTATTGTTCAAACGGCAATTTGGACGACAATATGTGTGTATATATATATTCCTACCTTGTTGTGAGATGGAAGTACACTGTTGTTAATTCCTTCCTTTTCCAGTCCTGTGTACAGCCTGAAATTCAGAGCACACAAGAAGAGCAGGAAGAGCTGAGCTTGACCGCCTGTTATATAGAGCAAAGAAATGAAGTGGGTGTGTATGTTTGTTTTGTTCAGTGCATGATGGTCTCTACCAAAGGTCATGGCTGTTGAGGCAAGTGTCTGTGTCCATGCTGTTTATGCCAAGACAACATTTTTTTCCGTTCGTGATGTGAGCGTGACCTTATCTACCTGAAATACTATTAATGGCCACTTTATCACCATTGGATTTAGCTGTCAAAAAACAGAGCTGTCTTGTGAATTCCACATCTGTTGTTGAAAAAAAAAAATCAATATGCAAGATATTTCTGTTCCTAAATAAATTGCATGTACTTTTTCAAAATGCTTCAATGAAGTATTATATATGTTTTTTTTTTGTTTTTTTTTTAGATGTTTCAGATGCAATAAAAATCTTTTAATTTTATTTATTAAAACTGTTGTCGGATCAGAAATTAATTAAATTCAAGTTTATTTGTATAGCGATTTTTACGATACAAATCATTGTAAAGCAACTTCACAGAAAATTACGTTTCTACAATATTTAGTAGTAGCTTATCAGTGGTGACTGTCAGTTTATGCGCATATGACAGACATTTTCAGAAAAACTAATATAAGACGTAGTCAGCCAGACGATGAACATTATTAACAGCAATTATTACATGATGCAGTAACACATGTATCAATATTTGTTAGTTCTGTTGTTGATTCAGGGTTAGTATCATCTGGGGTCCTCTGAGGGTCAGCATCATCTCTTCTCAGGTGTTCTGGATCCAGACTGGAGCTTGTGTAAATCCTAGTTACCACGGGATGAAGATCCAGCAGAAACAGAGAAAACCAAGCTAAAGAATAATAATGCGCTTTTGATGCAGTCCAAATTATGAGATGCATTATTTTAATTCTTGGCGAAGGAGATTTAATCTAGGAGTTTTAATCTAGATTTAAACAGAGAGAGTGTGTCTGAACGGCGAACATTATCAGGAAGGCTATTCCAGAGTTTGGGAGCCAAATGTGAGAAAGCTCTACCTCCTTTAGTGGACTTTGCTATCCTAAGAACTACCAAATGTCCAGTGTTTTGTGACCTTAGGGTGCGTGATGGGTTGTAGCGTGGTACAAGGCAAGTTAGATATGCAGGAACTAAACCATTTAGTACCTTATAGGTAAGTAATGATAATTTGTAACTGATACTGAACTTGATATGTAGCCAGTGGTAAGCCACTGGTAAGGACTCTAGCTCCTTCATTCTGGACTGTAGCTTGTTTATTGAAGATGTAGGACAACCACCTAGAAGTGCATTACAATAGTCCAGTCTAGAGGTCATGAATGCATGAACTAGCTTTTCTGCATCAGAAACACTTAACATGTTTTGTAGCTTGGCAATGCTTCTAAGATGGAATAATGCAGTTTTTCAAAAGACAAGTTGCTGTCTAATATACCACACAGATCTTTGACTGTAGAGAAAGTAATAGTACATCCGTCTAGCTGCAAATTGTAATCTATGAGATTCTGTGTACTGTTTTTTTGGTCCAATAATTAATATCTCTGTCTTATCCGAATTTAATAGGATAAAATTATTGGTAATCCAGTCTTTTACATTTTTAACACACTCTGTAAGCTTAGATAATTTTGAAGTTTTATCTGGTCTCGTTGAGATATATAGTTGAGTATCATCAGCATAACAGTGAGAACTAATCCTGTATTTTCTAATAATATTACCAAGGGGCAACATGTATACTGAAAATAGCAGAGGACCTAGGACAGATCCTTGTGGCACTCCATATTATATTGGTGATTAATTAGATCACTCCCCATTTAAATATATAAATTGGTAGCGATCAGACAGGTAGGCTGATAATAATTATAAATGTATTATCCTGACATCTATTGGATCTTTCTTTCTTTCTTAGATTTTTTAGTGAATTGTTTTTTTTTTAAGTTTTATTATGTTTTTATCATGTTCAATATATATGTGTTTGTGTGTTTGTGTGTGTGTGTATCTGCACAAGTTAAGGGTGCATTATAATTGTTTTTTTGTTAACATTTTGAGAACTTCATTAAAAACATGGATTTATTTTACTGTTTGAGTAAAGTGCACTTGAAACAAAGTATTGCAAACAAATATGAGCTTCTTGTGCCCAGGTTAAAGTTAATTGTTTTCTTTTTTAATTTTACTTAAGCAGATTTTGCTGGCTGCCCTGAAGTGACCACGGAGGTATTTTCCCTGTCGCTGGTGCTCATGTTGCTGGGGGTGGCCTTGTGGTGTGTGTGGGCAGCACACACCGTTCCTAAGCCCCCTGATCATCCTGAACTCCAGCCAAGCCCCCTCTCCCACCAACTCCTGGCAGTCCATCTGTGTGGTGGGATCACCGTGGGTCTCCCAGTCTCCATCGGCGTCGTGACTGGAGAATCCCTTGGACATTCTGTGTGACCTAATTTTTCATCTATGTCTGATGATTTTCATTTGGTTTAGGTGTGTCTTGTCAATTATCTTCAGTTGCCTGTGTATTTATTTCAGTCTGTCCCTCGTCCTGTCTACCTTGTCCTATAATTGCAAGTGAATGTCGCTTTATTGTGCCATCCCAAAGAGGGACACTTTCACAGAATTTTAAATGTAATGTTCCTCCTGGTGGAATGACCTGCCCAACTCAATCCAAGCAGAGGAGTCCTTATCCATCTTCAAGGATTGGCTAAAAACACATCTCTTCAATTTTTTTGACCCTCTAAATCTAGCACTCTCTTTTCCAATTCTATTCTTAAAACAATAAACTTGTCCCTTTTAAACTTCCACTCTATTCATTTATTGCTTTTTTTACTTAAATAGTATACAAGCTGACTTGTTTTTTGTATTCTATCTATTTGTTTTCTTTTTATTTACTATGCAATTAACAAAAGCAGAAAGACCTCTAACACTAGCTTGATCTTTTATATTTCTATTCTATTTCTTTTTATTTATTCTATAATAAAAAAAAACTTGCAAGTTCTGTTACAGTACGTCACATACAATGAGCAATTCTGTGCCAAGACTGTAGCTAGACTAAAAACCTTTTATTTTAAGTGTATGCCTCCACGTGTCAGATGAGTTTCAGACAGGCTACCTGCTGCTTTCAACAAGATACTTGCAGCTTTGTAAATAAGCAGGAATGAGAATAATTAGGTTAAGGATAGGATATTAGGTAATTGGGATGGGATGTAGAGGATGTGGGTGAAGAACTATACGAAATAAGTTGTTTTAAATCAGTTGTGTTAAACAAGAGACAGACTGTGATTTGTTTTTTAGAACATGGATAATTTAATATAAGATGTATAAAATCCTTTGTGATGTGTTGATCAGTGTTTGTTGTTTTCAGGAAGCAAGAGACACCTCCTACTGACCATCCTGTAAAATTTCAACATTTAATTTCCATATTTAATAAACCAAGATGGAATTAACTTGCAAACTTGACATGAGTTATTCCTTCAAATCAGGGATTAAAGATAAAAAAGATCAAATTAAGATAAATAAATAAAAACTATTTACTGCAGGTAATGTCAGGTGACACTGTAAAGGTTCATAAAAATAACTTATTACTCATCTCCTGTTTCGAAAATGCATCACAAAGTGCTTGAAAAAGCTGTAAACTAATCCCACATTGCACACGGTGCAAAAACCCTTACGCCTGTTTCTGCAGTGCGTATGCAGTCCGTGTGCGTTACGTATGTGGTGCAGCATGGACTCGATGTGCTTTCACACAAGACGCGTTTGCAGTTCGCTACTCGGTATGTAAAGGATCACTGCACTGCTGCAGACGAAACGCTCCTGGAACGCAACTGGAATCCGTTAACATGGGTGCGTAAAAAAAATATGCAACGCATACGCACTGCAGACGGAGTATGTGTGAAACAGACTTGAGCAGGGCTGTAGCTGGGGTCAGCGGGGTCCCGGTGATTGTTGTACCAGTGGGCCCTGTTTGAAATTGTTTAATTTGTATGTTCATTTATTTTTATGTATCTGTGCTATTTACACAATGTTTACGTTTTTTTTTTCAAGTTTGTAGGTGTCAAGGTACAGAAACCAAATAATTAAATGTAAAATGGCACTGAAAAGTCTTCGATATAAAAATTAAATATACAATCAAACCTACATTTATTCAAACACCTTCAACATTCCTCCCATTATTACAGTTTTGCTATATATATCAAAAATTATATCTGGTGTCTGAATAATTTTTGGTTTGACTGTTAAAACTAAGTAATTCAGTCAAGATTTTATTTTTAATTTTCTTGGATTAACATTACAGCAGCCAGTAGCTAAATTAGGCGCGGTCACTTTAAGAGACGATGAACGCATCCAATATAATACACATCCCATGTTTTTCCTTAACTGTTTACTTTCACTTAAGAAATAACTGACAGTTTTTTCGAGCATAATTTCCAAGGTGGATATTTTGTATGTATTTGTCGGCACAAGAGCAAAAAGAAGCAGATTCGGTGTTCAAGTGTTTTGAGACGCCTTTCTCTGCGTGAGCCCTGAACACCAGAACACCGCGAGTACTGAATTAGGTCTTTCACATCTTTTTGTTTGTTAAAACTGTGATTTGTGTTTGTTTGTTCAGGTGCAGGAGGGACTTCGAGGAGAACTTCGCAGAAGAGAGCTCGGTTCAGTGTTGCTGTCCGTGATACGCGGCTCTCTCTCTCTCTCTCTCTCACCGAACACAGCGCGAGTGACCAGCTACTCTGTTCAGCTTTTCCACGTCTTGTTTCTGGATGCTTTAATGTTTAAATCGACAAGCGGTAAGGCTTAAAAACGTGAAAAAGAAAAGCTTTCATGATGATGCACAGCAGTGGCCCGTCAACTGTCCTGAGCATCTTTTTAGGCTGGCCTCAGCCAGTCGGTTATATAAAATATCATCATAACTTGCTTAGTATAGACCCAGCTCCCAACACAACTTTGAGAATAGATTAACGGCTATATTTTTTATTTTATATCGCCCGATAAGAGTCTCACATTAACGCAGCATGTTAACGCCGATAGGCCCACCACTAATATATATATATATATATATATATATATATATATATATATATATATATATATATATATATATATATATATATATATATATGTGGTGTTTATAATGTTTGTAACAGTTTGCTTCACCAGTATTTTAGCACATTATTTCTGAATGTATCCAAATAATACAGTCTAAATCCTGACTGGAAATCCTCACATATACCATTTTTCTCTACGAAGGAATATAATTGTAAGGATACCACCTTTTCTAGTATCTTGGACAGAAAAGGGAGATTCGAGATTGGTCTATAATTAACTAGTTCTTTGGGGTAAAGTTGTGGTTTTTTGATGAGAGGCTTAATAAAAGAGTTTAAGGTTTTGGGGACATATCCTAATGACAATGAGGAATTAATAATAGTCAGAAGAGGATCTATGACTTCTGGAAGCACCTCTTTTAGGAGCTTAGATGGTATAGGGTCTAACATACATTTTGTTGGTTTAGATGATTTAACAAGTTTATACAATTCTTCCTCTCCTATAGTAGAGAATAGCCGTGTTTCCACTATCGAGCTAAGACCGGGCGTGCTACTGCGTGCCAGGGCCAGTCGCGTTTCCACTGTCACTTCCGGGGGTTGATCGTGCCTCGCCGGGGCTCCCTCGGGGCAACGGCCAGGGTTTTTTGGCCCGACGAAAACTTTGGGGCAAAGCGGGCCAGCTGGGGCTAGAGGAGGGGTTCTGAACAAAGGCGGAGTTTCTCCGTGTCTAGAGAGCGTCAGCGTGGATAATTTCAGAAAGATAACAGTGATATACCTTTAGCATTAAAGACTTTTTAAAATCAATTGAGTTCAAAAATCACTATTACTCAACAGCAAATGTTTGAAATACATTGATCCGATGTGGATTATAATCACTAAACAAGGCAGAAATCTTTATAAGTGATGAAAAAAAGATTATGCACGCTAAACATTAACGTTACCATAGTAAACATGGTAAATGCAACCAGGAGAGATCTGATGTCAGCTTCTTATTCTCTATCACAATTGTGTATTTATTTAACATACTTTATCTGTCATAAGTCTCATCTCGAGAGTTTAGCTCCACGTAGCATATAATCAAAATATAATAATGATTTTGTTCGGTAGCTTTTATAAAAATAGAGAGCGTCTGCACTGCGGATCATTTCAGAAAGATAACGGCTATAACACCAGCATTAATCTGAATTTGAATTTGAATATTTAACAAAGCATGCAAACAAATGGCCGCTTTTAACATGTGCCTGTGGTGATCGTGCATGTTCCAGTGAATTATTTCTTAGTTTTCTGACAACTTCTCTTTGTCGGTGAGATGAGGTTGCGTGTCGTTGTTCTGAGAGGTGTGTAAAGGGCGTGTTTTAGTGACGCGCAGCGGAGCTTCAGGCTCTGACTGTGGAAACCTTGCGCTATTCTGGCCTCATGCTACTGGCCCGAGTCTATTAGCCCCACCCGGCCGCTTTAAGCCCTGGCTCGCACTGGCCCGACAGTGGAAATGCGGCTAATGAGTGGAACTGTTCCTCAGGGGGTCTATAGTGCACTGTCTGATGTGATACTGTAGCTGACGGCTGAATGGTTGCAATTGTTAGTTCATAAAGTCATTACTGTTGTGGTGTTGGGAAATGTCAACACTTGTTGAGGCTTTATTTTTTTCATTAATTTAGCCACTGTATTGAATAAATACCTGGGGTTATGTTTGTTTTCTTCTAAAAGAGAATAAAAGTAATTGGATCTAGCAGTTTTTAATGCTTTTATATGATTATTGAGAAGAGAAAATTGGTGACCTTTATTGCTGGAGTTATTAATGGTACAGCAGGGATTGAATCAGAAACTCAAAATAATACATGTAGTTGTAATTGTGAGCTTGACCTGGGAGGAATTATGGATGAACTTCAGATAAGGTCAAGTCGGGATACAAATGGGTAATATCTATAAGGGTTTTTCAGTGGTAGAGCAATTAATAGAGGAAAGCAAGCTGGTGTGTTTGAATGATGGTAGGGGTACAAGGATGGACCCCTACCATCTTAGGAAAGATTAGAAGTAATTGACTCAAAGCAAGAAATTAACAACTTAAATATAATTTGTGCCATACTGCTTGAAGCAGCGTCAGAAACAATCCCAAAAAGTAAAGGAAAAATTACAAGGAAAGCTGGTGGACAAGGTTCTATGGTGGACAGATGAGTTTGGGAAAGCTGTTATTTAACTCCTTTGCTTGCAAACATCGCCGACGGCCCCATTTTATTACTGTTTCACTTTCACAGCACGTTAAACATCACTCTCTTACTTGTTCTGGACAAACTGTGCATCAATTGAAAGTTTAAAGACTCTAGTTTCGATATTTGACCAATGTTTTGATAAAACATTGTTGCAGTGACAGTTATTTCATAATTTGTGTCAGGAGTGCAAAATAATAAATCCATAATATACCACAGTTTGAATAGAAATTCACCACTCATTCATATTCAGTCATGTCAGCAGCAGTTTATTTGTGTTCACATAGACTCACTGAACAGCGTCAATAAGGATTTATAGACCAAAGATGCATATCCGCAGAGATATATGGATATATTAAATTCAATTCAATTCAAGTTTATTTGTATAGCGCTTTTTACAATACAAATCGTTACAAAGCAACTTTACAGAAAATTATGTTTCTGCAATATTTAGTAGTAGCTTATGGTGGTGACTGTCAGTTTGTGCACGTTTGACAGGATTTTTAGAAAAAATTAATACAAGACGTAGTCAGCTAGACCATGAACATTATTAATATTATTAAATAATAATTGTTATATGATGCAGTCACACTTGTAGCAATATTTGTTAGTTCTGTTGTTGATTCAGGGTCAGCATCATCTGGGGTCCTCTGAGGGTCAGCATCATCTCTTCTCAGGTGTTCTGGATCCAGACTGGAGCTTGTGTAAATCCTAGTTACCACGGGATGTAAATCCGCCACATCGTGTCACATGCTTCCTGTACACTTCCTGGTAGTTATCTGGCCATAACAACACTGAAACACCTCTGTACACAAGAAATATCCGAATAATAAGCCAGCGATTACGATAGTAAAGCTTGGTATGAGATATACAAAATATAAAAAATGTAAATTGGAAAGGCTAACTTGTGCAGCGATGAAAAAGGCTATAAAAAATATTTTACAACAGCACTGTAAAACTTTTCACTGTAAATTTACAGTAAAATAATGGCAGCTGGGTTGCCAGCCACATACTGTATTTTCCTAAATTTACAGTACTGCACTGTAATTACAAAATAAAGTATATACCACATAATTTTATGGAATTATACTGTCTACAGCAAAAAAAAAAAAAAACATTTTTACAGGGAAAACATTATACTCTGATCTCTAGAAGAAAATAGAATCCAACAACATTATCTGGGTTTTAAAACATTTATTTTAAAAGCAACGACCAGAAATTTGCCTTATGTGAACACATTTGGATGAAATGACAGCTTTTTTTTTTTTTTTTTTTTACATTTAAAATGTTAGTTGAACACTTAACACTTTATAATATAGTAATTTTGTTAACCTTTAACAATTTTTTTCCCCAGAAATTTAAAGAGTCTAACCTCAAAATGACTGAAATGGAAGTTGTATTTTATAAATGGAATTAACGATGCAGTAATCAATTACTTTTAATGTTCTTGCTGACAGGAACATTGTTCCATTTAAAGTCTGCAAGTTTTCGCAGAAGTGAGGAAACTGGTGGGCTTACAGTGGCGTTCTTTTTTTGCACAACTTTTCTTTGAAGTCACTTTTCCTTTTTTTGCTTTCGATCCACATTCAGGATTGATGTGAAGGATTGAGCCCTTTCTTTGGGATCATGCTGCACAACTCCTTGTTCAAGCTCTTGTTCTGTCCAGGCTGGACTATTGCAATGCCAAAAAGAATACACGTCACACCTCTGTTTATCAGTTTGCACTGGCTTCCAATAGCTGCTCGCATAAAATTCAAGGCATTGATGTTTGCCTACAAAACTACCACTGGCTCTGCACCCATTTACCTAAATTCGTTACTTCAGACTTATGTGCCTCTAAAAGCTTGTGTTCTGCAAGTGAACGTCGCTTGATTGTGCCATCACAAAGAAGCACAAAGTCACTTTTACGGACTTTTAAATTAAATGTTCCCTTCTGGTGGAATGACCTCCCCAACTCAATCAGAGCAGCTGAGTCCTTAGCCATCTTCAAGAATCGGCTTCAAACACATCTCTTCCATCTTTATTTGACCCTCTAACTTTAACACTCACTATTCTAATTCTATTCTTAAAAAACTACTTTTCTAATATTTTTGTGTTCTATTTTTCTTTTAATTTATCATGCAATTATATATATGTGTGTATGTGTAAAGACCTCTAACTAGCTTGCTCTATTCTTTTATTATTCTCTCTGTTTTCTTTTTATTTATTATATTATTTAAAATCCCATGCTATGTGTACTGTGTTAAGCTAACTGAGACTTGTAATAGCACTTATATATCATTGCTCTTTTTGTTGTTTTTGATTGCTTCCACTGTCTTCATCTGTAAGTCGCTTTGGATAAAAGCGTCTGCTAAATGAATAAATGTAAATGTAAATGTCAACAAAGCGTCTAAAAGGCAGAAAAGAGGAAAAAAACACAATGAAATATTATAGACTGTGCATAGAGAGAGAGAGAGAGAGAGAGAGAGAGAGAGAGAGAGATTTAACGACTATTCATCCAGTTTATTAACAATATAATCCCCTCATCAGGTACTGAATCAGGGCCTACGTAAAATAAGATAAGATATAATGTCTTGTTTTCCAAGGGAATTAATCCAAATTAAGGTTTTTTTTTTTTTTTTGAGACTGGAAACAAGACAAAAACACTAAGTAAGAAAAGCATGTTTTCCAGTGTGTTATACCAGGTCCATATTGTTATTCCCAGTAGTAAGTAGTAGTAGTAAGTAGTAAGTAGTAAGTCCTTAACAAATACTGTCAAGACAAAGGTTAGTGATAATCCAGTCTAAAATATATGTCAAACATGCTAATGAATTACCTCTGAACAAACTCAAGGGTGCATGCAGCCTCATCCTGGTACTGTAAATTGAAATTATAGAAGGAGGCAAACAGCACTGCCAGGCCAGTGATGAAGTTGGGCTGTGCTCCTTCGCACACAACTTGACCCTCCAAACTCAACATCCAGTGCTGGTTGTTTAGAGATTGACCTTTAATAAAAATAAAAACACAGTTGATTTTTCCATATATATGTTGTCAATTAAAATCTGTTTTATGTTTCTCATACCATCACCACTCTCTTCCTGAAAAAGTCATATGATATTGAAACAACACACCACTGCAAAGAGTTCCGGTGTCACTTCTTTGGATCCTATGATGACTTAGTGTATTTGTTCGATTCAGGTGGTCTATGCGTACTTTCAGCTGTGAAAGAACCGATTCATATTGACCCCCAACCTGCTTGTCACCCAACATGACAGCAAAAGACTTTGGATACTGGCTCACTATTTTGCGACTAACAGTAAGACACTGTGATCTGGTGGGGGTTTTGTCATGTTTTCTCATTTCGTCAGCATTGATTCTAATCATTTGTCTTCGTTCAGAAGGAGAAGGTCTCTGTCCATTCTCAACAGCAATCTTTATACTGTCTGGCATAGGGGAATTTGGAAATTTTCAGTCCATGAATGTGTGGCAGAGGCTGATGCTAAACTGCTTGATGTTGGCCTTGAGGAGCTTGATGGAGGTGAACCAAGAGTAGTGTTTGTTTCGGGGGGAACCGAGGGGAGAACCTAAGCAGGTGGCAGTATGACAGTTTTGATGTTCTGTGTTTATATATATAAATAAATAATCATTTATTGTATCAAATTATATAATAAACAGTACTAGAATGCATTTTAACAGATAAAAGGGATAGTTCACACAAAAAATGTAAACATTCTGTCATTAATTTCTCCCCCTCACGTCATTCCAAACCAGAAAGACTTTGGTTCACTTTGGTACATAAATGAAGATATTTCTGATAAAATCCAAGAGACTTCTGTCCCTTTATAGACAGTATACTCAACTTCCACTGTCAGTATAGTAATCTATATGACTCCAGGGGTTTAACTTTAATTTTAGAAGTGGTTTGTTTAACCCCAAAAACTAAACACAATGTACCACTTTATTTACAAAATAATAATTTCCAATGTGTGTTCACACAACAATGTCTGCTCTCATGTCAACACAGCATGGTATGCATTATGGGGCTTTAGTGAACATGCCGTGGAGATTAATATTGTAGAAAATAAAGATTTTTTTTGGGGGGGGGGGGGGGACAACACATTCATGTTGCTTTATAAATTTAATATCTATGGAGTGACAAAAGTTCTTCAATTTCATCAAAAATATCTTCATTTGTGTACTGAAGATGAAAGATTGTCTTGCTTGTTTGGAATAACTTGAGAGTGAGTAATTAATGACAAGGTTTCCATTTTTGGGTGAATAAATAAACTATATTTGTGTTATTGTTTTTTTTACATCAACTTTATCTTTACCTTGATTTTTCCATGAACTAAGAAGTTTTCTGCATTGGATAGGTCTTATAAACTCCAAAATGTCATCTTCTTTTACATAAACCAAATCACCCAAGCCTTTGACACCTTGGTCCATGAGCTTCTCAACAAGCTGGTTGGTTACATCTGGAGATAGGCTTGGCAACACCAACAATACAGCATCTTTCAGGACTTCTTTCATTCCAGACATTATTCTAAAATTGGGAAGGAATGATGGAGAACAATTACTGACAAGCCACAAGAAAAAAAACTTCAGGCAGAGGATAGTAATGCAGTATACTATGACGCAAACTTTCTGCTGAAGAGTTTCGATGTTTTCTGGATAAATGTGAAGTCAGTGTAGATGCTACAAAAAATTGTTTATTGCATGTAAATGGACATGGCACTCTGGTGCCTTCTTTGATATGACTCATTGTAAAACGAAATTTATCAACTCACTGCACTTTTCTTGACATGTACCAATTTCACACACTGAGGCATCAATTCCTAACTGCTCAACAGATGACTTTGAGGGCCTGTCTTTGTGATCCCTGAACATGTGAGCTTTGAAAGCAGTGGACTTTTTAAATGTTCTGGAGCAATCCGGAATACCACATTTGAAAACGGATTTTGGAACATGACTATGGATTTTCATGTTCTGGCAAAATGCTGACAACGATTCAAAAGTACAATCTCAGAACTGACACCATGGTATTTTTGCAAATGGACTTGACACTACTAAAGCACTTACTTTAGCACTGGATTTTTCATCAGATTATAAAACCTGAAACGAAAAAAAAAAAAAAAGCAGATCATCCAAATGACATGGTAAATTTATTTTCACGATTTTTATATTTGTATATTTTATATTTTATATATATATATAAGCAGGTCATGCAAATGAAATAGTATGCTGCCTGTGTGAAATTTCGAAGTTAAGTTAATGTAACGTTATTTGGTAAAGAAGGAGTGGGGTTTTTTTTCGCGGTAAAAAAAAACACGTTTGCAAACTAACTTAAACTAACTTAAACAATGTATAAAACTGAATGCAATAAATAAATAAAAATAGATTGGCTTACCGTATCAGTCAGTTGAACAGTCTTCTCAAGCTCTAAAATCCACTTTTGCTCACAGACGCATGACCGATTCTTCCGTCTTCATGAAGTTCATGTGACGTTAACTGTTTCTGCTGCGGGACAGGCAACTCATATTTAATAGATGCACACAAAAGCTTACACGAAACGAAGCTCACACGAACCAAGAAGCTTAAAGATTAATTACAAATTCACAAAAACTCACACAGTTGGCACATCAGTTGGCGTCACTTATCTGAATTTGAGCGCGAATAAAATCAATCCCACAATGCAATGCATTTACAGTCTGATACTGTATTATGAATTTATCGAGAGGAAAACAGAAATGCGCTGTATATTTACAGCTGTTCTGTAAATTATACAGCCTTATACTGTATTATAGAAATTCACTGTAAATTTACAGTAAAGGGTTACAGTGAGTAAACGAACAAATTCCACCCTTGATCGCTAAGGGATGTTATTACAAACATACAAATTATCTGATGTAGCTTGATGCTAATGTTAGCTCTAATGCTACTAATAGCAGGTGCATTTCTTCTTCATATTGCATTTCTGTCACAATAATTCACGTAAGGTCGTACGAAAATGTTTTGTATTTTTATAGTAAGACTTCTGAAAAATATGGACTAAATGCATAATGAGACTGAAGTGAGATTGCAGTTTAGAGGGGGGTAAAGCTTGAAAATACCACAACAAAGGCTGATAAAGGTGGAGTAAAAGCGAAAGAATAATGATAATAGAATAATGCGGATAATATGTCAAACCTGGCGGAGGTGTGAGACTCGTTTGGTGAAAACAATAGAACCATGAATAGGGGAGTTTTCAAAGTCATCACACATACAGAGCACACAGGAGTGTGTGTTTACATGTGAGATCTCACAGAGATGACAAGTGCCATAAATCAATCAGATTAGCCTTCTCTAAAAACACACATGACATGGCCTTGGAAAATATTTCATAAAATTCAGTTTTACAGATTTGATTATGAAATTTTTAAAAAACTCATATCATACATCAACAATTTGTTTAAATACCTTTAAAAAATGTTTTTAATATTTTTATTTTTGATTTTATGTTTGAGCTTATATATCTCTATTATCATAACAGTCTGAGTGATTCTGATTCCTTAACAGTAAACTTTGAAGTGTCAGCTTTGTGAACAAATGTTGATTATGTATCTAGTCAGAAAGAATCATGACCAGAAACATTTTTATTTTGGGTATGTAATTTCTGTCTCCATGCCAAAAAATGGGGGTTGACTGATGGGGTTAAACTTCTTAAGAGAATGCATAATTATAATCCCTTAATATTATACAAGAAAGCTCAAGCAGTGGTAAGGAGAACTATAAGGCAAGCTAAAATAAATAGCTGGCAAAGCTTTTGAAGTGAGATTGGGAAAAAAAACGCTAGTGGGTGACGTGTGGAGTATGAAAAAAAGAATGGGAGGCTATGAAAGAGATTGGGTATATCCAGTATTAGAAGCAGAAAGGGCAATTGCAGCAACCAAGACAAAGCAGAAATGTTGGTAAAAACATTTGTACAGATCCATGGGTCAGGGAACTTGAGGAAGGGAGGAGGAGGGAAATAAAAAGAGACTAAATCTAGAAGAACTAGAAGGAAATGGGGAAATAGAAGTTCAGTCAATTAACTTCCTGTTAACACTAGATGAACTGAAAAAGAGCCATTTGTAGTTTTAAATAATACACTGTCCTCTCCAGGAAAAGATCAGATCACAAATATAATGTTAAAACATCTTAAAGATGGAGCAATCGGAAAATTATTAGACTTATAGAGTATGGGAGGAAGGAAGGTTACCAAATGCTTTGAATTGAAGCGATAAAAATTCCAATAAGAAAGCATGGCAAAGAGCCTTCTAAACTAGCTAATTATAGTCCAATAGCTCTTATTTCGAATAAATATAAATTTAATGGAAAGGATGGCAACCGACGATTTGATATTTATTGGAAAAGAGAGGAATATTAACTAAGTATCAAAGTGGTTTTAGCAAAGGAAGATCAAAAATGGACCCTGTTGTGTGTTTGGAAAATGAAATTTGAAAAGCTTGGGTAAATAAGGAATCTTTTTGATGTATTTTTTGATGTTGAGAAAGCATATGATGTGGAGGGAGGGACTTTTGATAAAACTGAAAATTATGCATATAGGTGGAAGAATTTACAGTTGGATTAAAGATTTTATGGCGCACAGAAGAATACAGGTGAGAATTGGCAATGAATTTTCAAACAGATGTGAGATAAAAAATGAAACCCCACAAGGGAGTGTTATACGTCCATTAATTTTTTCCATGTTTTTATCCGTTTCAGCAAGGACAATTTTTTTTTGTTGATGATGATGAAGCTCTATGGAAAAGGGAAACAAAATATTTTGTATATTAATGGAAGGATGCATAATTATTTATAATTAAGTAATTAGATAGGTAGAAGAATGGGCATATGATTGGGGATTTAATTTTCAGTAGAAAAGACTACGACTATAATTTTCTCTAGGAAAATAATTATACCAGAAATATACTTGAAGACTTGAAGTCCTTAGAGAGAGTTAGTGTTTTAAAATTTTTAGGTATTTTTTTATCCAAAACTTACATGGGTGGATCATATAAACAAAGTTAGTTAAAAATGTCAGAAGGTATTAAACCTTGTGAGATGTGTAAGTGATGTTTTTCATCATTTAAAAATTGTGTATGTGGCAATGATTAAATTGGTGTTTGATTATGGCAGTGTGGTATATATTGTTCAGCTTCAAAAGCCCTGTTGGAAAAACTGGATGAAAACAATGATCAATTACTGGGCTAATCTCAAAGGTCATAAAGATGATCATCCTACAAAAACGATTTTAATGAATTGTTGGGAACAAAAATTGTGTAGGAAAAGTTTTGGATGGAGAAGCGAAGTGTATGTAGAAGAAATAGAGGTAAACTGGTTTAAGACGAGTCCAACTGGTGATTCCTGGAAATGAACCATTGAGTTATTCAACTCCCCATATAGATTTGCTGGAAATTTTAAAAAAGCAGAAAGAAGTCGACATGTCTTCAGCACTCTCTGTACATTTTAGAACAAAATCTACTCAATATTTACAGATGGCTCAAAAGATCCAGAGCATGAGACAACTGGAGCATTTTTTTTTTTTTTTCAGTTCCAGAATGGGCAATGAGTTGTATAACGCAAACATCCCAATCATCTGGTATTATAAACTGTTGAAATGATGGCAATACTTTTGTCCTTGCTGTGGATAGAAGATTATAAACTTTTAATTTGTTCCGATTCACTCTCAGTTTACAAGAGTCCAAGGTCTTTTAAATCCAGTCATCAAGATATTGTTTTTAGTTTTTTACAGATATATTCAAGATTGGTTCAGAATGATATTTTAATCCGTTTTATTTGGGTTCCATCACATGTAGGTATAAAGGGAAATGTGGACGTAGATAAGTTTGCAGAACAAGCTTTGAAGAGAGAAGAAACGTCTCGGTTACGTATGGTAACCCTCGTTCCCTGAAGGAGGGAACGGAGACACCACATTGATGATTGACGAATATGGGATATGGCTTCGATAGACCAATCTACTTCGAGTGTAAACTAAACAAGCCAATGCACATTGGCATGCAATAATTGCATCCAGCTGCCGCTGATCACTGCGTTAGTATAAGAGGGCAGCAGGTGCAATGCATACCAGCTTTTCACTGAGGAGCCGAGCCGGGAACCCAGCAGCGGTACAGCAACCATGGCGACGGGACGTGGCGTCTCCGTTCCCTCCTTCAGGGAACGAGGGTTACCATACGTAACCGAGACGTTCCCTTTCAGTCGGTCACTCTCGACGCTACGTCGGTGACCGACGAATATGGGATCCCTATCAAAGCGCTCTGGGTGCTGCCCCTTTCAGTGCCCTGTGCAAGCCGCCTGCACCCCTATTAGGTGTAGGTCGGGGCTCAGAACAAGTAGCTCCACTCGCCGTTGTCAAAGCACTACCTCACTGGGTGAGATTGGATAACACTGGGAAAACGTACCGGGTCCGCTTGGAGCCGAGACGCTGCGGAAGCCCCATCCTTCCCGAAGGAGGTCTCGGAGGCAAATACACATATAGCATCCGTTTAGGAGTATAAGGAGAAATTTGAGGTGATCAAAACCCTCTTGGGAAAGCAGAAGTCTGCCAGGGAAAAACGGGCTCTAAGGCTATACCGTGGACTATACACATACGAGTATCGCTTAGGTCTCAATATGGAACCCAGCCTTCCATGGTTCTCACGGATTCATCATGAAGGCCTGGCGCCGGACGTTCCGCCGCGTCCAGCTGCCTAGAGTGATGGAGGATCTCAACAGGGTCTACACTATGGACACTCTGGAGCAGTTTTAGCAAGCCGACACTAACCGGGGCCTCTCAGTGCCACTATCCCACTATCAGGGACCAAACATGGAGTTTCCAAAGGTCTGGACGCGGGTGCCAAATGGTGCCCCGTCTCTGAGTCAGTAAATCCCTCCTCAGAGGAACCGGCCAAGGAGGGGCTGTCGAGAGGAGCACTAGTTCGGGCAAGCAGGTCTGAGTAGGCCAATATGGCGCTACTAGCAAGACTTGCTCCTCGTCCTCCCGGACTTTGCACAACGTCTGTGCGAGAAGGCTCACTGGGGGAAACACATACTCGCGTAGGTCCCACGGCCAGCTGTGTGCCAGTGCATCCGTGCCGAGAGTTCCCTGGGTCAGGGAGTAGAAAACCTGGCAGTGAGAGGTCTCTGGAGGTCTCTGGAGCACCACATCCCTGTGCTCGCACAACTGATCTCGATACTGTGCTAGTATCAGCCAACCGTCTAAGTAGTTGAGAATGCGAACACTCTGCTCTCTGAGAGGAACAAGAGCTGCCTCCGTGGCTTTCGTGAAGACACGGGGAGACCGGGACAGCCAGAAGGGCAGGACCTTGTACTGATATGCTAGTCCTTTGAACGCAAACCACAAAAAAGGTCTGTGGCGCGGAAGTATGGACACATGAAAGTACACGTCCTTCAGGTTGATCGCTGCAAACCAATCTTGAGGACGGACGCACCTGAAAATGCGTTTCTGTGTCAACATTTTGAACTTTAGCCGATGGAGGGCCCGATTCAAAACTCACAGATCCAAGATCGGTCGTAACCCACTGCCTTTCTTGGGTACAATGAAGTACGGGCTGTAAAACCCCGTCCTCATATCGGCTGGAGGGACCGGCTCTATCGCGGCCTTCGCCAGTAGGACTGCGATCTCTTTCCGCAAGACGGGCATCGGACGCTTTCACTGTAGTGAAGCGGACACTGCAGAGCTTGGGGGGAAGCCGGGCGATCTGAATCGCATAGCCGAGGCTGATGGTTCGCAGAAGCCAGCGAGACGGGCTGGGTAGCGCCGACAAGGCGCTTAAGAACCGTACAAGTGGGACCAGCGGAACCACAGCCGTACCCGCAGTGGGGCAGCGTGGTGGAACACAGGGACCCAACTTGGCCGGCTTGTGAGAAGGCCAGAGTGTGGTGCGAGTGTGGGGTGCAGGGCTCACCTGGTTCCACGGATTGGCAGAGGGTGCGTGAGTAGGGCCTTTGTTGACGCTCTCGAACCGCCCGCTGCTGCCATCTGGCGAAGGAAGAGGATGAGTGAGGTCTGGTGCTTGGCTGTCCGCAACTCTCTGTGCCCTCTTGGGACCCAGAGAGGGAGAAAACTACTCTCCTGTCGAGATTTCCAGATTCTCCGCCTGGCCCTCCTCCAGGGGAGGGAGAGGTGCCTTCACCATCCCCCAGAAAGCAGCTACCTCTCTCTGGGTCACCCGTCCCAGGGCCTCTTGCTCTTCTGCTCACCGCCAAGTTTGACGGGGGCTAGGACGGGAGGGGTGAATTGAAGTGTGCAATCCACACGACACAGGAACGACCGCCGCTGAAGCGCGGTCTCGCCAACACACGAAGCTTCCGAGAGTGTGCTGAACTCGTAGTTCACAGCAGACACAGTTGAGCAGCGCGATACTAACGCTCGGCTTCTAAGCGAAAAGCTGGTATGCCCTCTTATACTCACGCAGTGATCAGCGGCAGCTGGATGCAATAATTGCATGCCAATGTGCATTGGCTCGTTTAGTTTACACTCGAAGTAGATTGGTCTATCGAAGCGATATCCCATATTCGTCGGTCACCGACGTGGCGTTGAGAGTGACTGACTGAAAGGGAACTGAATTCTGAAGTCTGAAATTAGGGTTTTATTATGGAAAAAGGTTATTGCAGTGGGACTACACTCTTAGTGGTACAACAACGAAAAGGGTAGATTCCTCTATAATTTAACAAAGTAAGGGAAAAAAAAACTCATTGGTAAAACAAGGAAAGAAGAGATTGTATATAATATAATATTGCTGGGACATTCCAATCTTAATATTACTCTCAGAGTATTAGGGAAGAATCCAAATGGACTATGAGGAATGCAAAGATGAAGAAACGGTAACTCCTGCAATTCTTGAATGTAAGAAATGAGGAAGAAAGTAGTTTGATAGTTGAAATAAAGAAGAATGGAATTCAGTTGGTTATTATTATTATTATAGGCAAAGAAAAGTTTTAAAAATAACGTTAACCATATTTTCTAAGCAAACATTTTTGGAATGATAATAATACAAAGGAAGGCAGGAACAGAAACATAAAAATATAATTTTCCACCAGATGGAGAAGTGCAGTAACATATTTATGTATTTATAGATAATCAAATAACCTTTATAATTATTACATGGATATTTTATGGAGGAATTGCATAACACCTGAGGTCCATTTACAATGATGTTAAAGTTTTGTTGGGGCCAAGATTATTATGATTGATGATAATTTAATTTTTCCTTCCTTCCACCCTTGCCACCTGCTATACCAGATATTGTAGAAAAAGGCTGAATGGGAAAACAATGACTTAATAATCCCACAGCAAGGGAAAACATAAAGAAAAAATCTAATATTTGCAAGTATTTTTGTTGCAGAATATTCATAACTGTTGTTATCAGCTTCAAAATAAAGCCCTACACTGGACTGTTTTCTTAAATCCGCACCCACCTGCTCCCACTGAATGTATGACCAGACCCGCCCGCTCCCGCAATGTTTGTGTCCACTCCCGCGGACTTTCTCAGAGATGGTAAAAAATGTACACATATATATATAGGTACTCAGACTAAATATTTTTTCAGGTTAACATCCAGAATAACAGATTCTAAACAAGATTGCATTTAAATAATATGAAGTAACCGATGCTAAACCAAAGCACCATACATGAAAAAAACATTGGTTAGTGTTATAAATAGTGGTGGGCATAGATACATTTTTTAAATCTAGATTAATCTTACTGTGATCTTGAAATTTATCTAGATTAATCTAGATTAAAATGGCTCATTCGGATTCTGCCGAAGGCATTCAGATTATGTGTGTTACCAAAATAAAATTGACAAACAGTAAGTCTTTGAGAAGGGGTTTATCAAGTTAGGTGGTGTTACATAAGACAGAAACAGGATGTAAATGCAAAACGCTATTTATTAACTCAGCACAAAGATCAGAATAAGACAATGACGATAGTAAAACAGAAGCACAGGCGGGCGGACACAAGGCAGGGTGGAACAGTGACACAGGGACTTCGGTGGACAACTCGTGGTGGTGCTCAATCTGTTGCGGATCCCTCGAATGTTTTTCAGGTCAGTGTAGTAACCCTCGTGACGGTGCTCTGTGATCCAGTGTTGAGTGGTAATCCAGGGAAGAATGACGACAACACGGGGAATCCAAACCGACTAGACAGACACGGGAACAGGTACAGGAACACACCGGGAAGTACAACGATCTTCGGATGAGATGTTAAACCGAGGTCCTGACTCTCTGTGGTCATTAAAAATCCCAGGGTGTCTTTCAAAAAGAGTAGAGGTGTGACCTCGTCATCCTGGCTAAATTCACCCATTAGCCTCTGACCATCATGGCCTCCTAACAATCCCCATATCTGCTGATTGGCTTCATCACTCTGTCTCCTCTCCACCAGTAAGCTGGTGTGTGGTGGGCGTTCTGGCGCACTATGGCTGCTGTCGCATCATCCAGGTGGATGCTGCACACTGGTGGTGGATGAGGAGATACCCCCTGACTATGTAAGCGCTTTGAGTGCCTAGAAAAGCGCTTTATAAATGTAATAACTTATTATTATTATTATTATTAACATGAAACCCAGGTTACTGAACTTATGAAGGGAACAAACAATAGAATCCAGCTGGCGCTGCTGATCACCCCTGATCATTGACAGAGATGACAGTACCCCCTTCCCAAGGAACGCCTCCTGGCATTCCCCGACGGACTTACCTGATGATTGTAATAATTGATAAGTGAGTGATCCAGAATGTCTCTAGCAGGAACCCAACTTCTCTCCTCCAGACCGTAACCTTCCCAGTCCACCAGGTACTGAAATCCGCGTCCCCTCCTTCTCGAGTCCAGAATACGGTTAACCGAATAAGTTGGTTCCACATCTATGAGATGCGGCGGGGGGGGAACTGGGACTGGTGGATTAATGGGTGCCCAAAACACGGGTTTGATCTTTGATACATGGAAGGCGGGATGGATTCTCCTGTACGTAAGAGGAAGTTTGAGTCGGACTGCCACCGAACTAATGATCTTGGTGACAGGAAACGGGCCGATGAATTTGGGAGCAAGTTTATTAGACACGGAGCGGAGAGGAATGTTCTTGGTAGAAAGCCACACTTTTTGACCAACGACGTATACGGGAGGCTTTGACCGGTGGCGATCGGCCTTGGCCTTGGTGCGCACCCCTACTTAGAGAAGAGTTTCACGGGCTCTAGTCCAAGTGTGGTGACACCTCTGGACGAAGGCTTGAGCGGAGGGGACCGCGACTTCGGATTCTGTATTAGCAAAAACTGGTGGCTGGTAACCTAAACTACATTCAAACAGAGTAAGGGCCGTGGATGACACTGGTAAAGAATTATGGGCGTACTCCACCCTAGAAAATTGTTGGCTCCAAGAGGAAGGATCCTTGGAAACCAAACATTGCAACGCTCTCTCCAGATCTTGGTTGGCCCTCTCAGTTTGACCAATGCTTTGGGGATGAAACCCCCTATAATCTACAAAATTTGGACACAAATTGGGGACCCCTGTCGGAAACCACGTCCATCGGGAGGCCATGTAAACGAAAGCCGTCATTCCTCAAGTGCTAACTTGACTGCCAACAACTCTCTGTTACCAATGTCATAGTTACGTTCGGCAGGTGATAAACGATGAGACAAAAACGCACAAGGGTGAATCTTGTCATCTGTGGCAGAACGTTGGGAAAGAACTGCTCCTACCCCCACCTCTGATGCGTCGACCTCCACCACGAACTGACATGATGGATCAGGGGCAACGAGTATGGGAGCCGAAACAAAGCGGCTCTTAAGTTTGGCAAATACAGCTTCCTCTGTATTAGACCACCTGAACGTCGTTCTGGGGGAGGTCTAAGCAGTCAGAGGCGCGACTAGTTGGCTGAAGTTGTGAATAAAACGCAGATAAAAATTGGCAAATTCCAGAAACCTCTGTAGGGCCTTACGGGAATCTGTACTTGGCCAATCTATCACAGCCTTAACTTTGTCAGGATCCATACGCATTCCCTCAGACGAGACGATGTACCCTAGAAAGGGAATGGAATGTGCATGAAAAAGGCATTTCTCCACCTTGACAAAAAGCCCATTCTCTAGCAACCTCTGAAGCACTCGTCTGACGTGCTGAACGTGTTCCTGAAGAGAAGAGGAAAAGATCAATATGTCATCCAGGTAAACATATATGAATTGATCAACCATATCTCTCAGCACATCATTGACGAGTGCCTGGAAGACCGCGGGCGAGTTGGATAGCCCGAAGGGCATAACCAAGTTTTCAAAGTGCCCCCTGGGGGTATTAAATGCGGTCTTCCATTCATCCCCCTTCCTTATGCGAACCAAATGATAAGCGTTACGTAAATCCAATTTTGTGAAGATAGATGCTCCCTGTAATCGTTCGAAAGCTGAAGAAATCAACGGCCCTCGATAATCAATGCACGGTCGCAGAGACCCATCCTTCTTCCCCACAAAAAAGAACCCTGCCCCCGCTGGAGATGAGGAAGGTCTAATGAATTTGGATGCTAGAGAATCAGAAATATATTCATCCATAGCCTCGCTCTCTGAAACAGAAAGTGAATATAACTTGCCCTTAGGTGGAGACTCACCTGGCACTAAGTCTATGGCACAGTCGTAGGGACAATGTGGAGGAAGAGAAGCAGCACGAGACTTACTGAACACTTCTCTCAGGTCCTGGTACTCTTCAGGCACGTTAGATAAATTCATTGCCTCCTCCTGAAAAACAGACACAGGTACAGATGAACACGCAAACACTAGACATGACTCATGACACATACTACTCAACATGGATACAGAATTGTGCCCCCAATCAACTCTAGGATTATGCTGTGTGAACCAAGGATGACCAAGTATGATGGGTGCCAGAGGTGAGTTCATGAGGAGGAATGTTATTGTCTAGGTGTGGTTGCCAGACGTGATGAGAGTGATGGGTTCAGTAGCGTGTGAAATGTTGGGAAGCTGTTGTCCATTAAGAGCATTGACAGAAATCTTGTACGTGAGGGGGGTGATGGGAATGTGAAGACGGTGAGCCAGTTCTAAGTCCATAAAATTACCTTCTGCCCCCGAATCCAGCAAGGCCTGGGTGTCGTGTGTGTTGGTTGCCCACCTTAGTCTTACCGGAAGGAGAGTAGATGATGATGGTGAGGATGAGGTATTCTTGGCGGAGATACCACCTGATAGCAGCCTCATAGTTACTACCGGGCTTGATCTTTTAACGGGCACGAGTGGATGAAGTGGCCCGCCCTCCCGCAGTATAGGCACAGTCTTTGGGACCTCCGCCGTTCTCTCTCCTCCCGGGAAAGCCGAGCTCTACCCACCTGCATGGGCTCAGGGTCGTAAAGGGGACTGACCGTATACAGGTTCTCAGAGCGTATGCTCTCCGTGCCGTGAAACGGATGGTCCTGTTGGAAGCGACCCATTCTGCTCAGCCAAGCATCCACTCGTAGTGCTAACTCAATCAGTCCATTGAGACTGGTAGGAAGGTCCAGCATATAAATCTCCCTCTGGACACGGTCAGCCAACCCGTGCAGGAATCTGTCCCAATGCGCCTTCTCGTTCCATCGGCACTCTGCAGCAGAACTGCAAACGTGTCCTGTGTGAAAGCACATCGAGTCCGTGCTGCACCACATACGTAACGCACACGGACTGCATACGCACTGCAGACGGAGTATGTGTGAAACAGGCATGAGCAGGGCCCTAGCTGGGGTCAGCGGGGTCCCGATGAAGGTTGTACCAGTGGGCCATGTTTGAAATGGTTTAATTTGTATGTTAGTTTATTTTTATTTATCTGTGCTATTTTACACAATGTTTAAGATTTTTTCAAGTTTGTAGGTGTCAAGGTACAGAAACCAAATAATTAAATGTACTGGATAGTTTTCAATGTAAAAATGAAATCCATCATGGATCTTGACTCTCCCACACCGCTGTTCCCCATAATGCCACCCTCCCAGTGAGCAGTGTTAGGATGAATGCCACCTTGGCTTGTTCGTTGAAGAAGGTCCTGGGTTGAAGAGAGAAGTGCATAGAGCATCGTGTTTGGAAAGCTCTACAGAAATTTGGCTCACCAGAGTTTGTTTCCGGAACTGGAAGGCGTGGTTCCGGCTGGGAGGGGGTCTCCGGTGATGTGGGGGAAACGGACGGTGTGAGCGGCGCAGTGGGGGAAATCGCAGGAGTTGTAATTGCTGGGTGAGCTCGGCCACCTGTGCCATCTGTGCCTGGACTGCGTGACCAATGTCATTAAGATTCCGTTCCTGGGAGTCCATCCTTCGAGCACTGGTGCTGAGGAACTCTTCTAACGCAGACGATGGGGTTACTCGCTGCTTCCATGGGTGGTCAGATCGTTCTGTCACGATGTATAAAGACATGAAGCAAGTTGCAAGTAAACAGTCTGTATTTAGAGAAGTAACGTCAGGCTGGGTTGGTGGTGAGTGGCGCAGGAACAGCGGGTGGTCGATGGTAGTACAGACCGGTGAGAAGGTGATAGAGTGCGTAGGTGAGTGATGATATGGGATCTGTGAGATGATGGTGTAGTCCACGACGACCGAACAGGAACAAGACACAAGGAGTAATGCTGAGCAGAAGAGACACAGACAAGAATCACGGAGGACCTCAAACAACAATCTGACAAACAAGGGACGAAAGACAGGGCATTAAATAGGCTGATGTAATGAGCTGCAGCTGCCGCTGATAAAGATGATCAGCTGTAACACCCACATGAAACAATCAACATGACGTAACATGAGATGAGCAGGAAACAGTCCATTCATGAACCGTGACAGGAGGGGGTTGGGTTTTTTGGAGTAGTTCTGTATAAATTGTGGGGGTTGAAATAAATGTGTGAATCTCTTTGGTCTTTCATTTGGACAGTGTCTTATATACATTTACATTTACATTTAATAATTTAGCAGATGCTTTTATCCAAAGCTACTTACAAATGAGAACAATAGAAGCAATCAGACCAACAAGAGAACTACAACAGTATACAAGTGCCATGGTAATTCTCAGTTAGTCTAGTACAGAACAGGTTTTTTTTTTTTTAAGAATATGATAGACAAGAAAAGAAAAGGTAAGTACTAGTCTTAGTTGGTTAAGTGCTGGCGAAAAAGATGAGTCTTTAGACGTTTTTTGAAAATGAGAAAAGACTCCGCTGTTCGAATTGAGATCGGGAGGTCATTCCACAAGTTGGGCACAGTTCAGGAAAACGTCCATGAGAGTGATCTTGAACCTCTTTGGGATGGCACCACAAGGGGTCATTCACAGAGCGCAAACTTCTGGAGGGCACATAAGATTGAACCAGCAAGCTTAGGTACATTGGTGCCATGCCAGTGGTCATCCTGTAGGCAAGCATCAGTACCTTGAATTTGATGCGAGCGGCTACCGGTAGCCAGTGCAACCTGACAAAGAGAGGAATAACGTGAGCTGTCCTTTGCTCATTGAAGACAACCCTCGCTGCTGCATTCTGGATCAGTTGCAGAGGCTTGACAGTACATGCAGGAAGGCCAGCAAGGAGAACATTACAATAGTCCAGTCTGGAGAGAACAAGAGTTTGGACAAGAAGTTGGTAGGCTTGCTCTGACAGGAAGGGTCAAATCTTCCTAATGTTGTATAAGGTAAATCTGCAGGACCGGGTAATTGTAACAATATGGTCTGTGAAGCTTAACTGATGATCCATAACAACTCCTAGGTTTCTGGCTGTCCTGGAAGGAGTTATGGTTGACAAACCCAGCTGTATAGAGAAGTTATGATGAAACGATGGGTTAGGTGGAACCAACAGCAGTTCTGTCTTAGTCAAGTCACCTTTAATTATATAGCGCTTTAAACAAAACACATTGTGTCAAAGCAACTGAACAACATCCATTAGGAAAACAGTGTGTCAATAATGCAAAATGACAGTTAAACGCAGTTCATCATTGAATTCATTGATGTCATCTCTGTTCAGTTTAAATTGTGTCTGTGCATTTATTTGCAAGTCAACGATATCACTGTAGATGAAGTGACCACAACTAAGCAAGCCAGAGGCGACGGCGGCAAAGAACCGAAACTCCATCTGTGACAGAGTGGAGAAAAAACCTTGGGAGAAACCAGGCTCAGATGAGGGGCCAGTTCTCTTCTGACCAGACGAAACCAGCAGTTTAATTCCAGCTTGCAACAAAGTCAGATTGTGCAGAAGAATCATATGTTTCCTGTGGTCTTGTCTTGGTGGTCATCTGAGACAAGGTCTTTACAGGGGATCTGTATCAGGGGTTGTAGTTGTCCTGGTCTCCGCTGTCTTTCAGGGATGTAGAGGTCCTTTCTAGGTGCCGAGCCACCATCTGGTCTGAATACGTACTGGATCCGGGTGACTGCAGTGACCCTCTGATCTGGATACAGACTGGATCTGGTGGCTACAGTGACCTCAGAATAAGAGAGAAACAGACTAATATTAGCATAGATGCCATTCTTCTAATGATCTAGCAAGTACATTGGTTGTTATGGGATTGGGGTTGTTTTACGGATTTGGATATTAAAAGCATATTAGTATGTTATGTGTAAGCCAGGTTAAAGAGATGAGACTTTAATCTAGATTTAAACTACAAGAGTGTGTCTGCCTCCCGAACAATGTTGGGTAGGTTATTTCAGAGTTTAGGCGCCAAATAAAAAAAAAGGATCTGCCGCCTGCAGTTGATTTTAATATTCTAGGTATTATCAAATTGCCTGAGTTTTGAGAACGTAGCGGACGTAGAGGAGTATAATGTAAAAGGAGCTCATTCAAATACTGAGGTGCTGGGGAAGTCGTGGCCTAATGGTTAGAGGGTTGGACTCCCAATCGAAGGGTTGTGAGTTCTAGTCTCGGGCTGGACGGAATTGTGGGTGGGGGGGAGTGCATGAACAGCTCTCTCTCCTCCTTCAATACCACGACTTAGGTGCCCTTGAGCAAGGCATCAAACCCCCAACTGCTCCCCGGGTGCCGCAGCATAAATGGCTGCCCACTGCTCCGGGTGTGTGTTCACAGTGTGTGTGTTCACTGCTCTGTGTGTGTGCATTTCGGATGGGTTAAATGCAGAGCACAAATTCTGAGTATGGGTGACCATACTTGGCTGAATGTCACTTTCACTTCACTTAAACCATTCAGGACTTTATAAGTAATAAGCAATATTTTAAAATCTATTCAATGTTTGATAGGGACCCAGTGCAGTGTTTACAAGACCGGGATAATATGGTCATACTTCCTGGTTCTAGTAAGAACTCTTGCTGCTGCATTTTGGACTAGTTGTGGTTTGTTTACTAAGCGTGCAGAACAACCACCCAATAAAGCATTACAATAATCTAAACTTGAGGTCATAAATGCATGGATTAACATTTCTGCATTTGACATTAAAAGCATAGGCCATAATTTAGATATATTTTTGAGATGGATAAATGCAGTTTTACAAATGCTAGAAACGTGGCTTTCTAAGGAAAGATTTCTATCAAATAGCACACCTAGGTTCCTAACTGATGACGAAGAATTGACAGAGCAGTCATCAAGTCTTAGGCAGTGTTCTAGGTTATTACATGCAGAGTTTTTAGGTCCTATAATTAACACCTCTTTTTCCAGAATTTAGCAGTAATAAATTACTCGTCATCCAGTTTTTTATATCGACTATGCATTCAATTAGTTTTTCAAATTGGTGTGTTTCACCAGGCTGTGAAGAGATATAGAGCTGAGTATCATCAGCATAATAGTGAAAGCTACCACCATGTTTCCTGATGATATCTCCCAAGGGGTAACATATAAAGCGTGAAGAGTAGCGGTGATGAGGCTTAATAACAGCCAGTTTGAAGGTTTTGAGGGCATATCCTAATGACAATGAGGAATTAATAATAGTCAGAAGAGGATCTATGACTTCTGGAAGCACTTCTTTTAGGAGCTTAGATGGTATAGGGTCTAACATACATGTTGTTGGTTTAGATTATTTAACAAGTTTATACAATTCTTCCTCTCTTATAGTAGAGAATGAGGGGAACTGTTCCTCAGGGGGTCTATAGTGCACTGTCTGATGCGATACTGTAGCTGACGGCTGAATGGTTGCAATTTTATCTCTAATAGTATCGATTTTAGAACTAGTTCATAAAGTCATTACTGCTGTGGTGTTGGGAAATGTCAACACTTGTTGAGGCTTTATTTTTCATTTATTTTGCCACTGTATTGAATAAATACATGGGGTTATGTTTGTTTTCTTCTAAAAGAGAAGAAAAGTAATCGGATCTAGCAGTTTTTAATGCTTTTCTGTAGGATAGGTTACTTTCCCGCCAAGCAATACGAAATACCTTTAGTTTTGTTTTCCTCCAGCTGCGCTCCATTTTTCGGGCTGCTCTCTTTAGGGTGCAAGTATGCTCATTATACCACAGTGTCAAACAGTTTTCCTTAACCTTCCTTAAGAGTAAAGGAGCAACTGTATTTAAAGTGCTAGAAAAGAGAGAGTCCAAAGTTTCTGTTACATCATCAAGTTGTTCTGAGGTTTTGATATGCTAAGGAATTTGGATACATCAGGAAGATAACTTAAAAAGCAGTGTTTTGTGGTAGAAGTGATGGTTCTTCCATACTTGTAACAATAAGTAGAATTTACAATTTTGGCTATATGAAGTTTGAAGATATCATCACTTGGCTGCATAATTTCAACATTATCAACACCATGTGACAGTATTAAATCTAGAGTATGATTTCGACAATTAGTAGGTCCTGAAATGTGTTGTCTAACCCCAGTAGAGTTCAGTATGTCTATAAATGCTGATCCCAATGCATCTTTTTCATTATCAACATGGATATTAAAATCCATGTAGAGAGAGTAGTAGTACAGGTCAGAGGGACAGGCGGTAGATTTGACGGATAGACCTTCCTTTGATGTACATTGCGTTCTATCCGAGTGTTTGTAGTGATAGTAGAGATCTGAAAGCACATAGTGACTCCAAGTGACCTAAATAAGTATTTGAGAACATGCTATACAAAAATGTATGGGAAGAAAAGCAATATTCAAGTTCTCTGTCAGTGTCCTTGCTCGGTGGAGTTGCGCAGGTAGAGTCGATGGTCTTTATTCTCGTCGGTCTTGACATGAGGGCTGCCGCGACCGCTGCGGCGGTGAAAACTACTGCTTTTATATTTGCCTGATTTACCTGTGATTGAAGTCAGCTGGCCACGCCTCACGATTTAGCAGACCAAAACTGGCCAGTCCCGCGATGTAAATACCAGGGTAAGACACACAGTAAATAGACCAAAGTTTCCTAGCAACGATGATCACGCAGTAGTCTAATGAGAAAATGAGGCAAAACACTTACAAACTGCTGTCCTTATCTGTTGCTCAATTGTTTCTTCTTATGAGGGTTTCAAACTTGCAGAACAGGTTTAGATAGGACAAATGTCGCTTTGGTTTTGAAGAAAGATTTTGATCCACTTCAAATGTTGATAACTGTATAGTGCAATAATGTTTATTAGTTATTAGTTAATTTCTGAGGAAGTTGCATTAACAAAAAAAAAAAAAAATCCATACAATATTTTTTATAGTGTCAAATAAATTCTCACAGAATGTAGCCTATTCATTACCAATATATTGAATCATCTCTTTATGTTTTTCTAAATCCCAAACAGAGTCTAGACATCAGTAAAGTTATTTTTGGAGACATTATATTTTGTATGTTATATTATTGACTTTGTGATTTACAATGAACAAACCAGACGCAAGAATATCTGCAAAGAAAGGTTGTCCATTCTCAAAACATAAAAAATGTAATTGTATTAAAATTTTCGTTTTTGTGTTTCAGAGGAAAATTCAATGTTAAGGCACCACTCCATTATGGACCTTCCTGAAATAAAAATGTATGCAAACGCATATAAAATGCTTTAAAATTTTTAACAGAGATATCTAGAGGGTATTTAATAGGTCTGCCTCCCACGTACGATTTTTCTAGCTACTAGTTATTCATTTGTCATTATTCAACTAATCACAGGTTTATATAAAATTTACATCTGTAATCCAACCTCAATATATTCCGTGCTAAAGCACATGCATTGAAGTTTGCCACAAAGCACAGGCAGAAGTAGCCTAATAATTGTGAAAAAGGACACATTTTAAACATTTATTAATAAAACAAATGTTTTCTTCTCAGCTGCAGGATGAAATTCACAAGTGCTGTCTCTATCCACATACACGCACCTTTAGAGAGAGAAATACAACCTTCATAGATGACAATGCTTTAATTTTAATTGATTCGTTTAAAAGTAGACATTTCATGCTTTCTGTAGATATATTTCTCATGTGTGCGAGACACCCCAATTTTAAGTTAATTCATTATCAGGAATTTTTTTTTTTTAATGTGATTCAGAGGAAGTCATGCATGCGCATTAATAATTTTCACACAAATACTTGAATGAATAATAATTCACATTTTGCATATGCATTACAAAGTAAATCTTTTTTTACATGGAATTATCCAAAATAAAACCAAACAAGATTTGTATTGAATTTAAAATATTTAGACAAATAAGTATAAATGCTGCGCGTTCCCTCAGCATCATGTAATGCACAAATATTGCACTCTGATGTTTTAAAGAATATGATACACACCTGCATTTAAATGCGGCTGTAATTTATTACTTAAATTATATGAATGCAAGTAAAGAAAGCTCCCTTTAAAATCACTCAAGTTGTCAATTAAAGAAGCTCTTTTTTACATTGTGTGCACTTTGTTGATCCGGCAGCCATTTCGTAGTCTAGGTGCCGCTGCTGGAGGGTACCATTCCACAGATAAGGATGCTGGCTTGCAGTGTAAATGTAAAACATTCAACACCAGAACAAATAATTCAAGAAATATAAACCTTGCCCATTTCATCATTCATCGCAATGTTTAACTGTATAAATGTTTAAATGTTTAACCAATTTTGTAGACATTGCCTAACCCTAACCTTGACGTAAATGAAACACTTAATACATCCAAACATCCACAGGTATTACACAAGTCTGAGTATACATATTATCAGTGCAGACAAACAGACCCTGTTAATGCTGCGTGCAGTATATGTGTGAGATATGAGGTACGTGCACACAGCTTGCTCATGGTCACGAACTTCGTGACATATCCTCCCCCTTTACTTAGAATGTCCCATTGGTCTCCTAGACAGGAAATCAGCTGCACAGTTCTCAGGATCAGTCTGATATAAAACTTCAATGTCAAAGGGTTGCACGGAAAGAAAAAAAAATTGTTTAATACGAGCATTAGTGTCTCATGTGCCCCAACCAAGTTAAAGCCTAATGTTCAGTCTCTAGGGTGAATTTTCTGCTCACCAGGTAAAGCAGCTGTATCCAAACTCGGTCCAGGGGGGCCACTTTCCTGCAGAGTTTAGCTCCAATCCCAATTAAACACACCTGAACAGCTAAACAAGCTCTAACCATACTACAGCTCTAACCATAGCCATACCAGAAGTCAAGTCAATTCACCTTTATTTATATAGCGCTTTAAACAAAATACATTGCGTCAAAGCAATTGAACAACATTCATTAGGAAAACAGTGTGTCAGTAATGCAAAATGACAGTTAAAGGCAGTTCATCATTGAATTCAGTGATGCCATCTCTATTCATTTTAAATAGTGTCTGTGCATTTATTTGCACATTTATTTTGCAGAAACTTCCAGGAAGGGTTTTTGGAGCTGGTTGGAGCAAAACTCTGCATGACAGTGGCCCTCCAGGAACGAGTTTGGACACCCTGATTTTAAAAGAATTCAAAGCCCATTTCACAGCTAAATATTCTTTTTCTACTCTTGAGTAAATTTGTATCTCTTGTAAGAAGTTTTCTGCTTTTTGAGGTAGGTCGCTCAGCATGCTTGATAGCTTCAATCTTTCCAACCTGAGGGCATATAACTCCATGCAATCCAATGTAAGTAGTTTCCATTTTGGGAATGGCACATTTGTCTGGATGCATGGTAAGTCCTGCTGCTTTTATCCTTGCCAGTACCTCTGTCAAATGCTGTAGACCTGCTCCTGAAGAGTTACCATTCTGACGTGAACCGAAGGATATTCTGTTGACATTATAATACCAGACACACGAGGAGACCTATCAACACCACATTTCATCAATTCCTTGCCACGTGGTTGCTGTTTTGTGGGCTAAAGAAGGTCATACAGTTTATTATGCATTACGTTACATAGGCTGTTGGACAGTGTTTTCTCTACTTCCTGTTGGCCTTCTGTAGCTAATCGTAGCTCCGTGTAGCGGTTTTTATTTTTTTAATTTTTTTTTCTCAAGAATCTTTATCTTACTATCACTCTCTGTTTTTTAAAGTGATAAAATAAAACTTCATTCACACCATATTTCTGATATTATCTATCAATCTTATCAGATTAATTTTGATCGTTGACTTTGATTTTAAATCCGTGAGTGCAGTACAGCTGCAAAGCGTTAGCACTCATTATCGTCATTAGTGTTTTCATTCGAACCTATCGCTGTTTTCTTTTCTCCTCTCCTCTCTCTCGCTCCAGTTTTTCACAAGTTAATCAAACAACCGCAGTAAAAATATTTCATCAAGCACGGTGAGTAATGGCTTCTCCTGCTATTGTTATTTGCACTTCTTGCCACATGTACAGTTTATCTATCTCTGTCGCAGATGAGGGATTCACATGTGATAAATGCAGGGAAATAGTTAGGCTGACAGAGAAGATTACAGAATTAGAGACACTCATCCAAACTTTAATTGAGGACAGTAAGAATGTTAGGGCTCTAGATACGGCTTTAGATGCGTCTAGCTCAGGGATTCCTGTACATTGTTTGGGTCCGGCAACAGAGCCCCTGCAGCAGGGCAACAAGTTATACTTGACTAACTGGGGTCCAGATCAGGAAGCAGACAGACTGGCTAAACTGACCGTCTGCTAGCTGCCTCACGTCACAGAGGTCAGCTAATTCTCAGCACATAGAGACTCTTTCACCTAGATATCATATTATAGAGACTGTGTCTGTTCCCCGAACAAGAAAAAATACAAAAAACGTCCAAACCAAGTTAAGATTAACAATTTAATTGAGGTTCAACAAATAAAAAACAGATGCAATATGGATAAACAAATGATAAAGCTTGGCTTATTGAATATCAGATCCCTTTCTACGAAAACACTTTTTGTAAATAATATGATCACTGATCATAATATAGATGTGCTGTTTGACAGAAACCTGGCTAAAACCTGATTATTACATTATTTTAAATCAGTCCACCACCCTGTTATAAACATGAGCCGCATCTAAAAGGCAATGGAGGAGGTGTTGCTTCAATTTATTACAACGTTTTAAAGATTTTTCAGAGGGCAGGCTTAAGTATAACTCGTTTGAAGTAATGGTGCTTCATATAACATTATCCAGAGAAATAAATGTTAATGATAAATCCCCTGTTATGTTTGTACTGGCTACTTATACAGTCCACCAGGGCACCATACAAACTTTTTTTAAAGAGTTTGGTGATTTTACATCGGAGCTAGTTCTGGCTGCAGATAAAGTTTTAATATTTGGTGATTTTAATATCCATGTTGATAATGAAAAAGATGCATCAGGATCAGCATTTATAGACATTCTGAACTCTATTACTGTATGGTTAGACAACACGTTTCAGGACCTACTCATTGTCGAAATCATACACTAGATTTAAAACTGTCACATGGAATTGATGTTGATAGTGTTGAAATTATGCAGCCAAGTGATGATATCTCAGATCATTATTTAGTTTTATGCAAACTTCATATAGCCAAAATTGTAAATTCTTCTTTTTGTTACAAGTATGGAAGAACCATCACTTCTACCACAAAAGACTGCTTTTTAAGTTATCTTCCTGATATATACAAATTCCTTTGCATATCAAAACCTCATAACAAATTGATGATGTAACGGAAACTATGGACTCTCTCTTTTCTAGCACTTTAAAATACAGTTACTCCCTTACGCTTAAGGAAGGTTAAGGAAAAAAGTTTGACACTATGGTATAATGAGCATACTCGCACCCTATTGAGAGCAGCCCGAAAAATGGAGCGCAGCTGGAGGAAAACACAACTAGAGGAATTTCATAATGCTTGGCGGGAAAGTAACCTATCCTACAGAAAAGCATTAAAAACTGCTAGATCCGATTACTTTTCTTCTCTTTTAGAAGAAAACAAACATAACCCCAGGTATTTATTCAATACAGTGGCTAAATTAACGAAAAATAAAGCCTCAACAAGTGTTGACATTTCCTAACACCACAGCAGTAATGACTTTATGAACTACTTCTACACTGTCAGCTACAGTATCACATCAGACAGTGCACTATAGACCCCCTGAGGAACAGTTCCCCTCATTCTCTACTATAGGAGAGGAAGAATTGTATAAACTTGTTAAATCATCTAAACCAACAACATGTATGTTAGATCCTCTTCTGACTATTATTAATTCCTCATTGTCATTAGGATATGTCCGAAAAAAAAAAAAAAACCTTCAAACTGTCTCTCTATTAGGCAAGGCAAGGCAAGGCAAGTTTATTCATATAGCACATTTCGTAAACAATGGTAATGCAAAGTGCTTTACATAAAAGAAAGTAAAATAATCATGAAGAAAAATAACAAAATTAAAACAAGCAATTTTAAAACTTTTAAAATGATTAAAACATTTACTTTAAAATGAATTTAAAAACAGTTAGAAAATGATTTTAAAATAAATAAAAAAAAAACAGTGAAAATATAGTGCAATCAGTTCGGACATTGCACAGTGCTCATTCAATAAATGCACAGCTAAACAGATGGGTTTTGAGTCTAGATTTAAATGTGACTAGTGTTTTAGCACATCTGATCTCTTCTGGAAGCTGATTCCAACTGCGGGCGGCATAATAACTAAAGGAGGACTCCCCTTGTTTTGTGTGAACCCTTGGTATTTCTAACTGACTCGATCCTAGTGATCTGAGTGCTCTGTTAGGTTTATATTCAGTTAGCATATCTGCAATATATTTCGGTCCTAGGTCATTTAGTGACTTATATACGAATAAAAGCACTTTAAAATCAATCCTAAATGTAACTGGAAGCCAGTGTAAGGACCTGAGGACTGGTGTGATATGCTCAGATTTTCTGGTTCTAGTCAGAATCCTGGCAACAGCGTTCTGGATGAGCTGCAGCTGTCTAATGGTCTTTTTGGGAAGGCCAGTGAAGAGCCCATTACAATAGTCCACCCTGCTGTTAATAAATACATGACCAAGTTTCTCCAAGTCTTGACTGGAAACAAAACATCTAATTCTTGCAATGTTTTTTAGATGATAGTATGCTAATTTAGTTACTGCTTTGACATGACTACTGAAACTGAGGTCTGTCTCCAGAATCACACCAAGATTCCTGACTTGATTTTTAGTTGTTTGACCCCTAGAGTCAAGGTATGCATTCACCTTGAAAACTTAATCTTTGTTTCCAAATGCAATGACTTCAGTTTTTTGCTTATTTAACTGAAGATAGTTCTGGCACATCCAACTATTAATTTCATCAATGCATTGGCAGAGGGTGTCAATGGGGCTGTAGCAGAGATGGGGACTCGAGTTTGAGACTCGGACTCGAGTGCGACTTAAGTCGCACAAACAGTGACTTCAGACTCGACTTGAGACTCGTCCTCGAAAGACTTCAGACTCGACTCGGACTCGAGCTCCGGGACTCGTGAACAATGTTAATTTTTAGTAAACGTCAGATGAGCTCGCTGTTAGAGTTGTGACGTTCGCGAACGAACCGATTCTTTTGATCGGCTCATAAACATGAACGATGGGAGCCGAGTCACGGCTGGAGGGGAGCCGTTCTTTCTGTCGCTCTTTTTTCCTATGCGTGTTTCAGAGCGCGTGTTTCACACAGATGCACACAAATGAGCTCCTCCGCGAGACAGAACAGTTATAGGGGGAGGGGCGCACCCAGCGCAGGCCAACCCTTTATAGCGTGATGATATTAGTTATTAGTTGTGCACGCATCCTTCACGTGAATATCGAAGGGTTGTGAGTTCTAGTCTCGGGCCGGACGGAATTGTGGGTGGGGGGAGTGCATGTACAGTTCTCTCTCCACCTTCAATACCATGACTTAGGTGCCCTTGAGCAAGGCATCGAACCCCAACTGCTCCCCGGGCGCCGCAGCATAAATGGCTGCCCACTGCTCCGGGTGTGTGCTCACAGTGTGTGTGTGTGTGTGTGTGTTCACTGCTCTGTGTGTGTGCATTTCGGATGGGTTAAATGCAGAGCACAAATTCTGAGTATGGGTCACCATACTTGGCTGAATGTCACTTCACTTCACTTCACTTCACTTCAAACTGATTTCTGTCTGTTTGTTTTCTTACTGACTATTATTTGTGCAATATCATCAATAACATTCTTAACTTTTGAGTTGAAGGAATCAATGGGAATATCAACAGAGTCTGCTATTAAAGATATAGCCTCCATAAATAGTACACTTGTGTTCTCGTTTATGCATCTCCTTCTGACAGAGACAGATCTAGATTCAGTGGTAGCAGAGATCAATATATCAAAGAAAATACAGAAGTGATCAGATAGTGCTATGTTCTTAGTAACAATGGATGAAATGTTTAGACCCCTACTGATAATTAAGTCTAGAGTGTGTGGGTCTTTGTGTGTGGGTCCATGCACATGCTGAATCAGGTCAAAAGTGTTTAGAACCGTTATCATTTCTTTTGTAGTTTTGTTTTCTGCATTATCTATGTGAATATTAAAATCCCCTGCAATTGCAAAACAGTCAAACTCTGAGGAAATTATTGATAACATTTCTGTGACCTCTTCAACAAAGACTGGAGAGTATGTTGGAGGCCTGTAAATAACAATAAATAGAATGCGTGGGGCACCTTTCAGCACAATCCCTAGATATTCGAAAGACAGGTACTGACCAAATGACACTTGCTTGCATTGATAGACATCTTTAAATAGAGCAACTACACCCCCACCTCTCCTTACAGTCCTGCAGACACTCATGTGAGTGAAGTTAGGAGGGGCTGCTACATTAAGGACTGTTGCATTGCAGCTGTCTTCAAGCCATGTTTCATTTTGAAACATAAAATCCAGATTGTTTGTGGTTATAAAGTCATTGATTAGAAATGATTTTTTTAATTAGTTTTATTGGATCTTAGTGCTGTGTTTGACACAATTGACCACAACATTCTTTTGCATAGACTTGAACACTTTGTTGGCATTAATGGAAGTGCATTTGCATGGTTTAAATCGTACTTGTATGACCACCTTCAGTTCGTAGCAGTGAATGAAGATGTATCATATCTATCACAAGTGCAGTATGGAGTACCTCAAGGCTCAGTACTAGGGCCACTACTCTTCACGCTTTACCCTTGGGAGATATCATAAGGAAACATGGTGTTAGCTTTCACTGTTATGCTGATGATATTCAGCTCTATATTTCTTCACGGCCCGGTGAAACACACCAATTAGAAAAACTAATGGAATGCATAGTCAGCATAAAAAACTGGATGACGAGTAATTTCTTACTGCTAAATTCTGAAAAAACAGGAGTTAATTATAGGACCTAAAAACTCTGCTTGTAATAACCTAGAAAACTGTCTAATACTTGATGGTTGATCTGTCAATTCTTCGTCATCAGTTAGGAACCTAGGTGTGCTATTTGATCGCAATCTTTCCTTAGAAAGCCACGTTTCTAACATTTGTAAAACTGCATTTTTCCCATCTCAAAAATATATCTAAATTATGGCCTATGCTCTCAATGTCAAATGCAATGTTAATCATCATGAAATGTTAATCCATGCATTTATGACCTCAAGGTTAGATTATTGTAATGCTTTATTGGGTGGTTGTTCTGCTCGCTTAGTAAACAAACTACAGCTAGTCAAAAATGCAGCAGCAAGAGTTCTTACTAGAACCAGGAAGTATGACCATATTACCCTGGTCCTGTCAACACTGCACTGGCTCCCTATCAAACATCATATAGATTTTAAAATATTGCTTATTACTTATTAAGCCCTGAATGGTTTAGCACCTCAGTATTTGAATGAGCTTCCTCTATGTCCGCTACATTCTCAAAACTCAGGCAATTTGATAATACATAGAATATCAAAATCAACTGCGGGCGGCAGATCCTTTTTCTATTTGGCGCCTAAACTCTGAAATAACCTACCTAACATTTTTTGGGAGGCAGACACACTTTTGCAGTTTAAATCTAGATTAAAGACCCATCTCTTTAACCTGACTTACACATAACATACTAATATGCTTTTAATATCCAAATCCATTAAAGAATTTTTAGGATGCATTAAGTTAACCGGAACCGGGAACACTTCCCATAACAACCAATGTACTTGCTACATCATTAGAAGAATGGAATTTACCCTAATATTATTCTGTTTCTTACTCCAAAGTCACCGTAGCCACCAGATCCAGTACGTTTCCAGACCAGATGGTGGATCAGCACCTAGAAAGGACCTCTACAGCCCTGAAAGACAGCGGAGACCAGGACAACTAGAGCCCCAGATACAGATCCCCTGTAAAGACCTTGTCTCAGGCGACCACTGGGACAAGACCACAGGAAACAGATGATTCTTCTGCACAATCTGACTTTGCTGCAGCCTGGTATTGAACTACTGGTTTCGTCTGGTCAGAGGAGAACTGACCCCAACTGAGCCTGGTTTCTCCCAAGGTTTTATTTTCCATTCTGTCACCGATGGAGTTTCAGTTCCTTGCCGCTGTCACCTCTGGCTTGCTTAGTTGGGGTCACTTCATCTACAGCGATATCGTTGACTTGATTGCAAATAAATGCACAGACGCTATTTACACTGAACAGAGATAACATCACTGAATTCAATGATGAACTGCCTTTAACTACCATTTTGCATTATTGACACACTGTTTTCCTAATGAATGTTGTTCAGTTGCTTTGACGCAATGTATTTTGTTTAAAGCGCTGTATAAATAAAGGTGACTTGACTTGGCTTGAGAATTTGGGGCAGATATTTTTACTGTCCAAACCTGTTGTGAGAGACTATTATGACTGTTCTTCAAGAACATGAACAGTCAATCAGCGATGTCCTACTTCATGATTTAATTGAAGCTATCATGAAAAGTAATGTTTTTGTCAGTGCAACTGCGGAAGGTGCAGAGCTGTCTACTTCTAAGCGAAGGAAAACACTTGTGAGAAGCAACTACCCTCCTGTAATGCCAGTACAATATACTGTAGGTTTGAGAGAATGCACAGTGGTATATGTTCCAGTACTACAAATGCTTCAAGCTATGTTTAAAAATACTGATCTTAATGAAAAAATTTAAGCCAACCCATCATCACCAGGAATGTACATGTCTCATGAAGATGGAACCTATTTTACAGAAAACCAGCTTTTGTCAGAAGCAGGAGAGCTGATTGTCACTCATTTTGTATATGGATGACCTTGAAATAGCAAATACTTTAGGCACATTTAGAAAAATCCACAAGCTTTGTGCAGTATATTGGTTGCTTGCAAACCTACCCAGTAATTCAATTAAATTCAAGTTTATTTGTATAGCGCTTTTTACAATACAATTCGTTACAAAGCAACTTTACAGAAAATTATGTTTCTACAATATTTAGTAGTAGCTTATGGTGGTGACTGTCAGTTTGTGCACGTTTGACAGGATTTTTAGAAAAATTAATACAAGACGTAGTCAGCCAGACGATGAACATTATTAATATTATTAATTAATAATTATTATATGATGCAGTCACACTTATATACAATATTTGATATTTCTGTTTGTTGCTTCAGGGTAAGCATCCTCTGGGGTCCTCTGAGGGGTCAGCATCATCTCTTCTCAGGTGTTCTGGATCCAGACTGGAGCTTATGTAAATCCCGTGGCAAAACACAGAAACAAAATAGACACATCATTAGCATAGCTGCTGATGCAACAAAGTAAAATTAGTTTAACCCAAGCTAATGAATAAGAATGCACATTTGACCAGATGCAATTACACTCACAATTTAAGAGATACATTATTCAAATGCTTGGCGAAAGAGATGCGTTTTTAATCTAGATTTAAACGGAGAGAGTGTGTCTGAACCCCGAACATTATTCAGGAAGGCTATTCCAGAGTTTGGGAGCCAAATGTGAGAAAGCTCTACCTCCTTTAGTGGAATTTGCTATCCTAGGAACTACCAAAAGTCCAGTGTTTTGTGACCTCAGGCCTCAATAGACCAACAGAAATAGCCACGATAGGCAGAACACAGACAGCCTCGATAGACCATACAGAAAAATAGCCATGATAGCCAGACACAGACAGGCCTCGATAGACCGTACATAAATAGCCACGATAGGCCAGACACAGACAGCCTCGATAGACCGTACAGAAAAATAGCCATAATAGCCGGACACGGACAGGTCTCGATAGACCGTACAGAAATAGCCACGATAGGCCAGACATGTACAGGCCTTGATAGACCATACAGATATAGTAACACCACCACCAGTAATTGCATGAATTTACCTGATTAGTTACAGGAGAGCTTGCTGAGCTTCAATAATGGTTTTGAATCAGGTCTGATGTATGATTCAAATGCTGAGGAAGACCATCTGCCCATGATCTTAACAGCTGATGTAGAGATCCCTCATTCAGCTGCTGAAATAGCTGCCCCAATTCTGAATGAATGGCCAGTAGATAGACTGCAGCTTTGAGAACAGTGGTTAAGTGAGTACTAAACAGCCTTGGAAAGGGGTGCTCCGTTAGGAAAAATAGAGCTGGTGCGTTTTAGAAGTTCTAGGTCGGATTTTAAGAAATTTCACCATGCAGAGAAGGGACAGGATTTATTGATTTAGATTTGTTAAGGTGACACCAGAACCTTGCACATCGGTTTTTGAGTGCTTGAGAGTGTGAAGAATTTTTGGTCCTAATCATAGATCTGAAAGAAATGCCGCGAGCAGGATCAAATTGATTAGTTTGAAGTGAATTCCCCTGGAAGCATAACCCGTAGAAGGCAGATAAACACTGCCTCGAGAAGAATATTGAGGAACTTAGAAAGAAGGCCGTAGCAGATGGAAGTAATTTAATTTTGCAATATGGGCAGGGTAATGGGCAGACATTTGTCTTTAATTTGTTGGAAGATTTAGCTATCCCCTCAAGTAGTAATAGAACTGAATAACCAAAAGGCTTGAAAATTAGATTATAAAATTTAGCGTGGATTAGATGCTGGCAAGGAATCTGCGAATAGAGAAATTTTAAGATTGCGCGTTTTTTTTTTTAAAGACGAGAAAGGAGCAACAGTCGAAATTAGAATAGAAACGCAAAAATTGGAAGGAAAAACATTAGAAGCGGACCATGCAAACGTGTAGGCTTGATTGTAGAGGGAGCGATGCCTTAGAAATGTGATTTCCAGCTGACGTAAGCATTTCGTTTAGTATTATGTCTGCTAATGGAGGGCAGACTGAAGAATCCGGGTTGGCTGAGGGCACAGCTGTCTGAAAGACTAAAAGTGTAAAGTGAAAGCCGCAACAGCCGAGTAAGAGTGATTAACCAACACCAGTAGATGCGCGAAATAAACAAGCCTTGATTGTAGCTTAAACCCTTAAGTCACTCCCCCAATTTTTTTTTTTTTTTTTTTTTTTAAGTTGGCGTATCAAAGGTTAAGTTTAAAATACGCATAAATCAAATTGACTTAAGCTTACTGTCACAGTTTTATGCTGCCTGAAGGAATACGGAGTCGAGGATAAACGGAATAAGGCTTTTAATATATCCAACACAGGGGATATCCAACATGGAGCACAGAGGTAGACACACGTAAGTAGCAAGTAGACCCGACAAAACAGAACTGAAAGGACAAGGCTTAAGTACAAAGGATAATGGGGAAACACAGGTGGATGGAATAACTAAATTAACAGGGACATGGAACACATGAGGAATAGAATAGACACACCTGGGAACTAATCAAACTAAACACGGAATACAGAAACTGGGTCACTGGGGCAAAAACACTAAATGAGTCCAGGTGTGTGACACTTACTAGCACGCATTGCTGGAGGAGGGATATATTATCCCCTTTCCAAAGTGGCTTCAGAAAAGGGAGAAACACTATGGATTCTGTGCTGTGTTTGGAAGCTGACATAAGAAAGGCTCAGATTAATAAAGAAGTTTTGGTAGGTGTCTTTCTGGATGTTGAAAAGGCATATGATATGTTGTGGAGGGAGGGACTTTTAATTAAGCTGGATATGATTGGAATAAAAGGAAAAATGTATAATTGGGTTATGAACTTTCTGTTAAATAGAACTATTCAAGTAAGAGTGGGATGTGAGTATTCTCAGATTTATTCAATCGACAATGGAACTCCTCAAGGGAGTGTCAGCAGTCCTATTTTGTTTAATTTAATGATCAATGACATCTTTTCTCAGATAGAACCTGGGATAGGGAAATCCTTATATGCTGATGATGCTGCAATATGGAAAAGAGGTAGGAATGTTAAGTTTGTACAGGAAAAGGTTCAAAATGCTGTCAACTTGATAGAAAACTGGGCTAATAAATGGGGCTTTAGGATATCTATGGCAAAAACACAAGTAATTTGTTTTTCAAAAAAGAAGAAGAATCCTATTATAAATATTAAAATGTATAGAGAAACATTGGAGCAGACACTAGTTGTAAGGTTTTTAGGAGTATGGATGGACTCAAAATTAAATTTCAGAGTACATATACAGAAAATAATAGATAAATGTAAAAAAGTGATAAATATAATGAGATGTCTAGCTGGAGCTGAATGGGGAGCATATCGGAAATCGCTCAAAAATATTTATGTGGCACTAATTGGAGCAACTATAGATTATGGTAGCATGGTGTATAGTTCTGCCTCAAAAACCCAACTTGATAAGATTGAGAAAATTCAAAATCAAGCGTTAAGGATATGTTGTGGAGCAATGAGATCATCACCAGTTTCATCACTTAATGTTGAGACGGGAGTAATGCCACTAGGAATGAGAAGGATTAAGTTAAGAATGAGATACTGGGCAAACATAAAAGGTCAATCGGAAAATCATCCAGTTAAGAATGTTTTAAGTGACTGTTGGGAATATAACTATAAAAAATTAACAAGTTTTGGGTGGTTTATTAATGAGGAGGCAAGAGAAATGATTAAGGATGTTAATATTGCCAGCTGTGTGGTTCTGCCAGCAATTCCTCCTTGGTTTTTTCCAATGCCATTTATTGATATCCAGTTACATAAAGACAAACATAATAAGGAGAATGTCCTGGATAGCGTAAAAATACAAGATTATATAGATCATATGTATTTTGGTGCCATCCAGATATATACGGATGGCTCAAAAGATCCGGATTCTGGTATAACATCTGCAGCAGTATTTATACCTCAATTTAAAGTTAACATTTTGAAAAGAACATCAGATCACATTTCAGTATTTACATCAGAATTAATAGCAATTATATTAGCATTACAGTGGGTCGAAGAAGTTCAACCAATCAGTTCAGTTATATGCACAGATTCTCTATCTGCAATTGAAAGTCTAGCAAGTGGTATATCTACAGCTAGACAGGACTTAATTTATGAAATATTGCAAAGTCTTTTTAGAACCAGACAATTGGGAATCATTATTAATTTTCTTTGGATACCGGCTCATATGGGGGTGGCAGGTAATGAGGAGGTGGATAGATTAGTCAAACAGGCCATTAAATTTCAAGAAGTTGATATCAAGATTGCGTTGAGTAAGACTGAGATTAAAAGTATAATAGCTAAGGAAGTTAGAAAGAAATGGCATAATGAGTGGGACAGTGGAAATAAGGGTCGACATTTATACAACATACAAGGAACAGTTGGTTTTGAAAGAAGAAACATTGGAAATAGGAGGATGGATGTTATAATTTCAAAAATGCGCATAGGCCATTGTCTACTAAATCAAAGTTTGGTCAGGATTGGGAAACACCAGACTGGGTATTGTGAAAAATGTAGTTCGGAAAATATGGAGACAGTAGAACATGTATTATTAAAATGTGAGGCTTATGCAAGAGAAAGATTTAAATTATTTCAAGCATTAAGAGAAATGGAAATGGAAGATTTTTCTATCAAAGCATTATTAGGTAATGGCCCAAAGCAACTCAAAATAAATGAAGTAGTATTTAATTTCTTAAAAGACACTCATTTAAGTAACAGGATTTAGGTCACTACTACCATAACGTTATCCACACTCCAATCCAGTAGGTGGCGGGAATGCACCATTTAAGTTTGGTTTGCCAACCGCCATTAAACTTGAAAAGAAGAAGAAGAAGAAGCACGCATTGCTAATCTTGATGTAAACAATTAAACATTGTCTTGGTAATCTTATCAAATTCTGAACATTTCCACTCTGTAACGAATAATTTTTCTGATGACGTCAGTTTGACAGCATGAGCAGAACCTCCTTAACGCGCCCCTCCAGCCGTTAATTAGCTATGAGGGATGGTGGTCACACTGCACTTTTCTCTCCATTGACTTCCATTTAGGGTGTACTCACACTGCCAGTTTGAACCGTGCCCGAGTGCGTTTGACCACCAAAGCGCGGTTCGTTTGACTAGTGTGAGTGCTCCGAATCGTGCCTGGGCGCGGCTCGATTGGCTGGCCCTGGCCCGCTTGGAAGAGGTGGGCCAGGGCACGTTTCAGTTGGACTCGGGCGCGGTTCGCATGCAGTGTGAGCGCTAACCATGCTGGGGCACGGAAAAGGACGCTTTGCATCACGGTTTTGCGACGCTCCAAAACCAACATGGCAGGGAAAGGGTCGCTTTGGTCTACGGCAGAGGTGCAAAACGCATAAAAAAAAACTAAAAACTGCAAAGTCCTTGCTGCACTTCAGCTGGTATCTTGCAAACATCCTCATACGAGCAACACGATTACGTGAAAATGTTCGCGCCACTAAGGCGACACATCTGTTTAACAACAGGCTGTGGACCAAACAACACAAAATTATCCACCAAGAAAACAGAGCGATGCACTCCATTGTGTTCATAGAGCGCTGCTCTTCCGGTTTATCCCGAAACCGCACCATAATGACGTAAGCGTGCTCCGGCACGAATGCTGAAACCCTATATGTGAGTGCAGGCCAGAGGGGGAGTGGGGAGGGGGGACAATCGTACTCAAGCCCGGTTCATGGCAACCGTGCCTAGTGTGAGTACACCCTTATACGCATGCGAATGCGTCGGACCGGAAACGCAAGCTTATGCGAAAAATTTTGCATTTCGCTGCGTTCCGAAGTTCAAGTTTGGTGAACTCTGACCTGGGAATTTTCATAACGTGAGGATGTGGACCAGTAGAAGAGCGATACATTGCTGCATGACCTCTCTGTATCAAAAAACTTCGCATTTCGCTGCGTTCCGAAGTTCAAGTTTGGTGAACTCTGACCTGGGAATTTTCATAACGTGAGGATGTGGACCAGTAGAAGAGCGATACATTGCTGCATGACCTCTCTGTACAAAAATTCAAAAAAGGAAGCGCTATATAACTTTAGCTGTTGCAAAGCAACAGTTATTTCAGACTCTTAATCAAGCCAGGACTATATGGGATCCACAGTGTAAAAATAAAGGGCTCTTAGGAGGCCATCTGAATATATGCAGTATGGCTCCTAAGAGGGAACAATTAGAGCATCTTCTCTTTAACTCAAATGTGGATTTCTTAGGACTTTCAGAAACTTGGCTTAAACCCTCTTCCCCACAAGCAGTGGTATCATTACAGGGCTACAATGTCTTTAGAATGGATAGGCATCAAGGGAAGGGAGGAGGGGTGTTAATTTATATGAAGGACTCTTTAAAATGTACACAAATAATTTGGCCTACTGAAATATCAATTGAATGTGTTGGAGTTAAAGTGGCACTTTCAACAGAAATGTCATTTACTATTCTATGTCTTTATCGTCCGCCGTCAGCAAAAGTAGATTTTTATGATCAATTTAAAGCACTTCTGAGTTGTTGTGACTTTAATAATGAGGTTATTCTAATGGGAGACTTAAATGTAAATTGGGACAGCAAAAGTGACAGAAAGAAACTGAAAGAAATTACAGATAATTTTGGATTAACACAAATGATCAGTGATCCCACTAGAATAACAAATCGTTCTAAAACTTTGATAGACCTGGTGTTTTCTAACAAACAAGATAGAATAATAAAAACGTACAATTTCCTAACTGGCTTGTCTGACCACAATGCTATATTCTTTTCTAGAAAGCTGACTAAAAAACGATTGAGAAGTGTCAGTAAAAACATTATTATAAAACAAACGTTTATTCCAAAGAGCCAAGAACAATGCTTAATTGCAGCTCTAAATACTTTTGATTGGTGTAGTATAGTATTATGTGATGACACTAATCAATGTTGTGATTTAATATACTCTACTATTAAAATGATTCTATCTCAATTTCAGAAAGTGGGTCATTTAAAGAAACAAGTTTATTCCTTGCCTTGGATCAATAATGAGTGTAAACAGCTTATGATACTCAGAGATAAATTACTAAAAAAATCATTACAATCTGGATTAACTACTGATCGATTACATTTTGTATCCGCAAGAAATAAAGTCACACAAACCTTGAGAATAGCAAAAGCAAATTTCTTCATGTCTGTAATTAATGGTGCCAGAGGAAATTGTAAGTTGATTTGGGAAAATATTAACAAACTCCAGGGTACAAATAAGCATATTGCTGATAAAGACCTTGAACTCAAATTTGCTAATGAATTGGTATCAGAGCCTTTCAACCTAGCAACTAAATTAAATCATTATTTTCAAAATACCATTGATGAGATCGCTCAATTGTTTTCTAGCTCTTGTGACTCTCAACAAAATATGGCCCACATTGACCTTTATATGGATGCCGTAACTCCAAATTCTAAGTTTAATATTCAAGCAATTACAGAAAATGAAGTAGATAACATAATCTCTAAATTAAAAAAATTCTAAAGCAAGGGATGTGTTTGGATTTGATACTAATCTTCTGAAGCTTTTTAAATCTTGTATTTTGGTGCCTGTGACCCATCTTATTAATTTGTCAATTACGCAGGCAGTCGTTCCCTTGAGTTGGAAGGTTGCAAATGTCATTCCAATATACAAATCGGGTGATAAACTAGACCCTGCTAATTATCGACCTATCAACATACTTCCTATCTTTTCTAAAATAGCAGAGAAGTGGGTCGCCAACTCTATCATTGCACATCTTAATGATTCCAATCCGGGTCTGCACCCTATGCAATTTGGATTTCGATCTCTTCACTCAACTGAAACGGCTATTTGTGTTTTTGTCGAGAAGGTGAAGTTCTATTTCGATAAAAACAGTTATGTTGCTGCTGTTTTTGTTGATCTTAAGCGTGCGTTTGATACTGTGAATCACTTAAAGCTTTTGTCTAGACTGTTAACATTTGGCTTTAGTAATCAAACAGTTAAATGGATACAGTCATATTTATCGGATAGAAAACAATGTGTGCAAATAAAGAATTGTAAGTCACCCTATCTTCAGTATACACAGGGTGTTCCTCAGGGATCAATTTTAGGACCTCTGCTATTTTCATTGTATGTGAATAGTTTGCCCAATGTATGCAAAAATGTTGACACGATTATGTATGCTGATGATACAGTGATTTTTACACATGCCAAAAGTGCTGAGGATGCAGCCCATCAGCTTTCAATCGCTTTAGATGATTTGCAAAAATGGCTGAATGATTCATGCTTGTGTCTTAATGTTAAAAAGACTATCAATGTTTTTTAGTAAAACTAAAACTGTGGCCACAGTAAAAGTTTGCTTGGGTGGACAAGAATTAACTAATGTTGAGGAATTTAGGTATCTGGGAGTTCTGATAGACTCGAAATTATCTTTTAGAAAACATATCAAAAAAGTTGTGAATACTGTAAATTTTAATTTACGGAACTTTAAACAAATTCGTACCTCATTATCGGATACAGCAGCGATTACGTTCTTGCACTCTATGATACTGGCTCATATTGAGTACTGTATCACAAGTTGGTCTTATACGAGTTATGCTGCTATCGGGCCAATTGAGGTATGCTACAAAAGAGCATTGAAAATATTAGATAAGAAACTTTCATCATATCATCATTGTAATATTTTAGATAAATATAAGTTTTTAAATTTTGCGAATTTCAAATTATTTAAATCGGCCTGTTTAATCTATAAAGTTATACATGGTCTGGCGCCTCTACCATTGAGTGATTTTTATTAAACAAAAGTCTATCAGTGCTGTCGGGTCTCGAGTGACTAGAGCCAATATGAGAGGTGACTGTGTCTTGGCGTTTAGGCGGACATCCTTTTCACAGAATGCTCTATCATATCAGGGGGTGAGCTTTTGGAATAGTATCCCTCAGTCAGTGAGGGAAAGCACAAGTTTGCCTATTTTTAGGAATCGTTTAAAAGTATGGTTGAGGAACACACAAATATGTGAGCATGTTTAGTAATCATTAATATATATACTAGATGTAAAATAGAGTTAGTGTTTTGTAAAAATAAAGGGGATGGAACTATCAGTGTGATATGGGTTGTGTAATTGTGTATGGGTTGAGTTAGTGTAGCATGGATATAGTGTATTATGGACATGTATGTTGTGATCACTTATTGTACTTGCTTCTCTGTATATAGCCTGTGCATAGTGTGTCTGTATGTAGTTATGTGTATTTATGTGTAACATCTACCTGTTTGGGGGTCTGCAGATGGAAATTAGCCTTTGGCTATAATCTGGCATATTTACATTTGTGAAAAATGTTCATTAATATGCATTGTCCCTTTTGTCTTTTTTTTTTTCTACAAATAAATAAATTCTAAAGCGTCCTATTTTATAATTCATTAAAAGATTTATAAAAGAAAAGCTGCATGGTTTGTAGTGTCGACGGGAACAGATGATACATTGGAATGACAACGTTTTATGTGTGTGTGTGTATATATATATATATATATATATATATATATATATATATATATATATATATATATATATATAATATATATTTTTTTTTTATTATTTCTCCCCCTCCTCCCCTTAGGGTGTATACATTTATAGAGAGAGATACAGAGTAACGTTACAATATAATAGAACGCTTTCGACGCCGTCGCAAAAGACACAGTGCTAGAAAGCATATTAATCCACCTTGTGATAATTGAGGGGAGACCGTTTTATTTTGCTCCCGCCCATATTCGCAGTGGCGTTCGAAATAATTTCGCATGTTTAAAGTCTAGTGTGACCGCGCCTTGAGACGGAGACCAGGTGTGCAAACAAACCATGCCTGCTAATTAATATTCGGTTTAAACTGGAGATATGTCACTACTCTGAAATAAGGTCAGCAGCAACTCGTGTCACGTGGAGTTATATGCCTGCTGACTGAGCATTGAGCCGAATCTTACCTACGACTCAAAAGAAAGGGTCCATATACGCATCAGCTTGGTAGATCCAGTGTTCATAATGCGCTAGCCCAAGAGTAAGCCATGTAAAGATGAGATGAGAGCAGCGGTTCCCTGCATCTGCAACCATAGAATCCCATTAGAGTATGAACTTTTCAGGAATAACGCAAATGAAAAAGACTGAATAAACAAAGATTAAAGCATAGGATTAAAACAGCGAATCTCAAGTGTGCTAGACAGAGGCTTTTTTTTTTTTTTTTTTTAGGAAATGCAAAAAACTTTATCAGTATACAGATTGTAGCATTTATGATGAGCCTTAAAGTGCCTCATTACGAAGAAGTTATTCATAAAATTGCATGCACTATAATCAACATCTTAATTATGCTGTGCAAGTCTGCTAGATAAACAAGCACGAAACGCCCAGTGCTTTATTTGAACGTGCGAGTATAAATCCTTGCAGAGAATAAATTAATGCCCAGGCGCCGCAAGTGCATAGAACAAAATGATACTTATTATGCTGTAGACTTGTGAAGTGATGGAGGCGAGATGCCGAAGAGACTTAATTCTGTCTGCTGGTCCCATAGACAGTAAAAGAAATGGACACAGCGACCCCATTGGAACTCAATTGAGAGAAGTGAAGCCCATTTTTAGCGTTTTTTAGCACTTCCGTTTCTGACGCGCAGACTCAAACGAAGCTTGACGACGTCAGCAACCTGTCTGACAAATGTAAATCTTCTAAGTAGCTGTGCGTGCAAACTGCTATCGTTAATCTTGCAGAGACGGCGAGCTTGAGCGGGGAGTTCTTTGTCGTGAGTGAGCAGGAGTAAGTATTCTGATTAATTATTTTGTATAGTATTTTAAAATGTAACGACAGTACGCCATATTAAGTTAATTGCCTGCGAGCTTCTCCTCCTGTCTGTACGGTAATGCGACAGAGAGCTGAGTGGTTATGACGCAATCGTTAGCCTATTTTTTACAAAAACTGTTTATACGGGGCCATAATGTAACATAGAAGGTAATGGAGCCCTTTATACATTGTCGTGTATCTTTGGAAATAAATAATGGACAAAAGGAGTCTTTAAACGCCTCAGATGTAAAGTTATTCGCTGTCAAAGTGACGCCAAAATGAATGGGAGTCAATGGGAATGCTAACGCAAGTGAAGTTCTGCTAAAAGATGGCAGCCCCCACCCGACTTCAACTTCCGGTCGAGTTCCTTGCCCCTTGGCTGGTCCGGGGAGACTTCATTCGTGCAGGTTCACGTGAGCGTACAGATGAATATTTGTTGATTGAGACCAAAGTCTTTTCAGGTGTTGAGACCCAAGCAGCACTGACGCGACATCCCGGAAAGCACCAGCGTTGCCAAGACCGTTTTTTTTTTTTTTTGTGGGTTGCCAGTTCTGTCCTGGGTTTGAGGTGACCCCAATAGTGTCATATATAGCCCCTATAAATGTGAATTCTACCGATAAATCTCTTTTGAACGCGATTGGGCTATATATATATATATATATATATATATATATATATATATATATATATATATATATATATATATATATATATATATATATATATATATATATAATTTTTTTTTTTTTTTTTTTTTTTTAATAGTAGTAACTGGCGGTTTTGAGAACCTGGCAACCCTGGCCTGGAAGCACACGGAACTCCGCCAATGTTCACATCCTCTGCCGAGAAAAGCTTGTAAATCATCCAACACAAACAACTGCAGATAATCACCGCGACATGGAGCTAAGCCAACGATCCCGTGTTCTTAGAGGAACGTCCAACTCTAGATAGTTTGCGGGGCACGAACTTAATTACAACAAGTAGATGAATAAACACAACAGCTTGAGCAAGTACAATCGCGTTGGAATCTGCGGTTGTTGTCGCGTCGGCATCTGCGAACTCAAACATGTGTAAGTACGATCTTTTATACAGGAGTATAAAGACGTGATTGGATAATGATGAAGGTAATTAGTGACGAACTGATTGAGTCTTCCTGGCAGAACTTAGGCTAAAGCTTCCATTTCCGTATTTTCTAATAATATTACCAAGTGGCAACATGTATATTGAAAATAGAAGGGGACCCAGGACAGATCCTTGTGGCACTCCATATTTTACTGATGATAAATGAGATGACACCTCATTTAAGTAAACAAAATTGGTAGCGATCGGACAGGTAGGATCTAAACCATCTTAGAGCCTGCCCTTGAATACCTGTATAGTTTTGTAATCTATTTATGACTATGTCATGATCTATGGTGTCGAATGCAGCACTAAGATCAAGGAAGACTAGAAATGAAATGCAGCTTTGATCTGACTCAAGAAGCAGGTCATTTGTAATTTTAACAAGTACAGTTTCTGTGCTATGGTGGGGCCTGAAACCTGACTGAAATTCTTCATCCAGATCATTTTTGTGCAGGAAGGTGCTAAATTGAGCAGAGACAACTTTTTCTAAAATTTTAGACATAAATGAAAGATTTGAAATAGGCCTATAATTTGCCAATACACTAGGATCTAGTTTTGGTTTCTTAATAAAAGGCTTGATAACTGCCAGCTTGAATGGTTTTGGGACGTGACCTAAAGATAACGACGAGTTAATGATATTGAGTAGTGGTTCTTCGGCTACAGGTAACAACTCTTTCAATAATTTAGTGGGTACAGGATCTAATAAACATGTTGTTGGTTTAGATACAGTGATAAGTTTATTTAGTTCTTCCTGTCCTATGGTTGTAAAGCACTGCAGTTTATTTTTGGGTGCAATGGATGAAACTGAAGTGTTAGATGCTGTAGAATCAATCAATCAATCAATCACCTTTATTTATATAGTGCTTTAAACAAAATACATTGCGCCAAAGCACTGAACAACATTCATTTGGAAAACAGTGTCTCAATAATGCAAAATGATAGTTAAAGGCAGTTCATCATTGAATTCAGTTATGTCATCTCTGTTCAGTTGAAATAGTGTCTGTTTTAATTTGCAATCAAGTCAATGATATCGCTGTAGATGAAGTGATGAATCAACATTCACTATTGTATTTCTAATGTTATATATTTTATCAGTGAAGAAATTCATAAAGTAATTGCTATTAAATGTTGGTGGCATATTTGAATCAGGTGGCGTCTGGTAATTTGTTAACTTAGCCACTGTGCTAAATAAAAACCTTGGATTGTTTTGGTTATTTTCTATGAGTTTGTGTATATGCTCTGCCCTAGCAGTTTTTAGAGTCTGTCTATAGCTGGACATACTGTTTTTCCATGCAATTCTAAAAACTTCCAAGTTAGTTTTTCTCCATTTGCGTTCAAGACTACGATTTACTTTCTTGAGAGAGTGAGTATTACTGTTATACCTTGGCACAGTATGTTTTTCTCTAACCTTTTTCAATTTGATGGGGCCAACAGTTCCTAATGTATTAGAGAAAATAGTGCCCATGTTGTCAGTCATTTCGTCTAATTCATGTGTATTTTTGGGTACAAATAGCAGTTGAGATAGATCAGGCAGGTTATTTGCGAATCTGTCTTTGGTGGCTGGAACAATAGTTCTGCCCAGACGGTATCGCTGCGACATATAGTTAATATCAGTGATATGCAGCATGCAGGATACAAGGAAATGGTCTGTAATATCATCACTTTGAGGTACAATATCTATAGCAGTAAGATCGATTCCATGAGATATAATTAAATCTAGTGTATGATTAAAACGATGAGTGGGCCCGGTGACATTTTGCTTGACTCCAAAAGAGTGTATTAGGTCAGTAAACGCAAGTCCTAATGTATCATTTGTATTATCAACATGAATATTAAAATCTCCCATGATTAGTGCCATATCAACTGTAACTAGAAGGTCTGAGAGGAAATCTGCAAATTGTTTTAGGAATTCTGTATACGGCACTGGTGTTCTATTTACAGTAGCCAGAGCAAGAGATACATTAGATTTCTTTTGCATGTCTGACAGTGTAATATTTAGCAGAAGTATTTCAAAAGAGTTAAACCTGTATCCAGTAAGTATAGGTCCAAGCAGGGGATACCCTGTTAGTCTAACCGTCACAACATATGGTGTGACCATTTGATAATTAAATGTATAGTCTATATTCTACTGATAACTTAACATATGTTAAAATAAATGTTACTATAATAATTTGATGAATATTTCATTTGCATAGAAGGTGTTGTCTTTCTTAACGCTGTATTGCACCATCGCGTGAAGTGAAAAATCGATTCATGAGCAATCGATGCCTACTAATTCAGCACCCTCACTTTGGACAGCGCTCTTGTTACGTCGGGCGTAAGAGGCAGCGTGCTAAGAGCTTTGTAAGGGACACTTCGGGGAACACACTTAGGAACATAAACAACTGCGCTTTGCTTCTTATTTCTGTACTTTTCTCAGATTTTTACTTCAGCAGATCAGCACAGTGCTCAAACAACAGATTTTTGGCACAAACGCTAAAACTAAAAACACTGGGACTGGAATAATATTACAAAAAGAAGACTTCGTCTCCCACTGCGAACAGCTTACATTCCGGAGACGGGAAAACAACTGCCTACCAAACAGAAGAGAGAGAAAATGCCTCCTGTTGGATCTACTTGTTGCATGAACTGCTGCAAACTTCTACAAAGGATTGTGATTCTTGAAACAAAGTTACTTTCTGGACTTCCAAAACAGACGGAACACTCAGCAGACCGTCGTCATGGACCCTCTCAGCATACAGCCGGTGAGTCCCACAAATCTTCTGAATCTCAACAGTTTATACCAAGTGTAGAGGAACAAGCCGAAACTGATCACCACACTAATCGTTGGCACAAACAGGGAGCAAGACCCAAAGGAACACGAGACATCAGATTGTCACGAGTTTCTCGTATTGCTGCCATAGCTTCCTCTACCCCAGATTCGACTATGACAAGGCTTGTAAATACTGGTATTCTACCACCCCCTATACATCCGGAGAACAGATTTCAAGCATTAATAAATGTGGGTGAAAAATCCCCAAATGTATTTAAATATGGATCTGATCAGCCAGCAGCAAACACCGCTACTAACAGGTGCTCAAGGACGAGCAGACAGCGGCTTTCAGCTCAGAGCGCAGCCGAGCCCAGGACTCTGATAGTGGGTGAATCTGTTATCAGAAACATCCGTAGCAGGACTACAACAACATGCTGCCTTCCTCAAGCAACGGTCTCTGATGTGAACAAGGAACTTTAGAACATTCTGATGAAGCACAAAACTGCAAATCGAATCATCATCCATGTGGGGAAGAATGATATTCAGAAAGAGCAGTCAGAACTCCTTAAGAAGGACTTCATTGAACTCTTTGAAACACTTCAAAGACTCAAAGTTCAGTCGTTCATCAGTGGACCACTCCCAGCAAGGGGAACAAATATGTTTTCACGTTTACTTGGGCTGAACACATGGCTACAAAGATCTTGTAATATAAAAGGAGTAAATTTCATCAACAACTTCAATCTTTTCTGGGGCCATAGACAATTGTTTAAACCGGATGGCCTCCACCCAAACAAACTTGGTGCAAGAGTGTTTAAGGACAATATCTTCTTCTCCCTTCGTCATCCTTCAGCAGAGTGTGTCAATCCATTCAGCACACACACACCGGGTACGAGTCATCATGTGGTTGACATATCCCACAAGGACACTGATAACAACATGCAGCCAAAACAATCACTGCTGATAGACACTATCCCTGCTAAGCCCTGCCCACAGAGCTCCTCACAGACTGACTGTGATGTATCAAAACAGCTACAAGATTCACCACCCAAGGACGACTTTCTGGAAAACAGCCAGGGAAGCCAGGACAACACATCACAGCCACCGGAAACTTCAGAGACACAGCCCATCTCACCAGACACATTATCCCTCTCTCCAGCATCTCCACTTCTGTGCTTCTCACAGAAAATGGAGGAATTGGTGTATGTTGGGACTAAACTCTCCCACTCATTCGCTGCTAGCCCGCAGATATCAACTAAAAAACGTTGGGCCCCCCAACCACCAAAGCCTGTGGGCCCTGTTCCTATGAGAGCTCTCCGACCGCTGCCACAACGCCAGGGCCCAAACCCTCTATCTGCTGAAGGTGAACCAAAAACAACTGATAGCAGCTCTCAGTGATATGTGTCGGGTCCCCGCTATCATAGCAGCAACATTGACAAATGCCTACTGAACAAGCGGGAACCCAGTGTGCCTGTAGCTTTCTCTATTTCAGTTTTATCACGTGATAGAAAGTCTAAGGCCTTCTCAAGCCGAAGGGCAAACTCATCTAATCTGCGGCCTATTATGCATCAAACTAAGATTGATGTAAAGACACATAGCACTGCCATCAAGCTAGCACTTTTAAACATTCGCTCACTAAAAAATAAATAATTTCTAATCAATGACTTTATAACCACAAACAATCTGGATTTTATGTTTCTAAATGAAACATGGCTAGAAGACAGCTGCAGTGCAACAATCCTAAATGAAGCAGCCCCTCCTTACTTCACTTACATGAGTGTTTGCAGGACTGTTAGGAGAGGTGGGGGTGTAGCTGCTCTATTTAAAGATGTCTATCAATGCAAGCAAGTGTCATTTGGTCAGTACTTGTCTTTCGAATATCTAGGGATTGTGCTGAAAGGTGCTCCACGCATTCTGTTTATTATTATTTACAGGCCTCCAAAATACTCTCCAGCCTTTGTTGAAGAGGTCACAGAAATGTTATCAATAATTTCCTCAGAGTTTGACTGTTTTGCAATTGCAGGGGATTTTAATATTCACATAGATAATGCAGAAAACAAAACTGCAAAAGAAATGATAACGGTTCTAAACACTTTTGACCTGATTCAGCATGTGCAGGGACCCACACACAAAGGTGGACACACTCTGGATCTGATCATCAGTAGGGGTCTAAACATTTCATCCATTGTTATTAAGGACGTAGCATCATCTGATCACTTCTGTATTTTCTTTGATATATTGATCTCTGCTACCACTGAATCTAGATCGGTCTCTGTCAGAAGGAGATGCATAAACGAGAACACAAGTGTACAATTTATGGAGGCTATATCTTTAACACCAAGCATTTCTGCAGACTCTGTTGATATTCTCCTTGATTCCTTCAACTCAAAAGTTAAGAAAGTTATTGATGATATTGCACCAATAATAGTCAGTAAGAAAACAAACAGACAGAAATCAGTTTGGAGAAGATCAACAGCAGTTCAGACTATGAAAAGACAATGCAGAAAAGCCGAGCGGATGTGGAGGAAGACGAAACTTGAAATTCACTATAGCATCTATAAAGACATCCTTCATGCTTTTAATGTGAAACTAGCCACAGCTAGACAGATCTTCTTCTCAAACCTTATAAACAGTAACTTAAATAACACTCATACTCTTTTTGCCACTGTTGAGAGACTGACAAACCCCTCACATAAAGCCCCTCCTGAAAAAGACCAATCTTGATAACACAATTTTGAGCAATTTTAGACCAGTATCTAATCTTCCTTTTATAAGCAAAATTATAGAAAAGGTAGTTTTTAATCAGCTGAACAAATACTTAAACTCAAATGGATACCTGAACAATTTTCAATCTGGTTTCCGACCACATCACAGCACAGAGACAGCACTCATTAAGATAATAAATGATATTCGCTTAAATTGTGACTCTGGCAAAATATCGGTGCTGGTATTGCTAGATCTCAGTGCTGCATTTGACACTGTCGATCATAACATACTACTAGAGAGACTGGAAAACTGGGTCGGGCTTTCTGGGATGGTACTCAAATGGTTCAGATTAGGGATGCACCGAAATGAAAATTCTTGGCCGATACCGAAAACCGAAAAAGAGAAAACCAAGGCCGAAAACCGAAACCGAAACACCGAAAGAAATTATGCCAATTATTAGTTTATTGCTATGACCGTGTACTAACTTAAGATAAGATAATTACAATAACATAACTTATTTAAAAAAAAAACATAAAAATACATAATTACAAATTATGCAAATATTTTTTTATGCACATTGCAACAATGCACAGTATAAAATAAAATTCAAACCAAAAATGTATCCCACTCATGTGTTTATTTAATAATAATGTACAGGCCTACTGGCCTGCAGAAAGGTTTTAAAATGAACAGTTCTCTCATAAAAACAAAGTGCATTTAGGTGAAGTGCATTTGAAATTGTTCTCTGTAGGACTAGAAAGTTCATCACTTCTCCAGTATAGGCAAGAGGGTTGTCACTTCTGGGGATGGGGACTTCAGACAGTTAACCATCTAGCTGTTGAGCAGTTGAGCTTGTCATCTGCCTGACATTTGAGAAATATTTGAGAGAGTGTATTTAAATAGGGCCAGGGCATAAATAAATATTTTTATCAAATTAAAGCACAAATCTAGCAGAAAATCTAGCATAAATATGGCTACAATCTGATATTATGTTTGTACATATGTTTGTGTGTGTGTGTGTGTGTGTGTATGTATGTGTATATATATATATATATATATATATATATATATATATATATATATATATATATATATATATATATATATATAGTAGCCTAAGAACAAAATAGCCAACGTATTATTATTATTTGAGGCACTTTCTTGCAGAATTCCACTGAACATATCAGACAACGATGGTGCATGCCACTCATCTGGTGCAGAGACCAGTCTTTTTTTCTGCGCTCTGATCTGTCTCCTGCGCTTGGCGCTACTCCGTCTCCACGCGGGTTCTCCGCATCCAGCGCGGCCTGGATCATTTCTCGTGCGCGCTGCCTTATTTCCGCATCCAAGTAATGGTTTTATAACGCGGATCAAGCACATTCGCGATGAAGTGCAGAGGATCCGAAAAGATCTCAGTGAGACGTGTGCTAACAGACTCTATATGTTGCGTCATCACAACATTTCGGCCGTGTTGTTTCGGTGATAAAAGTCTATCGGCCGAAAAACGAAAAAGCCATTTTCGGCCGAAAATTTTCGGTGGCCGAAATTTCGGTGCATCCCTAGTTCAGATCATACTTAGAAGGGAGAGGCTATTATGTGAGTCTAGGAGAGCATAAGTCTAAGTGGACGTCCATGACATGCGGAGTCCCACAAGGGTCAATTCTTGCACCGCTCTTGTTTAGCCTGTATATGCTTCCACTAAGTCAAATAATGAGAAAGAACCAGATTGCCTATCACAGCTATGCTCCAAATGACTACAGCCCCATTGACTCCCTCTGCCAATGCATTGAAGAAATTAATAATTGGATGTGCCAGAACTTTCTTCAGTTAAACAAGGAAAAAACTGAAGTCATTGCATTTGGAAACAAAGATGAAGTGTTCAAGGTGAATGCATACCTTGACTCTAGGGGTCAAACAACTAAAAATCAAGTCAGGAATCTTGGTGTGATTCTGGAGACAGACCTTAGTTTCAGTAGTCATGTCAAAGCAGTAACTAAATTAGCATACTATCATTTAAAAAACATCGCAAGAATTAGATGTTTTGTTTCCAGTCAAGACTTGGAGAAACTTGTTCATGCCTTTATCACCAGCAGGGTGGACTATTGTAATGGGCTCCTCACTGGCCTTCCCAAAAAGACCATTAGACAGCTGCAGCTCATCCAGAACGCTGCTGCCAGGATTCTGACTAGAACCAGAAGATCTGAGCATATCACACCAGTCCTCAGGTCCTTACACTGGCTTCCAGTTACATTTAGGATTGATTTTAAAGTACTTTTACTTGTATATAAGTCACTAAATGACCTAGGACCGAAATATATTGCAGATATGTTCACTGAATATAAACCTAACAGAGCACTCAGATCATTAGGATCAAGTCAGTTAGAAATACCAAGGGTTCACACAAAACAAGGGGAGTCTGCCTTTAGTTACTATGCTGCCCGCAGTTGGAATCAGCTTCCAGAAGAGATCAGATGTGCTAAAACACTAGTCACATTTAAATCTAGACTCAAAACGCATCTTTTTAGCTGTGCATTTGTTGAATGAGCACTGTGCAATGTCCGAACTGATTTCACTATATTTTCACTGTTTTATGTTTTATTATTATTATTCTTATGTAAAATCTTTTTCTAACTGTTTTTAAATGTTTTAATAATTTTAAAAGTTTTAAAATTACTTGTTTTATTTTTGTTATTATTTTACTTCATGATTATTTTACTTTCTTTTATGTAAAGCACTTTGAATTACCATTGTGTACGAAATGTGCTATATAAATAAAATTGCCTTGCCTTGCCTATCCCTCGCTAATCTTCCACCCTCCTTATCCCATTGTGCCACTTGTGCCACCTCTTGACATGGGTTTAACGACTTATAAAAATTATATTATACACTTTTATATTAATGGTAAGGTACTTTACAATCAGAATTGATTGGCAAGCAGCTGCAGTTACTTATGTTTAATGCGGTATTGATTGCAATTGGTTTATGTTTTTAATAAAAAGCAACCTATCTACAATGAACAGAGAGAGAGAGAGAGAGAGTTAGTTACAAAATATGCTGGGGAAGCAACGTAAAAAAGGGCACCAAGCCTCTCGTCAGAGGAAGTTGAAGTTTTGCTGGACCTTGCCATGAGGTCAGATATCACACCCCAATGGTCCACTATAACCTGCACGTTTATGGCCGCGTATCCCTTTCGCGATAAGTAGCCTACGCCTGATCAATCACTGATGGATTGGCAATAGGGATGAGTGTTCCATCCACCAGGATGCAATCCCCGGCATGGCGCAGAAGGGCGTTGGTGACCGTGTGGACGCACCTCCACACAGAGGTCTTGATTAGGCTGTAGCCCTCTCCCACGACCTCGATGAATCTCTCTGTAGCAAAAAAAAAAAGTAGCGCTGGGCTTCGCAGGTCTGAGAAGGTCCAGCAGCTCCATAATGAGCTGTCTTGGGAGGCGATTTTTTTTTTAATATAGCCACGTCACGTCAGGAAAAATGTCAAAAGGGCTTAAGTTTTGCCGAATAAAACAATTGACATGGACTAAACGGCTCTGCGTCCGGCTCCGTCTTTGATTCAATACAAGGACACGTTGGATCGCTGCCATAGTTGGTCGCTTACTGGACACCACCATGCTTACCCATTTATAGATCTTAGCCATTTAGAGCCAAATTGTTTGCCAGATTTTAATTATCAAAGAAATTGATTGTCAATTCGCTTTAATTACATTACGAAAAAGCCTAGGCTAATTACCACCATATTAGTTCTGATACCACATAAAGTCAACTTCATAAATATGCCTGTATCCATTGCGAAGATAATTTATTATGAGACTTAAAAAAGAACATAAAATCATTGTGGAGCCACAACATTGTCAACATACCATAGTTAGACTTGTACTTCGCTGCGCTGATTTCTAAAGGCTGCTGTACAGTAGCGTCTTGAGCTCAAACAACGCTAAGAGAGAGCTTACGAATGGTCCAGACCAACCTTACGAAAGTGTGACTTACAGAAGATATACTTAGCGTACGAACGTGTCGGGAATCGTGCCATAAGGTTAAGAGAGAGGTTAAGGAATAGGTTAAGAACTACTTAGCGATAAGAATGTTTTGGGGAACGTGTTTTGGGCCTATGGTTCATCTGTGGACCATGAGGTTCGAAAGCAAACATCTTTTTTTTTCTTTTTTTTTAAAAAGGGTGATGCATGACACACAAAATAAAAAAAAAATGTCTTGAAGACTCTTGCTGATAGGCATCAGTCCAAGATGGCTTTTCATATGAATGCCCTTTCTTTTTTCAAATCCCTAATGCAAACCAGGGCCCGTATTCATAAAGATTCTAAGATTCCTCTCAGAAAACTCTTAATTTAGCTTAAAAACTTTTACGTAGGAGTCTTAGCTTAATAGCGATTCGGGACCAATCTGAGAGCAACGCTGAGTATGGAAAAGACAAAAACTTTCATCTTTGCTATGTATGACACAATCTTTTGAAGTCTGTGATTGGTTGGTTGTCCAAGAAGGAAAAAAGATTGATTTTAAGTATAGGGTCTATTCTAATTCTCACTTTGAATTTACATGCATAATTTTTCCTATTTGACCATTCTCTCTCTCTCTCTCTCTCTCTCTCACACACACACACACACACACACACATTATATGTGTGTATATAAATCCTTTTTTTATTTACCATGCTCTTAATTTCCTACAAAGTATTTGACTGGCTTAGAAGGATAAAAAGTTTTTCCACTCTTTCCAATTTACAGTGATTGCTGTCCTATTTAAGTTGCGGTTTGAATGTTGGTTTTAATGTATCAAACATGGAATCAAAACCAAGAAAGGCGAGAAAGCCAAACTGGACAGAGGAACAGTGTTTACTGTTAGCCCAGTTAGTGGATGACCACAAGGCCATTCTTAAAGGAAAATACGGGCTGGGTGTCACAGCAAGGGACAAGAAGCAGACATGGGAGCGTATAGCACAAACTATTAACGGTTCATTCCCCCTGCTTGTGCCTTTAAGCCTGCTATATTCATAAATGCAGTTTTTTGAGCCTGCAAGGTGGGAATGTCCAGTGGAAACTAAATGAACTGCGACACAATAAGATGTTCTGAAAGTTCTGTAATTGTTTGTGTGATCACTCTGCTTACAGAAGGTTGTGACAGACCCAAATCATCACTATTGCACTGTTGTATTTTCCCTGTTGCCAAATAACGTAATCTAGTGATTACTTTAATTTCTGGCGCTATTGCATTTCTGCGCTGTGTCGGAGATGTTAGCACGTCTCTAATAAGATCAGTCACAAACATGATCCCTGCACGGTCTAATCTATAGCGTCTTATTAACTCACTGTCATCCGTTGTCGGCAACAAATTTCTTCTGCCTCTTCATCTTTCTGCCATTTTCTCCTCTGCTAAAGAAACTCTCAAGCCTCCTAAAAGTCCTCGTCTGTGCTCCTAACAAGTTTGACCTTAAGATCTCTTTTAAGGGTTAAGATGCTTTCTGAATTACTTTTTTCTTTACTAGGATTTTTTCTTTAATTTTAAGAGTAAACGCCCACATTTCTAAGAATTTTCTTAGAATTTTGTTTTGTTTTGGATTGTTTGTCTTTTTTGGACTGTATTTGTGTTTGACTGCAGGTTTAATGTCAGCTTTAAGAAATGTATTAGTAATGGGTAATTGTTTCTCTTGTTGTCTTTAGGTGGAGCAGACTGATGAACTGAACACCAATGATGTACCACTTGGGCTCCTCCTAAGTAGGGGTGTAACGATTCACTCGTTTTCTCGATGCATCGATTACAAACCCTGTCGATTCATATGCATCGATCTTGAAACATGATTTTTGAATTGTGAATCGCCGATCTCAGACACTAATCGATTCAAAATGCTAAGAATCGAATGAATCGCGATTTCTATAGCGATTCAATGCATTCAAAATGTATACACATTAAATTACTACATGCACGAATTAATGGAGACCTTGAAGAGTGTTCGTGAATCGTGCCTCTTATCTGTCCTTCACGCGCTCCACTGTTTACCGCCTGAGACTGTCACAGGATTGCGCTCGCGCTCCGTTCGTCTCTGATGCAGCTGACGTGTGATCTATAGGACTCGTGGCCAGTAATTCTAACGTGAAGTAGTTTTACTTTTCTGTAGTTTGTCAATGGCTCTCTGCATCTTACCGATGGAGTTACCGGAGCCGTTGACAGCTGTTTTTATTGCATGGACGGAACAGGAAGTGTCTAATTCATACGCACAGATCCCTTGAATGATAAATGTTTTTAAACAATGCGGATTGAACCGAATATACGAAGGAAACTTTTAAAATTAACCACAGCACTAACAACAACCTTGAAATAAGAGCACGAGATTTATCTGATAATCAGATGCATGAAAGTAGCGTTTGTTTCATTAGCAAACAGACATCTGGCGCGTTTTCTCTCAGAATCATTCGCTGATGGAGAGGAAAAGTTAAATAGAGATGAAGACGTTTTCGCACTGAAAGAGAAGCGATCTCACTCGTGCCAGGCTATATCTGCAGCTAAACTGTATAAAAGCAGAATGAACTGATGAAACAACAACAACAAAAAACACAAACAATTTATGAATGATGCAGTGCTAAATCTAATTGACATTTATTACAGTACAGAAACTATAAAGTATATTTTCTACCTTATTCTGTGCAGAAAATTTACAGAAAATTACAAATTGATTATTGTCCAGCAGTGTACTTGATTTATTACAGCTAATTAAAAGTAATTTAAAAAGAAGATAATTCCTTGTAAATAATAATAATAATAATAATAATAATTATTATTATTATTATTATTATTGTTGTTATTATTATTATTATTATTATTGTTATTATTATTATTATATAGGCTACATACATAAAATTATTGTATTTGACATTTCTGTCACTTCTGAAATTATGGCTATGCCCCTGGTGTGACTAAATGTTAGCTTATAAATAATACTCTTTAAGCTCTTTTTAAAAAACTTGGCTTACATACATTTTTACGTATACCATGTCGCATCATTAAAGTAGAATATAACAATGGACAAAAGTTTTTTTTTGTTTTTTTTTCTAACCTATGGTTCTATAACCATAAATTCTACTGTAATTTGCCCCCTGACTAAGCATTTAAAGAATTTAGTAGAAGCATTTAAATAATCCCGTGAATGCACTTTAAGAATGCAGAATCGAATCGTTATAATCGAATCGAATTTAATTGTGAATCGAATCGAATTGAATCGTTCTAAATTTGCAAAAGTCGTTCTTGAATCCAATCGAAAACCTATGGATCGTAATCGAATCGAATCGCTGCCTTGCCAAAGATTCACAGCCCTACTCCTAAGCAATCAGACATATCAGATGCCCATTTTGTCTGCCCAGAGAGGATTGCAGTTGTGATTGAGGGTAACATTGTTATTGAGTCCTCCGCACTGGCTGATGCATTCGTCATTTTCTTTGCACTTACATACACCCTGTACCTTAACTATCCAAAACAATTGCTCAACACATTTGACTTCGTCCAAAAGGTCTTGATGGGTCTTGAGAATGGAAAGTTGAGGCCTAGAGTTTTGAGTCTGAAAAATGACCTGTTAGCAGTAGTGTAAGCACATTTGTTTTTCTTGCTGGAAAACATCTAAAATAAGGGTTTGTGTTATAACACATGGGAATGTGTTAAAGTTGAATTAAGTCCCGTTTTGTACATTTTCATACTTTTGTAATATGTTTGTGTATCTATTGCATATATTTATATTGACAAATATTCTAAATGTGTCTTATGGTGTGACAACAAACAATGCAGAAAATAAATAATTTAAGAGCTTAATCTCTTTAATGTTATTTGTAACTTTCTCATGCTATTTGTTTAATTGTTATTTCTAAAACTTTGCAATGTAACAACATAGGACATATTTACAAATATAATACACAGGTAAATTTGAAATTGTGGAATGGTGTGGTTGCATTAGGCATTTGCACATAGGGTTAAGTGAAAGTTAAAGGATGGCTTCCTTGCAGCAGACAATTTCACACTGCCATACTGTTATGTATATTAACCCTTTTTTGTTGAATTGTTGTATAATATAGTAGTTGTAATGTTAAATGCTTGTTGAAGACTGAATGTACGCATAGGATATTTGCACATTGGTGTGACAGATTATGTATCTGTTCACATTGCAGTGCACAAACTTCAGCTTTATTTTGTGTACGTAAAAAAACACTAAAGATAAGCTTTGTAATATACTTATAATATTTGTAATACAAATATTATTTGTCGCTGCTGGACAGTGTTTTCTCCACGTCCTGTTGGGCTGCTGGACTTGCTGTAGCAAATCGTAGCTCTCTGTAGCTATCTTTTTTTTTCTCTAGAATCTTTACCTTACTATCACTCTCTGTTTTTTAAAGTGATAAAATATAACCAAATTCACACCATATTTCTGATATTATTATCTTATCAGATTTATTTTGATCGTTCACTTTTATTTTATACCCCATGAGTACAGTACACCTGCATTGCGTTAGCACTCGTTATCTTGTCATTAGTGTTTTCATTCGAACCTGTCACTGTTTTCTTTTCTCCTCTCCTCTCTCTCGCTCCAGTTTTTCACAAGTTCATCAAACAACCGTGGTAAGAATATTTCATCAAGCACGATGAGTAATGGCTTCTTCTGCTATTGTTATTTGCACCTCTTGCCACATGTAGAGTTTATCTATCTCTGTTGCAGAGGAGGGATTCAAATGTGTTAAATGCAGGGAAATAGTTAGGCTGACAGAGAAGATTTCAGAATTAGAGACACGCATCCAAACTTTAATTGAGGACAGTAAGAATGTTAGGGCTCTAGATACGGCTTTGGATGCGTCTAGCTCAGGGATTCCTGTACATAGTTCGGTTCCGGCAACAGAGCCCCTGCAGCAGGGCAACTGGGTGACAGTGAGGCAGCGTAGTCATGGGTCAAAACACCGCTCTTCTGTTCCGATCAAAACATTAAACAGGTTCTCCCCACTCAGTAATGCACCCACTGAGAAACCTGATGAAAGTGCTCTAGTTATTGGTGATTCTATTGTACGGAACGTGAATATAGAGACACCAGCCACCATAGTCAAATGTTTACCGGGAGCCAGAGCGCCTGACATCTTGGCAAATTTAAAAGTGCTGGCTAATGCTAAACATAAATACAGTAAGATTGTTATTCATGCTGGCGCTAATGATGTTCAACTTTGCCAGTCGGAGATCACAAAAAATAACTTTAAAGAGATGTGTGAACTTGCAAGCACGATGTCAGACACTGTAATATGCTCTGGTCCCCTCTCTGCTTACCGTGGTGACGAGATGCATAGCAGATTGTCATCACTCAATGGCTGGATATCTAAGTGGTGCCCACAGAATAACATAGGTTTCATAGACAATTGGACGAGCTTTTGGGGCAGACCTGACCTGTTGAAAAGAGATGGTCTTCGTCCCTCCTGGGGTGGCGCCACTCTTCTCTCTAGAAATATGTCAAAGAGTCTTAATGTTTATACTTGACTAACTGGGGCCCAGGTCAGGAAGCAGACAGAATGGCTAAACCGACCGTCTGCTAGCTGCCTCCCGTCACAGAGGTCAGTTAATTCTCAGCACATAGAGACTGTTTCACCTAGATATCACACAATAGAGACTGTGTCTGTTCCCCGAACTAGAAAATACAAAAAACGTCCAAACCAAGTTAAGGTTAACAATTTAATTGAGGTTCAACAAATAAAAAACAGATGCAATACGGATAAAAAATGATAAAGCTTGGCTTATTGAATATCAGATCCCTTTCTACGAAAACAAACTTATTGTAAATAATATGATAACTGATCATAATATAGATGTGCTCTGTTTGACAGAAACCTGGCTAAAACCTGATGATTACATTATTTTAAATGAGTCCACTGCCCAAGTTTACTTTTATAAACATGAGCCGCGTCTAAAAGGCAAAGGAGGAGGTGTTGCTTCAATTTATAACAACGTTTTCAGGATTTTTCAGAGGGCAGGCAAGTATAACTCGTTTGAAGTAATGGTGCTTCATATAACATTATCCAGAGAAACAAATGTTAATGATAAATCCCCTGTTATGTTTGTACTGGCTACTTATACAGACCAACAGGGCACCATACAGACTTTATTAAACAGTTTGGTGATTTTACATCCGAGTTAGTTCCGGCTGCAGATAAAGTTTTAATATTTGGTCATTTTAATATCCATGTCGATAATGAAAAAGATGTATTGGGATCAGCATTTATAGACATTCTGAACTCTATTGGGGTTAGACAACATGTTTCAGGACCTACTCATTGTCGAAATCATACTCTAGATTTAATACTGTCACATGGAATTGACGTTGATAGTGTTGAAATTATTCAGCCAAGTGATGATATCTCAGATCATTATTTAGTTCTGTGCAAACTTCATATAGCCAAAATTGTAAATTCTACTTCTTGTTACAATTATGGAAGAACCATCACTTCTACCACAAAAGACTGCTTTTTAAGTTATCTTCCTGATGTATCCAAATTCTTTAGCATGTCCAAAACCTCAGAACAACTTGATGATGTAACAGAAACTATGGACTCTCTCTTTTCTAGCACTTTAAATACAGTTGCTCCTTTACGCTTTAGGAAGGTTAAGGAAAACAGTTTGACACCATGGTATAATGAGCATACTCGCACCCTAAAGAGAGCAGCCCGAAAAATGGAGTGCAGCTGGAGGAAAACAAAACTAGAGGTATTTCGTATTGCTTCGCGGCAAAGTAACATATCTTACAGAAAAGCATTAAAAACTGCTAGATCCGATTACTTTTCTTCTCTTTTAGAAGAAAACAAACATAACCCCAGGTATTTATTCAATACAGTGGCTAAATTAACGAAAAATAAAGCCTCAACAAGTGTTGACATTTCCCAACACCACAGCAGTAATGACTTTATGAACTACTTTACTTCTAAAATCGATACTATTAGAGATAAAATTGCAACCATTCAGCCGTCAGCTACAGTTTCGCATCAGACAGTGCACTATAGACCCCCTGAGGAACAGTTCCACTCATTCTCTACTATAGGAGAGGAAGAATTGTATAAACTTGTTAAATCATCTAAACCAACAACATGTATGTTAGACCCTATACCATCTAAGCTCCTAAAAGAAATGCTTCCAGAAGTCATAGATCCTCCTCTTACTATTATTAATTCCTCATTGTCATTAGGATATGTCCCCAAAACCTTCAAACTGGCTGTTATTAAACCTCTCATCAAAAAACCACAACCTGACCCCTAACCCTAACCCAAAAACACCAAGGCTGCGTCCAAATCGAATACTTCTCTACTATATAGTATGGAAAAAGCAGTATGCAACAAATTAGTATGTTTGAATATTTTGCGTTCATAAAAGAGTAAGCGAGAATAGCAATAACTCTCTCGAGATTCAGTTGTACGTATAGTTAATTTGCGTTCTAATATGCCTACTCACCTACTATATAGTAGGAAAAAAGAGTATGTGTAGAAAGAAGTACGTTCGAAACCTTGAACCATAAAACAGTAGGCGAGTAATCCCCGGATGTCCTACTGCTTCAGCGAAGATTCTGAAGGGTTCATCGAGGGATACTTTTCAATCCCAGAATGCCACGCGGAAAGGGATAAATCGTCATCGAACGTGAAGGAGAGCAGCATAGAGGGTGTTTACAAAGGTGAGTATTATAAAACAAAACACGGTTCCCATGTGATAAAATCGTATTTGTTGAGCTACTGTAGAGTAAACTGTTGATTTGTTATGGTGTAAAGACGCTAGCCAGTAACATAACAGTATATTTGTAATAAAAACAACAACATCAAAACATGTTTTATTATGTAAAGCGAACAGCGGATCTCCAGTAAGCATATGCACGTCTCCAAAGTAGATTTGCATGAACCATATACATCTTAAAGACGATTAATTTTCTGTTTAATATGAGACAGAGAAATGTTCTAAGAGAACTGCAAAAGAGCAAATCACATGAACAGACATCGGAGTGAGAGATGTGTGTGTTATTATGGAGAATCAACTGTCTACATTGCTTTAGATTAATGTAAGTAATGTAAATAAATAAATCTACATTAAGTAAAAATACGTTATCTATTTCATTGACCATTAGACTTGTAGATAAATTGTGGAGCTCTTGTGTTGGATAAAGTGAGTGAACACACAAGCGTCTATCTCAACATGTAAATGCAGTATATCACAGATAAATCACAGAGACTGACTCTTGTCTGGATGGATGTTACAGGGACAGATGAGACACGTGTGTTTATCTGCTGCAGAGAGACTGATGAAGATATGCTGCCATCAAAGACTCTCAGTGAGTACACTACAGTCATCAATAAAACATCTTTTAGATCTTAAGTTGTAGTTTATTAATAAACAGTTATTACAGCACTTTTCTGATTCGTTTGCTGTACATTTGATGCAGATCTTTTGTGGTGGAGCAGGTGACCGCAGCATCTGTGGAAAAAAACCTGAAAGAAAAATCTAAAGTAAGATCATTCTGTTACTTCTAATACAGAAATGAAGTGACACGGTGCTGTTAAAATGGCTGCTTTTCTTTTGTGTTTGTGCATCTTTAGAGGATCTGAAATGTCTGCAGACAGCTGTGTGCACTGAGGATGAAGAAGATGGAGTGTCATGGGTGAAATGGTCCATCACTGCATCTCCTCTTGTTTTCTCATCAGGACCAGATGATGCTGTGGTCTCTTCATCTTCAGTGACCCCAGAGCCAGCGAGAACATCTAGAGAAAGACCAAAAGACATTGAGGATGTGAGATTGGTCAAGTTTGTTCTGCTGGTTTCTGTTCATACATCAGTCAATAAAGCCTGAGTTTCAGAAGTTTCTAAAGTATCATCAAATAATGTCACAAAGAATCTGAAAGTCATGCTCCATTGACCGATACTGTATGAACACAAACCAGCAGGAGAAACTTGACCAAAATCACCTTTTATGTTCAGGCAAAGGATTGAACAGAATGGAGGCAAGTCATTAATGACTGAATTTATATGTTTAGATGACCTGACCCTTTAAAACCCCAAATAGAAACTGTATTAAATGTATGCATGCATTAATATTATAGTAGAACATTGAAGAAAAGAAGCTTTAAGAAATAAGCAGCTTTATTAAGCATTTTTCTGCCCAAGACACAAAAAAAAAGCATTCAGAAAATTCACATTTACATGTATTAATTTGCCAGACACTTTTATCTGAAGTGACTTAGTGCTGTTATTAAAGGATCTCAATCCCTCTGGAGTCACCTGGAGTAAAGACACACCGGTGGAGATTGATCCAGCAACATTCTGCTGACCAGTTCGGTTCACTACACTTCAGAAATAATGAAGCTATAGCAAATTAACATGAAACTGTAAAAATATAAAATTAAATTCAGCAATAAATAGAATGCTGACAACATAATATAAACTGTTGTACTCTGTGTCAATGTTTTCCAGGTGGTCATGCTCATGGTGAGCAGACACAGATGTTTGGAGCAGACAGTCGCAGCACATGTTCTCCTGCTCTTGTTCAGGATTGTGTGTTTCAGGGTCTTCATCATGGTCTTCCTCATCCTCTCTGTGCACTCAGACAAGGACTCGATGTCTCTCGCTCTCATCATGATCAGATTCAGTCTGACTGCAGCAGTGCGGGACCTGATGGACGGATGTGGGTTCACCGTCTGTAAACATTCAAATACAGAACAATTTCTGAATAAAGTTTTGTTTCATGTGTTGTTGACTTGTATTTTATTTATTGTGACGGTTACTTTTATTTATTATTGTACTTGTTTATTCATGTCTCCTGTTGTTGTCAGTAAATAAAATAAAGCCTAATTGTTTCATTAACACATACATTAATTCATTACTTGACTGAATATTTCGATGTATTCATCTTAGCTGCATTTGTCTAGTGTGAAGTTATGCATAGATATGAAAAAAAAAAACGAATACATTTTTTTTTACAAAAATATATATAATTATTAGTCACCATTTATCATTATTATTGTTGATAAGTGTTGAGGTTGGCTTGAAATGCTTTCTGAGGTAATCTTAATTTTAAGTAGTAATACTTAGAAATTAGAAATACTTATTTTTCAATTGTAAAATCAACATTCTTCTCCAAAGCCAAGATCTTCAAGCAGCTGATCAACGTCTTATTTGTGCAGATATTACAAATACTGCAAAAGCTGAGGAAAACCATATAAGGTAGGGTTGTGGAGTTACTGATGCTATGAAGGGTTTAATCTTCAAGGATTTAACTGTGGGTCATTTCAATAGAGTTAAAACAAAAAACATAACAAATATATTGGTTAAACTACAATAACAATAAAAGGGCATTTGTGTATTCAACAAGACCGACCACAAAAGGAGCAAATTGCATCAACATCAAAATATTTAGGTAGTAAATATTAAACCTGTAGTAGTCAGTCATATATTTGAAGTTGTTATAACGTCATAGGTTACATGATAATGTAAACATGGCAGAATTCATTCATACTCAATGAGATTTGGCTGTAGAGTACGTTCACTTTTAGCGCTTGTTAAGTAAGTACTTATTGAAATTTAGTACCTACTCATTAAGTATGAGATTTCGGACGCAGCCTAAGTTTCGTTGTGCTAGGGTTAGGGTTGAGTTTCGCTGTTCCAGCACTAGGGTTGAGTTTCTCTATACAGGTGTTTTTTTTTTTTGGAGGGTGGCGGGGCGGGGGTGGCTTAAATAGATAGGTTGGTTGGACTTACTGTTTTTGGGGTGGGGTGGGTTGGACTTAGTTTTTTTGGGTGGGTTTGTATAAATATTACAACAGCTCCCCCCAATGGGGCGCACGTCCCTCAAAGGTTTGGAATAGGGAGCTGAGGCAAGGCACTGGCCGACGCTCGTCTGCATATACCGGCTTCCCTTCCGGGGGAATTTGGCACCTGAGCAGACTTGTGGGCCCTCCAATAATTCAGAACATGAGTTCCCACCCCAAAGAACCAACCCCCCAACTGAGAGAACCAAGCCCCGACAAGGCGCATGAATTTCCTGACAAAGAGCCTAAACTGACCCTATCTTGTATCCTCCACAGACCTTCGACCACCCGGTTCATCACTGCCCCAGATGCTTTCCCCATCTCCAGCCCACTCAGATCCCATCTTGCAGACCAGAAGACTGCTCGAGCCCATGAGACTCACCTGGCACCTGCCCCTGTTTATTAATCCCCGGGATTGATGAATACTCTGAAGCCAAAATCTATCCATCTGTGTCTCCCCACTGGGAGGCGCCCTCTGTTTATCCGATCGAAACCCGCTTCTGAAAAGTACCCGACAATCTAGCCGCCGCCGCTCACTGTAGTAAACTGAACCCCGTTCCTAAGGTTATCAGTATCCGTTTGGTTGGTCTACCATCTCACTTAACTTGGGCCCCGTTGGCCTTTCCTAGTCTCCCCAGGGGAAGCATCGGGAGAAAATTTCAAGACACATTATCAATAGCATACCCCAGGATCCTCAGGTGTTTCGGTTCTTTAAACACTAGACACCCTCCCCCGGGGCGACCCGCCCAGGGTGAACAGACCTCGGTGTGTGTCACATAGTCAATTGGCTAATGCGACCTTCACCTGATCCGCAATGCCACTGTTGGGATCCCGATAACTCTCGATCACCTGCTGTTATCCTACAACCCCCCCCTGGCTGTCTGAGACCACTTTACCAATCAAGGCAAGAAAATCCTGAACTGGACTCTTCCACTAGCCCTATCCCCCTCTATATACTCCCTCCCCACACCTGGTGCAACCCATGTACTGAGCAAAATGTGTTCCTCCCCATAGAAGACTGAGCTCCAATTAAGGCCTGTTAGCCCCAGGCCACCTGCCCTGCGTGCTGTCCAAGTGGACCCAGGGAAGCTGGATACTCACCGTGCAAGTGACCCTTCGTTAACATCGCAAGGTATCCGCGTCACCTGATAAAAAAGGCCCAACCCCAAAACCTCCCATTCCTTCCCGTCAGGCTGAGAGAGTGATACTGGCGGATGCACATTTCTGCACACCAAGCTTCTACCAGCCCACCCCTCCCCAAAGTCCATACATTTTAGAACTAAACAGAAATAATCCTTACCAGGACAATTGCCGACACAGGAACTTCTGCCATTGCTGTCCCTTGTATCTTTTCTGCACCTCCAACATTGCCCTAGCCACCTCGTCCGTGGCGACTCCCTAACCTAAAACCATAAAAGTCTTCACGAAAAACCCCATCCTTCCGCCCGACTCTCCCTCATCCCACACATACACACTCGCTCTTCTCCCGTCTTGACACCATTTCATTTTTTTTTATCACATTCAGACACAGCAACCAGCGGACTAACTGACCAGCCCCCAAGAAAACCTGCACCGATCGGGACTCGAACTGCGGTCCCCTACACCAAAGGCCATCACTCTACCACCAAGCCATCCAAGCTTATGTGAATCTTCTCCCAACACTGCCAAAGGACCATTCCCAGCCCTAATAACTTTTAAAGGTTATTTCCTCTCCTATATATTACCAAGACTAAGATTAGAGTGTCAATCACCCCCAGGGCTACCTCCTGCCCCACCCTTTATCCAAGTTAGGATTAGAATGCCCTCCTATGAGGGTTAAGGTTAGGGTATGGGTGAGTTCAGGACTAATTCCCGTCCATCCATCTAGGGTTAGAGTGCGGGTTGGTTCAGGGCCACCTCCTGCCCTCCCTGCCACTAGGGTTCAAATTAGAGTGCGGATCATTTTAGGGCTATTTCCTGCCCGCCATCCTATGTGGGTTAAGGTTAGGGTGGGGGTAGGTTCAGGGCTATTTCCGCCCATCATCCTATGAGGGTTAAGGTTAGGGTGGGGTTAGGTTCAGAGCTAACTGCCACCTTTCGTTCAACTGTTTGACCTTAGGTCAACTTGGGGCTGTTTAACACCTCTCCTAGTATGAGGTACTACCTGCTTAAAACAACTGGGGTTACGTCTCTTATCAAGTTCCTTTTTTACTTTATATAGGGAGCATCAGAACCCAGGATTGTCACATGTGATGTTCCCAGGGGCTTGTGTACTTTATTATTTTGTCCAGTAGGTGTCTCTGGGTGGCACTTTTGGGTCTCCAGGTTGATTGCTGTGTCACAGGTGTGGAGAATTGGTTGATTGGCCATGCTGCTGATAAGATGCTGGTTTTCTCCCCATCGAGAGGAAGAATTGGGCTTTGGTCTCTGCTGGTCTCGCTGCTGGGTGGACATGCTGACTTCCACTCTCTCTCCAGTCCAGGGTTTTATGTTTTTGTGTTTGTATAATTCTTTTTTCTTTATCTTAAATAGAGTTATGTCTGTTTTTTCTTAATTAAATATTTAAATGTTTCAAATTTTATTATGTGTTTGGCCTCCCCATTCATGTTGCTGCACCTTGAGCCAAGGGGTTGTAACATGTGGGGGCTTGTGCGGGATTAACTAAATTGGTTTAGGATTTGGATAATTCTTTAATTAGGATTATGACTTGGATAATTCTTTAATTAGAATTGTGATTTGGGTAATTCTTTAGAATTACAGTTTGGTTTATTCTTTAGGTAAAATTACTGGTTGGGTAAAATAAGATTTGGGGAGTGCCATATTAAATTATTTTTGTTTTGATTAGTGGTTTTGGACGGGAGAGAGAAAGTTAGAATTGTCCAACAGTTACACTAAATTACTCAAATGTTGCGGTTTAGACCGCATAAGCCAAAAATAACCCTGTGTTAGGCTGAAGAGCGCTTAACGCTTTTTGTTATTTTAGTTTGTTATTTTAGTTTGTTGTTTTTGGTGCGTCGGACGCGGGTAGACTGGTTAGCAGTTGAGCTGCATGTGGGCGTGCCGAAGACCAGGGTTGAGTATAATTAGTTGTGTATGTATATTATTTAGATACGGGGTGGCTTTAACAAATTTTTCTGGCAGTTGAAGTGTGACCTGTTGGCTTTTGTGAGTATTACATCCTGTGTTCACACGTTCTTTTAGTAACAAAGTAAAATCAGAATGGATTAGTTACAGGATTTTATTGTTGCTCCTACGATGGGTAAATTAGAGGGTCTTTCGAAAGATCAATTGTTTAAAGTGGCATAACATTGTGAGATTGAATTAGGCTTTAACAAAAAGTACTAAGTTAAAACCTCTGCGAGGGGCTGTAGAGGAGAAATTAAGAGAGATGTTAGTTTTGACTGCAGAGACACAGTCTGATGAAGAGGTGATACCTGAAGGTACGTCGACACCTTATGCGTTGTTAGATCCTAAAAGGTTAACCTATGAGCAACAGTTAGAAATCCTTAAGATACAAAATAAAGAACGTGAATTGGACAGAGAACTTGAGTTATAGAAATTGAAAAGCCAATAGCGAGAACAAGAACGTAAATTTGAAACTTTTAGAACGCAACTAAGAATGGAAGAGATGAAATTGGCTCAAGACGCAGAACGGTTAAAATTGATTGGACAAGGAAAATTTTCTGGTGGTGATATTGATTCCTCAAATGATCAGGAAATTGCAGGGGTGAGTGGAAATTGAATGACTAGTTTAGTACAGATGATTAAACTCTTACCTAATTTCAATGATCGAGACCCAGATGTGTTCTTTTCTCTATTTGAAAGCTTGGCTGAGGATAGGGGATGGAACGATGCTGAACGTACACTCTTATTACAAAGTGTTTTGGAAGGAAAAGCTCAGGAAGCCTTCATTTCACTTTCTTTTGAAAATCGAAAGATATATATAAGGTAGTAAAAGAGGCAGTTTTAAAAGCATATGAACTTGTCCCTGAAGCGTATTGGTGAAGTTTTAGAGGTTGGAAAAAAGATGAGCTTAAAACGCATGTCGAAGTGGCAAGAGAATTGACAAGTCTCTTTAATCGTTGGCGTACATCGTTGTGTGTTAGTACTTTTGAAGAGCTTTGTAATCTAATAGTTTTGGAGCAGTTTAAGAATATAATTTCAGAGCGTGTCGTGATGTATGTGAATGAACATAAGGTGACAACGGTTGCTGAGGCTGCCATTCTTGCAGATGAGTATGTACTAATTCACAAAAACACCAGTGGAACCAATAATTTTGTTTGGAATTTAAGTCTGGTAAAAATTTTATCCCATCATTGATTGTTTTTTGTATGTGATGTTTTTCTGTATTATGTTTACAGAGTACCTTTTTATAAAGGCCTCTGTCTTTGGGAGGGAGGTGTGATGTTCCCAGGGGCTGGTGTACTTTATTTTGTCCAGTAGGTGTCTCTGGGTGGCAGTTTTGGGTCTCCAGGTTGATTGCAGTGTCACAGGTGTGGAAAATTGGTTGATTGGCCATGCTGCTGATAAGATGCTGGTTTTCTCCCCATCGAGAGGAAGAATTGGGCTTTGGTCTCTGCTGGTCTCGCTGCTGGGTGGACATGCTGACTTCCACTCTCTCTCCAGTCCAGGGCTTTATGTTTTTGTGTTTGTATAATTTTTTTTCTTTATCTTTAAATAGTTATGTCTGTTTTTTCTTAATTAAATGTTTCAGATTTGATTATGTGTTTGGCCTCCCCATTCATGTTGCTGCACCTTGAGCCATGGGGTTGTAACATCACAAAAATCAGCTTTGTTCTCCTCCCTGGAACATCATCGCTTCCCGGGCCAACTTTTATTTTCTTCCAACCAAAACTTTTTTTAAATTTAATTTTTTTTTTTTTAAACCAACCACAACAAAAAAAAAAAAAATCCTTTTCCTGGACCAACTCTTAAATACACCAAACCAAAACACTCCATAAACCAAATCAAAATATCAAAACGAAAACTCCTCCCCAACTGAGTATCCAACTTTTCAATCCACTGAGATGTATTCCATCCAGTGCTGGAACATGGCCACCGCTGTCTGCTCTTTCCAATGGACCTTGTCCCCCTCCGTCTTAAACCTTTCCCTGGTTAACAACGGGATACCCTGGCCCACCTCGTTTATACATTCATTAATCATGTGCAAGTTTTCCACCTGCCTCCTTGGTAAATCCCTGTTAAAGTTAATTTTTGGGATGTACACCCGGGCCCCCAGGAACGTTGCCCCTGCTGCTTCCAGCAGCCGCTGGATGGCCTTCTTTACTGGCCCCCTCCAGGGCAGCACGGTAGTGCCCATGTAAAATGCCCACCCCTGTGTGAAACCAGTTCTTGGCGTTGTCAAAAATCAACCATTTGGTTGTCATAGAGGGGAGAGCCATATGGACTCTTTCTACGAGGTTATTCGTGACCCTCTCCAGGGTCCTTGGCCCCCGCTTCTGTTCCTCTGCCACCTGGACCATGCGATTGTGGTGAAAGACCTTCAAGAACCTATTCAGGCTCTTCACCAACCTCTGAAACTCAAGGTCTTCTGCCATCTCAAATACAGTATCTACAACACAGAGAAAATCTGTCCTGACAACCAACCGAGAATCCTCAAGTCCTTCCCACAAGCATCCCCACACACCCCCCAACATACACTCTCACACCCAGCCCCCCCAGGACTATAATTAAATCCGCAGACCAGGAGAGGATAGACCTGTCCGGGCCACGCCTCCCCCCTAGGGGCCTGTCAGGGCCCGGTCTGCTCCCCCTTCCTCCTCCCCCAGGGCTAAGGGCCCAAGGGGACGAGGGAGGGAGCAAAACATTATATTGTCATTTCCTCTCCTATATCTTACCAAGACTAAAATTAGAGTGTCAATCACCCCCAGGGCTACCTCCTGTCCCAGCCTTTCTCCCAGTTAAGATTAAAATGCCCTCCTATGAGGGTTAGGGTGTGGGTGAGTTCAGGACTAATTCCCGCCCTTCAATCTAGGGTTAGAGTGTGGGTTGGTTCAGGGCTCAAATTAGAGTGCTAATTAGTTTAGGGCTACTTTCTGCCCACCATCCTATGAAGGTTAAGTTTAGGGTGGAGGTAGGTTCAGGATTAGAAAAAATCCAAGAGCTGAAGCACAGTCCAGCTCTGGTAATGCGCAGTCCTTCAATACTCCTTCTGGCCGCTCTCCCGACTCAGCCGAGGCCTGCCCCCACGGCCTAGGCCCATCGCTGCACCACCAATATATTTGTTTTTTTTTTATCATTGAACCACAGATAATGAGATTTTTTTTTAAAACGTATGAACGAGTATAATTTTTTAATAAGTGTTATTTATTAAGGTTTTTATATTATTTATTAATACTTATGAGTAATACTTCTCCATGTAATTTATTAGGGGTAGAATGGGTAGGGTTAGGATGGGTGGGGTCAAATGATGTGTCGGGTGGTGGAAAGGGTAGGTTTCGGGACGGTGGGGTTGTTCGCTTTGGGGTCACTTATGGATTTAAGGAAGTTTCTGAGGACGGATCTTAAAAAACTTCTACCGTATCCTCTATCTTTCAATTCACCGAAGAGTGTTTTTGTAGCTTTTATGAATTCCTCTTCCTCCGAGCAAACTCGATGGAATATTAAAAGCTGGGATTTCAGTATCCCTTTAAAATATGCCCGGGATGAAAACTGTTTTTGTGTAGAAGACAGTGAGTGTCGGTCTCCTTAAAGTAAACACGGTAATCCAGTTTGTTTTTCTCCTTTAAATTTAGTGCCTTTTATAAGTGATCACATCTAAAAAGTTAACTTTTTTTTTTCTAAAAAGCACAACAGCGACACCCTGACGGGATATACTGTGTACATATTACAACAGCTCCCCCCAATGGGGCACACGTCCCTCAAAGGTTTGGAATAGGCAGCTGAGGAAAAAGGCACTGGCCGACGCTCGTTAGCTTATACCGGCTCCCCGTCCGAGGGAACTTTGTGGGCCCCCCAATAATTCAGAACCTGAGTTCCCACCCCCAACTGGGTGCATAAGTTTCCTGAAAAAAAGCCTAAACTGACCCTAGCCCGAGCCTCCACAGACCTCCCGGTTCATCCACCCCGTCCAACACTGCCCCCGATGCTCTCCCCATCTCCAGCCCACTCAGATCCCATCTTGCAGACCGGACGACGGCTCGAGCCCATGGGACCCATCCGGCTTCACATGCCCCCGTTTATTAATCCCCGGGACCGACGAATACCCCGAAGCCCTTACAAATTCCATCCATCTGTGTCTCCCCACCGGGAGGCGCCTTCCGTTTATCCGATCCAGACTCCCCTCTGAAAAGCACCTGACAATCCAGCACCGCCGTTCCCTGTAGTCACCTGAACCCCGTTCCCAAGGTTTCGCTTAAACTGGGCCCCGTTGGCCTTTCCTAGTCTCCCCAGAGCAAGCATCGGGAGAAATGTTTAAGACACATTATCAATAGCGTACCCCAGGATCCTCAGGTGTTTCAATTCTTTAAACGCTAGACACCCTCCACCGGGGCGACCCGCCCAGTGTGATCAGACCTCGGCGTGTGTCTCATAGTCAATTGGCTAATGCGACCTTCACCGGATCCGCAATGCCACTGTTGGGATCCCGATAACTCTCGAACAACCACCCCCGGCTGCCTGAACCCACTTTACAAACCAAGGCAAGAAAATCCTGAACTGGACTCTTCCACTAGCCCTATCCCCCTCTACATCCTCCCTCCCCACACCTGGTGCAATCCGTGTATCGAGCAAAATGTATTCCTCCCCATAGAAGACTGGGCTCCAATTAAGGCCTGTTAGCCCCAGGCCACCTGCCCTGCGTGCTGTCCAAGTGGACCCAGGGAGGCTGGATACTCACCGTGCAAGTGAACCTTCGTTAACACCGCAAGGTATCCGGGTCACCTGATACAAAAGGCCCAATCCCGTCAGGCCGAGGGAGTGAGACTGGCGGATGCGCATTTCTGCACACCAAGCTTCTACCAGCCCACCCCTCCACAAAGCCCATACATTGTAAAACAGAAATAATCCTTACCAGGATAGTCGTTAATCTCGAACTTTCTGCCGTTGCTGTCCCTTGTACCTTTTCTGCACCTGCTTTAACATTACCCCGGTCACCTTGTTCGTGGTGACTCCCTAACCCGGGACAATAAAGATCCTCGCGAAACCACCTCCTTTCGTCTGACTCTCCCGTCATCTCGTTCTTTTTATCACATTCGGACCCAACCACCAGCGGATCAACTGACCAGCCCCCAAGAAAACCTGCACCGAGCAGGACTCGAACCCCGGTCCCCTACACCAAAGGCCATCACTCTACCACCAAGCCATCCAGGCCTAGTTCCTCCCCTATCTCTTACCAAGACTAAAATTAGAGTGTCAATCACCCCCAGGGCTACCTCCTGTCCTCGCCTTTATCCAGGTTAAAATTAAAAATGCCCTCCTACGAGGGTTAAGGTGTGGGTGAGTTCAGGACTAATTCCCGCCCTTCAATCTAGGGTTAGAGTGTGGGTTAGTTCAAAACCACCAGGGTTCAAACTAGAGTGCTGATCAGTTCAGGGCTATTTCCTGCCCATCATCCTATGAGGGTTAAGGTTAGGGCGGAGGAAGGTTCAGGGCTATTCCTGCCCACCATCCCATGAGGGTTAAGGTCACGGTGGAGGTAAGTTCAGGGCTATCCCCGCCCATGAGGGTTAAGGTTAGGATGTGGGCGGGTTCAGGGCTAACTCTCGCCTTTCGTTCAACCGTTTAACCTTAGTTCAACTTGGGGTTAATTCACACCTCCCCTACTACGAGGTACTACCCGTTTAAAATAACTGGGGTTACGTCTCTTATCAAGTTCCTTATTTACTTTATATAGGGAGCATCAGAACCCAGGATTGTCACAAAAATCAATTTTGTTCTGTTCCCTGGAACATCATCGCATCCCCTGCCAACATTTTATTTTTTTTATTTTTTCACCCCGGAAAATTTTTAAATTTCTTAACTCAACCACAATAACCAACAAAAAAAGTCCTTTCCTTGGACCAAAATTCTTAAACAAATATACACAAAACCAAGACTCTCCATGAATCAAATCAAAACCCAAAGAAGAAAAAGAAAATTCTGTCCGACAAAGAATTCCACTTTCTAATCCGATGCAATATAGTCCAGCCAGTGCCGGAACATGGCCACCGCCGTTTGCTCCCTCCAGTGGATCTTGTCCCCTTCCGTATTGAATCTCTCCCTAGCTAGCAGTGGGATCCCCTGGCCCACCTCCTCAATGCACTTGTTAATCACCTGCAGGTTCTCCACCTGCCTCCTTGGTAATCCCCGGTTAAAATTAATCTCTGGGATATACACCCGGGCCCCCGGGAATGTTGACCCAGCTGCTTCCAGCAGCCGCTGGATGGCCTTTTTTATTGAGGCCCGGTTCCCATCCTCCCGGTCATTTAACCCAAATGCCAGGACCACCTTCCTGACCTGATCCGACACAGGGGTCCCACGCCTGACCACATTCAATGCCTGGGCCAGGTTCCCTCCCGGGTAACAATGCACCTCAACCCTTTCGTCCTCCATGGGCACAAACCGTCCCACATTCGAATCTCCCAGGATGACCACAGGCCTACTGGGGGCCAAGCTCCAGTTAGACCGCCTACCCCCATGGCGATCATGCCGCTGGTGCAAGCTTAAACCCCCTGCCCTGGGGTTCCCGCCCCCCGCCCCCTGCTCCTTCGGGGCCTCGGGATCTTTTGGGGCTGCTGGCTCCTTCTCCTTTGCTGACTGACCTCCAGCCTTCGGTTCTGCTTGGTCCCCCGGACCAACCAGCCCCGGTTCCGGGGTCCAGAACCAATCCATCTCTTCTTGAATTTGCTCCCACTCCGCCTCATGATCCCTCGGTTCCTGCTCCCCTACAACCTGGACCTGCCTCTTTTCCAGGGTATCCTTCCTCCGCCTCCCCCTCGGAGGCTCCTCTACCGCTGCCACTACCTGCCCCTCCTCCCCTCTCACCCGGACCTTACAGGTCCTTGGCGATGTTCCGGGCTGCTCCTGCTGGCAATGCCCCTGCCGTGACCCTTCCCCTTCCTTCTCCCCTCCTGGTCCCCCTTCAATCCCCTTCCCCTCCATAATCCCCTCCACCTCCACTGTTGCCCTGGCCAGGGTCAGTTCGCTCACCGTTTTTAAATCCTTACGGGCCCACCTCATGGCCACCTGCCATGCCTCCCTCCAACGCCTTCCTGAGGCCTCCTGCAACTCCCCCGTGGCCCCCTCCAGGGCATCCTGGTAATGGGCATGTAGAATGTCCACCCCCGTGTTGAACCAATTCTTGGCATTGCCAAAGATCAGCCACCTAGTGGTCATTGAGGGGAGAGCCGCGTGAACTCCACTAAACTGTTTGCCACCCTCTCCAGGGTCCTCGGCCCCCGCCTTTGCTCCTCCGCCGCCTGGACCATGTGAAAGTGGTGGAACGCTTTCAAAAATTTGCTCAACGACTTGATCAATCGCCGGAACTCCAGATCCTCCGCCATGTCAAATAAACTCTCTACAATACAGAAAAAATCTATCCTGTCAACCGACCAAGAATCTCCAAGTCCTCCCCACATGCATCCCCAACATATACACCCAGCCCCCCCGGGAACTATATTATTTAAATCCGCAGACCAGGAGAGGATAGACCTGTCCGGGCCACGCCTCCCCCCTAGGGGCCTGTCCGGGCCCGGTCCGCTCCCCCTTCCTCCTCCCCCGGGGCTCAGGGCCCAAGGGGACGAGGGAGGGAGCAAAAAAATTATTATTTTGTCCTCGACAAAGCACCCTACCTCCATGACCCTCCCTCCAATCACCCCCTGGATCCTTCCTTTCTTTCTCAGACCTCATAAGTAGTACCAGCTCCCTGGGTGCAGAGAGTGCAAGGCCCCTGACCAAGCCAACTCCGAACCAGGACGAGTAATCCCGGCCCGGCATCACACCCCCTACCCGGTGAGCCCAGAAGAGCAGTGCAGTGGGGAGCCCGCACCCACCAGCCTGTGGATGTCCCGTATAGCACGTCCGATGGCTCTGGCAATAATCTTTTTTCTATAAAGCACAACAGTGACACCCTGACGGGATATACTGTGTACATATTACAACAGCTCCCCCCAATGGGGCGCACTTCCCTCAAAGGTTTGGAATAGGGAGCTGAGGAAAAAGGCACTGGCCGACGCTCGTTAGCTTATACCGGCTCCCCGTCCGAGGGAATTTTGTGGGCCCCCCAATAATTCAGAACCTGAGTTCCCACCCCCAACTGGGCGCATAAGTTTCCTGAGAAAAAGCCTAACCTGACCCTAGCCCGCGTCCTCCACAGACCTCCCGGTTCATCCACCCCTGTCCAACACTGCCCCCGATGCTCTCCCCATCTCCAGCCCACTCAGATCCCATCTTGCAGACCGGACGACGGCTCGAGCCCATGGGACCCATCCGGCTTCACATGCCCCCGTTTATTAACCCCCGGGACCGGCGAATACCCGAAGCCCTTACCAACTCTATCCATCTGTGTCTCCCCACCGGGAGGCGCCTTCCGTTTATCCGATCCAGACTCCCGCTGGCCTTTCCTAGTCTCCCCAGAGCAAGCATCGGGAGAAATGTTTAAGACACATTATCAATAGCGTACCCCAGGATCCTCAGGTGTTTCAATTCTTTAAACGCTAGACACCCTCCACCGGGGCGACCCGCCCAGTGTGATCAGACCTCGGCGTGTGTCTCATAGTCAATTGGCTAATGCGACCTTCACCGGATCCGCAATGCCACTGTTGGGATCCCGATAACTCTCGAACAACCACCCCCGGCTGCCTGAACCCACTTTACAAACCAAGGCAAGAAAATCCTGAACTGGACTCTTCCACTAGCCCTATCCCCCTCTACATCCTCCCTCCCCACACCTGGTGCAATCCGTGTATCGAGCAAAATGTATTCCTCCCCATAGAAGACTGGGCTCCAATTAAGGCCTGTTAGCCCCAGGCCACCTGCCCTGCGTGCTGTCCAAGTGGACCCAGGGAGGCTGGATACTCACCGTGCAAGTGACCCTTCGTTAACACCGCAAGGTATCCGGGTCACCTGATACAAAAGGCCCAATCCCGTCAGGCCGAGGGAGTGAGACTGGCGGATGCGCATTTCTGCACACCAAGCTTCTACCAGCCCACCCCTCCACAAAGCCCATACATTGTAAAACAGAAATAATCCTTACCAGGATAGTCGTTAATCTCGAACTTTCTGCCGTTGCTGTCCCTTGTACCTTTTCTGCACCTGCTTTAACATTACCCCGGTCACCTCGTTCGTGGTGACTCCCTAACCCGGGACAATAAAGATCCTCGCGAAACCACCTCCTTTCGTCTGACTCTCCCGTCATCTCGTTCTTTTTATCACATTCGGACCCAACCACCAGCGGATCAACTGACCAGCCCCCAAGAAAACCTGCACCGAGCAGGACTCGAACCCCGGTCCCCTACACCAAAGGCCATCACTCTACCACCAAGCCATCCAGGCCTAGTTCCTCCCCTATCTCTTACCAAGACTAAAATTAGAGTGTCAATCACCCCCAGGGCTACCTCCTGTCCTCGCCTTTATCCAGGTTAAAATTAAAAATGCCCTCCTACGAGGGTTAAGGTGTGGGTGAGTTCAGGACTAATTCCCGCCCTTCAATCTAGGGTTAGAGTGTGGGTTAGTTCAAAACCACCAGGGTTCAAACTAGAGTGCTGATCAGTTCAGGGCTATTTCCTGCCCATCATCCTATGAGGGTTAAGGTTAGGGCGGAGGTAGGTTCAGGGCTATTCCTGCCCACCATCCCATGAGGGTTAAGGTCACGGTGGAGGTAAGTTCAGGGCTATCCCCGCCCATGAGGGTTAAGGTTAGGATGTGGGCGGGTTCAGGGCTAACTCTCGCCTTTCGTTCAACCGTTTAACCTTAGTTCAACTTGGGGTTAATTCACACCTCCCCTACTACGAGGTACTACCCGTTTAAAATAACTGGGGTTACGTCTCTTATCAAGTTCCTTATTTACTTTATATAGGGAGCATCAGAACCCAGGATTGTCACAAAAATCAATTTTGTTCTGTTCCCTGGAACATCATCGCATCCCCTGCCAACATTTTATTTTTTTTATTTTTTCACCCCGGAAAATTTTTAAATTTCTTAACTCAACCACAATAACCAACAAAAAAAGTCCTTTCCTTGGACCAAAATTCTTAAACAAATATACACAAAACCAAGACTCTCCATGAATCAAATCAAAACCCAAAGAAGAAAAAGAAAATTCTGTCCGACAAAGAATTCCACTTTCTAATCCGATGCAATATAGTCCAGCCAGTGCCGGAACATGGCCACCGCCGTTTGCTCCCTCCAGTGGATCTTGTCCCCTTCCGTATTGAATCTCTCCCTAGCTAGCAGTGGGATCCCCTGGCCCACCTCCTCAATGCACTTGTTAATCACCTGCAGGTTCTCCACCTGCCTCCTTGGTAATCCCCGGTTAAAATTAATCTCTGGGATATACACCCGGGCCCCCGGGAATGTTGACCCAGCTGCTTCCAGCAGCCGCTGGATGGCCTTTTTTATTGAGGCCCGGTTCCCATCCTCCCGGTCATTTAACCCAAATGCCAGGACCACCTTCCTGACCTGATCCGACACAGGGGTCCCACGCCTGACCACATTCAATGCCTGGGCCAGGTTCCCTCCCGGGTAACAATGCACCTCAACCCTTTCGTCCTCCATGGGCACAAACCGTCCCACATTCGAATCTCCCAGGATGACCACAGGCCTACTGGGGGCCAAGCTCCAGTTAGACCGCCTACCCCCATGGCGATCATGCCGCTGGTGCAAGCTTAAACCCCCTGCCCTGGGGTTCCCGCCCCCCGCCCCCTGCTCCTTCGGGGCCTCGGGATCTTTTGGGGCTGCTGGCTCCTTCTCCTTTGCTGACTGACCTCCAGCCTTCGGTTCTGCTTGGTCCCCCGGACCAACCAGCCCCGGTTCCGGGGTCCAGAACCAATCCATCTCTTCTTGAATTTGCTCCCACTCCGCCTCATGATCCCTCGGTTCCTGCTCCCCTACAACCTGGACCTGCCTCTTTTCCAGGGTATCCTTCCTCCGCCTCCCCCTCGGAGGCTCCTCTACCGCTGCCACTACCTGCCCCTCCTCCCCTCTCACCCGGACCTTACAGGTCCTTGGCGATGTTCCGGGCTGCTCCTGCTGGCAATGCCCCTGCCGTGACCCTTCCCCTTCCTTCTCCCCTCCTGGTCCCCCTTCAATCCCCTTCCCCTCCATAATCCCCTCCACCTCCACTGTTGCCCTGGCCAGGGTCAGTTCGCTCACCGTTTTTAAATCCTTACGGGCCCACCTCATGGCCACCTGCCATGCCTCCCTCCAACGCCTTCCTGAGGCCTCCTGCAACTCCCCCGTGGCCCCCTCCAGGGCATCCTGGTAATGGGCATGTAGAATGTCCACCCCCGTGTTGAACCAATTCTTGGCATTGCCAAAGATCAGCCACCTAGTGGTCATTGAGGGGAGAGCCGCGTGAACTCCACTAAACTGTTTGCCACCCTCTCCAGGGTCCTCGGCCCCCGCCTTTGCTCCTCCGCCGCCTGGACCATGTGAAAGTGGTGGAATGCTTTCAAAAATTTGCTCAACGACTTGATCAATCGCCGGAACTCCAGATCCTCCGCCATGTCAAATAAACTCTCTACAATACAGAAAAAATCTATCCTGTCAACCGACCAAGAATCTCCAAGTCCTCCCCACATGCATCCCCAACATATACACCCAGCCCCCCCGGGAACTATATTATTTAAATCCGCAGACCAGGAGAGGATAGACCTGTCCGGGCCACGCCTCTCCCCTAGGGGCCTGTCCGGGCCCGGTCCGCTCCCCCTTCCTCCTCCCCCGGGGCTCAGGGCCCAAGGGGACGAGGGAGGGAGCAAAAAAATTATTATTTTGTCCTCGACAAAGCACCCTACCTCCATGACCCTCCCTCCAATCACCCCCTGGATCCTTCCTTTCTTTCTCAGACCTCATAAGTAGTACCAGCTCCCTGGGTGCAGAGAGTGCAAGGCCCCTGACCAAGCCAACTCCGAACCAGGACGAGTAATCCCGGCCCGGCATCACACCCCCTACCCGGTGAGCCCAGAAGAGCAGTGCAGTGGGGAGCCCGCACCCACCAGCCTGTGGATGTCCCGTATAGCACGTCCGATGGCTCTGGCAATAATCTTTTTTCTATAAAGCACAACAGTGACACCCTGACGGGATATACTGTGTACATATTACAACAGCTCCCCCCAATGGGGCGCACGTCCCTCAAAGGTTTGGAATAGGGAGCTGAGGAAAAAGGCACTGGCCGACGCTCGTTAGCTTATACCGGCTCCCCGTCCGAGGGAATTTTGTGGGCCCCCCAATAATTCAGAACCTGAGTTCCCACCCCCAACTGGGCGCATAAGTTTCCTGAGAAAAAGCCTAACCTGACCCTAGCCCGCGTCCTCCACAGACCTCCCGGTTCATCCACCCCTGTCCAACACTGCCCCCGATGCTCTCCCCATCTCCAGCCCACTCAGATCCCATCTTGCAGACCGGACGACGGCTCGAGCCCATGGGACCCATCCGGCTTCACATGCCCCCGTTTATTAACCCCCGGGACCGGCGAATACCCGAAGCCCTTACCAACTCTATCCATCTGTGTCTCCCCACCGGGAGGCGCCTTCCGTTTATCCGATCCAGACTCCCGCTGGCCTTTCCTAGTCTCCCCAGAGCAACCATCGGGAGAAATGTTTAAGACACATTATCAATAGCGTACCCCAGGATCCTCAGGTGTTTCGGTTCTTTAAACGCTAGACACCCTCCACTGGGGCGACCCGCCCAGGGTGATCAGACCTCGGCGTGTGTCTCATAGTCAATTGGCTAATGCGACCTTGACCGGATCCGCAATGCCACTGTTGGGATCCCGATAACTCTCGAACAACCACCCCCGGCTGCCTGAACCCACTTTACAAACCAAGGCAAGAAAATCCTGAACTGGACTCTTCCACTAGCCCTATCCCCCTCTACATCCTCCCTCCCCACACCTGGTGCAATCCGTGTATCGAGCAAAATGTATTCCTCCCCATAGAAGACTGGGCTCCAATTAAGGCCTGTTAGCCCCAGGCCACCTGCCCTGCGTGCTGTCCAAGTGGACCCAGGGAGGCTGGATACTCACCGTGCAAGTGACCCTTCATTAACACCGCAAGGTATCCGGGTCACCTGATACAAAAGGCCCAATCCCGTCAGGCCGAGGGAGTGAGACTGGCGGATGCGCATTTCTGCACACCAAGCTTCTACCAGCCCACCCCTCCACAAAGTCCATACATTGTAAAACAGAAATAATCCTTACCAGGATAGTCGTTCCTCTCGAATTTTCCGCCGTTGCTATCCCTTGTACCTTTTCTGCACCTGCTTTTACATTACCCCGGTCACCTCGTTCGTGGTGACTCCCTAACCCGAGACAATAAAGATCCTCACGAAACCACCTCCTTTCGCCTGACTCTCCCGTCATTTCGTTCCTTTTATCACATTCGGACCCAACCACCAGCGGATCAACTGACCAGCCCCCAAGAAAACCTGCACCGAGTGGGACTCGAACCCCGGTCCCCTACACCAAAGGCCATCACTCTACCACCAAGCCATCCAGGCTTACACGAATCTTCTCCCAGCACCGCCTAGAGACCAATAACTTCCTCCCCTATCTCTTACCCAGACTACAATTAGAGTGTCAATCACCCCCAGGGGTACCTCCTGTCCTCGCCTTTATCCAGGTTAAAATTAAAAAAACCTCCTACGAGGGTTAAGGTGTGGGTGAGTTCAGGACCAATCCCGGCCCTTCAATCTAGGGTTAGAGTGTGGGTCAGTTCAAAACCACCAGGGTTCAAATTAGAATGCTGATCAGTTTAGGGCTATTTCCTGCCCATCATCCTATGAGGGTTAAGGTCAGGGCGGAGGTAGGTTCAGGGCTATTCCTGCCCACCATCCCATAAGGGTTAAGGTCAGGGTGGAGGTAAGTTCAGGGCTATCCCCGCCCATCACCCTATGAGGGTTAAGTTTAGGGTGGAGTTTTAGCTCAGGGCAGTTTTCGCCCATCATCTTGTGACGGTTAAGGTTAGGATGGAGGTAAATACAGGGCTATTCCCGCTCATCATCCTATGAGGGTTAAATTTAGGGTGGAGGTAGGTTCAGGGCTATTTCCTGCCCACCATCCTATAAGGGTTAAATTCAGGGTAGAGGAAGGCTCAGGGCTATTTCCGCCCATCATACTATGCGGGTTAAGTTTTTAGGGTGGAGTTTAGTTCAGGGCTATTTCCTGCCCATCATCCTATGAGGGTTAAGGTTAGGGTGGAGGTAAGCTCAGGGCTATCCCCGCCCATCACCCTATGAGGGTTAAGTTTAGGGTGGAGGTAAGCTCAGGGCTATCCCCGCCCATCACCCTATAAGGGTTAAGTTTAGGGTGGAGTTTTAGCTCAGGGCAGTTTTCGCCCATCATCTTGTGACGGTTAAGGTTAGGATGGAGGTAAATACAGGGCTATTCCCGCCCATCATCCTAGGTTAGAGAGTTAGGGTTAGGAACGAATGAGATCCAGAAGCTGAAACATAGTTCAACGTCGGTAAATGCACTGTCCTTCTTATACTCCTGATGGCCACCTGTTTTCACTGTTCGAGCAGAGCCCCACAGCCCAGGCCCACAACACCCCCCCAAATAAAATGAGACTTTAAATTAATATGCTATTATAATCATTATTTATATTATAAAAAATAATTTTGTAGGTTTCAACCATTAGTGGTAGAATGGGTAGGTTTTAGGTGTAGTGTGGTTCTGCTGGTTAGGTTTAGGTGCGGTGTGGTTGTCCTGGTTAGGTTTAGGTGCGGTGTGGTTGTCTTGGTTAGGTTTAGGCACGGTGTGGTTGTCCTGGTTAGGTTTAGGCGCGGTGTGGTTGTCCTGGTTAGGTTTAGGTGCGGTGTGGTTGTCCTGGTTAGGTTTAGGCGCGGTGTGGTTGTCTTGGTTAGGTTTAGGCACGGTGTGGTTGTCCTGGTTAGATTTAGGCACGGTGTGGTTGTCCTGGTTAGGTTTAGGTGCGGTGTGGTTGTCCTGGTTAGGTTTAGGTGCAGTGTAGTTGAACTGGGTAGGTCTTAAGGCCCAAGGGTTATTTTTAAAGAAAGGAAAAAAGAAAAAATAGAAAGAAGAGGAAATATAAAAAATATATAGAGCAATTCAGATTTAATCAGGCCTTCCCTCTCTCAGACCTCATTGAGGCCCCTGGGGTATAATGTACCCAGTTTTTTAATCCAACTTCTCTCCGCCCGGAGTCTATCTTTTAGAAGCCAGAGTGAGTTGGCTTGGAGCACCGTGGCTCTGAGAGAGGGAAGGCCGTGGGACATGAAGTGTCTTACAATGAATCTACGTTTCTCTATTTTGTTTATTATGTTATGAGTATGCTGATAAATTCTCTTTCTAAGTTCATTCTTCGTCTGTCCCACGTATTGTCTCTTGCACTTATTGCAAAAGATCATGTATACACAGTTGGCGGTTTCCACTGAAGTATTTGAATCAACCTGAAAGATCTGTTTACTGGTCCTATTCTTTACCCATCTCAAATACACATAATATTTACACGACCCTGCTTTGGGATTCATATTGGTACTGGAACTTTGTATTTTACTTTGTACTAGAATATCCAAAAGATTTTTATTTCTTTTATAGGCCGCAATTGGTTTGTGATTCTGTAAATGAGAAGTCTCTTTCAATAACGTAGTGAAATTTTGTTTAGTAGCCCTATTTAGTTGTGTGCTCTGAGATGAGTAAAAGGTGACCAAAGGTATAATTTTTTCTTCTGTATTTTGAGCTGGCAGTGCAGGTGTCTCAATGTAATCTTTGAATTCTTTTAAGACATTTCTCAAAAACGGTCTCGTATAACCTCTGTGTTTGAGTGCTTTAAATAAAATGTTGGTTGCTTTTAAGAATTCTTCTTTCTGTGAACATATACGGTGGAATCTCAGCAATTGTGATTTAAGTATCCCTTTGAAGGTGTGTCTCTGGTGAAAACTGCTCCTATGTAATAGGCAGTGTGTATCAGTCTCCTTAAAGTAGACTTTATAGTCCAGCTGATTGTTCTGTTGAAATTTAAGTCCTTTATATGTCACTACATCTAAAAAATTAACTCTTTCACTGTCCAACTCAAATTTAATTTTAATAGATCTTTCATGTTGATTCAAATGCTCAGTAAATTTCATACAATCCTGTTTTGAGTACGTCCACACTCCCCAGATGTCATCTAAAAATCTGAAATACGAAAACGGTTTGAGCGGTGCCGTAGCCAAAGCAGTCTCTTCCCAATGGGCCATGAAAATGTTAGCATACGAGGGTGCGAAGCGTTTTCCCATTGCAGTTCCTTTTATTTGTAAGAAGTATTTCGAGTTGAATTCAAAATCGTTTTTAGTCAAGTTGATTTCCAGTAACTTTAATAAATATTCATCCGGTCGTTTGCTGTCCGGGTATCTGCGCATGCACTCCCGTACTGCTTCAAGGCCTGCTCTGGTTTCTATGTTTGTATAGAGACTGTCGACGTCAATTGTGAACAACAGTGAATCAGAAGGGATCCTGAGTCCCTGGGTCTTCTGTATAAAATCATAGGTATCCTTTAAATAACTGTTATGTTTCTGTGATATACTACTTAAATGATATTCGATAAATTCAGCTATATTATATGTTTCGCTATTACAATCGGATACTATCGGTCTCCCTGGTGGTATCTTATCTGGAACACTCCAACTTTTCGAATTTTTGTGTATTTTTGGGAGTAAATAAAATCTTCTAGCTCTCGGTACTCCTGGACCCAACAGGTATTCCTTCTGTTTACTGTTGATGATTCTGTTTTCGTACATCTCTTCTAGGATCTCCTTGACTTCTATCTGGGTATGTGGATAAATAGGCCCTACTAGAGGGCTATAATGTTCAGTATTCTCGAGTTGTCTCATACCTTCCCAAATATAGTCGTTCCTACTCATAATTACAACCGCGTTGCCTTTATCGGCCGGTTTTATAACTATCTTTTTGTTTTTCTTTAAATAACTCAGTGCTCTTTCTTCACTGGTGGTCAGATTGGAGATCTCGTTTCTTTCCCAGTGTAAATGTTTAAATGCTTTTAAATCAGCTTCCACAATTTGTTAGGGTTAGGATTAGAAAAAATCCAAGAGCTGAAGCACAGTCCAGCTCTGGTAATGCGCAGTCCTTCAATACTCCTTCTGGCCGCTCTCCCGACTCAGCCGAGGCCTGCCCCCACGGCCTAGGCCCATCGCTGCACCACCAATATATTTGGTCTTTTTATCGTTGAACCACAGATAGTGAGATTTCTAAACGTAAGAATGAGTATTGTTTTTTAATAATAGTAGTGCTATTTATTAAGGTTTTTATATTATTTATTAATACTTATGAGTAATACTTCTCCATGTAATTTATTAGGGGTAGAACGGGTAGGGTTAGGATGGGTGGGGTCAAATGATACGTCGGGGGGTGGAAAGGGTAGGTTTCGGGACGGTGGGGTTGTTCTCCATGTAATTTATTAGGGGTAGAATGGGTAGGGTTAGGATGGATGGGGTAAAATGATACGTCGGGGGGTGGAAAGGGTAGGGTTAGGGACGGTGGGGTTGTGTCCGTAAGGGGTGAAATGGGTAGGTTTTAGGTATGGTAGGGGTCAGTCAGTCCAGGGTCCCTTATGTGGGTCTGTGACGGGTAAGGTTAGTGGATGTTTTGTTGTTCCCCTCAGTGAATATAATGTTGCTTTACCAATAATAATAAATAATCTCACTATCTTAGAAGTCAAGAATCCAAGTCTCCTCAATGGCTCTCACCCATTTCTCAGGCCTCATTCAATCCTCTTGGATACAGAGTGTTGAGTCTGTTTATCCAAAGTCTTTCTGTTCTTAGTCTGTCCCTTAGACACCACAAAGGGTTAGTTTGAAGTATAGTAGCTCTAAGAGAGGGGAGGCCATGTAATAGGAAATGTTGGATTAAAAACCTGCGCTTGTGGATTTTATGGATGATGTTGTGAGTGTGCTGGTATATTCTTGTTCTCACCTCATTTTTAGTTTGTCCGACATACTGTTTGTTGCACTTTGTGCAGAAAATCAAGTAGACACAATTAGTGGTGTCTGGAGAGAGAGTTCTGTTGACTTGATAAATTTGCTTTGTGGTTACATTTTTTATCCATTTCAGAGCCAGATAGTACTTGCACGGTCTTTGTTTCCCAGTTGTTCTTTTACTTTTAACTTTACTGTGCACTAGAACATCTAATAGGTTTTTATTCCTTCTGTAGGCCGCGATTGGTTTATGTCTTTGTAAAATCTCTGTGTCTTCTAAAAATTTGGAGAAATTCTGTTTAGCAGTCGAATTAAGTTGTTTGCTCTGAAATGAATAAAAAGCCACCAAGGGAAGTATTTTAGTTTCACCCGTTTGAGTTGGCGCTTTGGGGTCACTTATGGATTTAAGGAAGTTTCTGAGGACGGATCTTAAAAAACTTCTACCGTATCCTCTATCTTTCAATGCACCGAAGAGTGTTTTTGTAGCTTTTATGAATTCCTCTTCCTCCGAGCAAATTCGATGGAATCTTAAAAGCTGGGATTTCAGTATCCCTTTAAAAGTATGCCCGGGATGAAAACTGTTTTTGTGTAGAAGACAGTGAGTGTCTGTTTCCTTAAAGTAAACACGGTAGTCCAGTTTGTTTTTCTCCTCAAATTTAGTGCCTTTATAAGTGACCACATCCAAAAAGTTAACTTCTTTACTGTCCAATTCATACTTAACTGTAATTGATTTCTGATGTGTGTTCAGATGCTCAATAAATTTAATAAACTCCTCCCTCGAATGCTCCCAGACACCCCAAATGTCGTCCAAAAATCGGTAATAGGCAAACGGTTTCAAAATGGCCGTCGCCAGCGCGGTCTCTTCCCAGTGCGCCATGAAAATGTTGGCGTACGAGGGTGCGAATTTCTTACCCATGGCAGTACCCTTGGTTTGGAGGAAGAATTTCGAATCAAACTCAAAGTCATTTTTGGTCAAATTAATCTCCAGTAGTTTCAAGATATACTCATCGGGTCTACTGCCATTGGGAAATTTACTCATGCACCCTCGTACGGCTGACAATCCTGCCTCCGTCTCGATGTTCGTGTAGAGACTGTCGACATCGATTGTGAAGAGCAGGGCGTAGGTGGGAATCCTCAGGTCTTTAGTCTTCTCAATGAAGTCGTACGTGTCTCTCAAATAGCTTGGATGCTTTTGTGAAATGGGGTTCAAGTGGTACTCTATGAATTCTGCGGTGTTGTACGTTTCGCTATTGCAATCCGATACAATGGGCCTGCCGGGTGGTATTTTACCCGGCAGGCTCCATTTTTTTCTTTCTTTGTGGATCTTTGGTAAAAGATAAAACCTGCGTTCCCTTGGCACGGCAGGGCCTGAAAGGTATTCCCACTGTTTTCTATTAATGATCCTTCTATCGTGCATCTCCTCAAGTATCTCTCCCACCTCAAGTTTGGTTTGTGGGTAGATAGGTTTATCGAGAGGAGAATAATGATCCGTGTTCTCTAGCTGCTTCATTCCCTCCCACAAATAGTCTTTTTTATCTAAAAGCACAACAGCGTTGCCTTTGTCGGCTTGCTTGATGACGATGTCTGTATTGTTTTTAAGGAGACTGAGGGCACTTTCTTCTTCTCGGGTCAGATTGGGTTCCTCTCTCCAGTTCCAGTGCAGATGTCGAAACGCCTGTAGGTCGGCGTCGATGATCTTATGGACCTGCGTGGGAAGTCTGGAGAGAGGAGGTGTCCAGTCCGATCCGAGGGTGAAGGGGGTCTTTTCTTTCTTCTTTTTCTTTTTCTCAAAGAAGGCCTCTAATTTGATCCTCCTGTGGTATTTTTGTAAATCTTTTAGTAACTCGATCTTCAACGTTTTCAAATTTCTAGGTGCCGGTACGAATGACAGACCTTTCAGTAAGAGTGATTCTTGTGTTTTTGTGAGATGGAATGAAGCAGTCAGATTCACTATGAGTTTCTCGGTGCTGTTTATTTGCCTGATGGACCTGGCCAGTTTAACTGGTGCGCCCAGTGTTCCAGAATGGCCTTGGCCGTCTCTGTGGTCCAGTGGATTAAATCCTGCCCCACTTTGAACCTGTCATGTGGTAATTGTTCTAGGTACATTAAAGTTTGTCTTATGTACTCGTTTATTCCATCCAGGTGCGCTCTTTCTTCCCACACCAGTAGTTCTGAGTAATTGATGATCGGGAAATACAGCCGAGCGCTAGGCAATCTGTTTCTCGCCATCTTATACGTTCGCTGTATTTCCTTGGTGGTAGTCTGTAAGCACCTTTGTGTTCTGTTGTTTATACCGAAGGAGAATATGACCATCTCAGGCTGTACTGTTACGGTGGCCTTCTCGATCAGGTTACCCGCATGCTGAAACTTAGCTCCTGGGAAGCTGTCTATCTGTAGGTTTGCATGACTGAAATTTCTAATTTTAGAAACATTGGAGTCCCCTATTATTACATACTTTTTTTGGAGGGTTAGACTCCAATCTTGGTTTTTCCTGTTTGTGTTTATGTGTCTATTCGTTGTGTTCACAGGCTCGGATCTCTCCTGTTCCTCAGGAAGGGCTTGATTCAGCATGCGGCTACCCCGATTTTCTCCTTCTGAGTCGGTGTCACTCCCTTCCTCTATCACTCTCCGTCCCTCTTTTAAAAACAGCGAGAGTACCGAGCACGGGGCCAAGGCCCCTTCAGACTCCTCCGAGTCTTCGGAAAAGAGGAAAGGTGAAGCCATGAGCCTGGTGAGAGACGGTTTTGAGATCGGCGGTCGGTCATCTGTGTGCTTTCTCTTCTGGACGTGTTTCTGGGGGGTTATATTATCATCTATCACGACCGCATCCTCTTTTTGATTCAAAACTCTTTCTAGTGTCTCTATATTAGGGTTGACTGCCCCTGTCTGATCCCTTTCCTCAACCACCCTCTCTCTCTCGGGTTCATTCGATTTTTCTAAATCCACCAATACCTGAGTAATACCCCTTCTGAGGGTTCTCTGCTCCAGGGGCTCTTGGCGTCTGGCGGGTGTGGACGTAGGTGTAAGTGGTCGAGGCTCTTCGGGAGGGTTCTCATCCACATCAAACGACCAATCCCCCCTCCCCGTAGGGGTGCGTGAGGGGTCTGGTACGTTCAGCGGTGAGGTCTGTGCGTCCACAGTAATCCTCTCCCGTCTTGTTGTCTGTTGTACTACTGTCTCCGTTTGTCTATCAGTGCCCGTGTGTGTCTGAGCTTCAGTGTTCATTTGTACAACATAGAGGGCCTCCACTTTTTCAAGCACCTCTTCGTTCAGTCTCTCACGGAAGTTTTTTCTCGCCCAGTTTGAAGCCACCTCAAATGCTTGTCTCCAATCCGCTTGATTGGTTCTTTCTTTTAATTCTGATAGGACTTCATGTGCGTGGGCCTCGTAGTGTTCCTCTAAAATAAGCTGGGTATTATGTAGCCAGTTTCTGGCGTTACCCTCTAACAGCTCCTCTGTTTTTTTAGAAGGGGCAGCTGGTTTAATGGTATCAATCAGAAACTGTGCCATTTTTCGGAACCCAGTAGGTGTGTTATCTTTGATTTTGGTCGTTACATTATGCAAATGGTGCACAGCCCGTATCAGCTCATACATTAGTTTCATGGTGAGCTTTAACCTGGGCGAAGGAGGTATATAATCAGGGTTTCTATCTGTATTAGATTCTTTTTGTCGCTCTCTCCCCCTGTTGTTGTTTCTGGGGAGGAAACGGTTCCCTCTATCCCTTTGTGTGTCGTATGTGTTGTGTGAGTCTTTGTTATGAACAATTCTAGCCGTGGGTCGAGCAGAGTTATAGTAGACCTCACGTCTTGCTCTGTTTGGTCTGGAGTCTAATGGTTCAGAGTCATGATCATCGTACTCTGTGTACCGTTCTAGTCTAAATCTGTCCCCAGTGCAGTGTTGGTCATTTCTGTTTGTATATCGATAGAACCTGTCGGTATCCACATTGTATCTCTGCTGGGTGTTAAATCTGTTGAGATTACTAGTAAGATTCTCAGAGATATTTCTGTCGAATCTGGATGAAACTCTCTCATGTTGTGGGTACTCGGGTTCTATCAAAATGCCGACACTGTTTTTATTTTTGTTACGACCCTTTCTGTATTTTTTGGTATTGTTTTTATTTTTTGTCTGATTCAGTTGAAGCACCAACTGATCCGGTCTCCTCAGCATTGTGTCTCTTTCATCAAACTGATCGTAGATCCTATCTCTATAATCGTCTTCAGGAATGATCTGTAATGATTCTCGTTGTCTGATATTTGTTCTATTTGCATTATTATATCTGAGGTCACGGTTGGCGTTTATAGGGTCGAGTTTAGTGTGTCTGTTGTCACGTCCGGTGTAAGTTTTGTCATATTCAGTAGATTTGTCATATCTGGTGTTTATTTCTTTTTGAACAAAGTCAAAGATTGTAGGCAGGCGGCGTCCGCCCCTGCCCGTGTTTCTAGACCCCCTGTGTGTTAGGGTGGCTTGTGTGCGTGCGTCGAAGAGAGCGCTCCCATTCCATCCACGACGGGCGTTCTGCTGGAAATCCCTATATCTAGGGTCCATATTCTCCCACCGTCTTGGATATTGGGGACGGTTCTCTCTTTGTTGTGCTACATATGATTTAGAGTAAAACTCCCTTCCCCTAAAAGCTGGAGGATTATTTAAGTAAATGCGTGTGCGAGGTGTTTCGCCCCTCTGTCTGCATTCCTGATAATCATACATCTCTGCTTTGTAAGAGGTAGGAAGTCAGTAAGAAATGAGAAATATATATAAAAAACAAAAAAACAAAAAAAACAAAGTGTCTTTTTCAAATGAAATTGTAAGATGACAGAAGTTGAAAGTAAAAGGAATTCCTCTATTTGAAACAGACGCTTTTTCTGTGCCTCTGCGACGTTTCGAAGTGTGATCACTTCTTCTTCAGGCTAGCTACAGTAAAAAGCGTCGTAGAGTATCTTTATCTATAGATTTGCAACCATAAACACGAGAGTCAGATGTTGACGGCTCGAGCGATTCGGAACGAATGGCTGTGAGCTCGCCCCCGCTACAATATATCGTCTGCAGCGACGTCATCTTCCTGAGACTCCTCCCCTCGCCGGTTTTTCACAAAAACCTGAATAAATATATGTTTATGAATATGAATTTCGCCAATAAAGGTATCAAAAAATTCCTTTATTCATTCTGCATCACATCATGTGTTTTTTATGATTTTAGAACGCTGCCCTCGATCGCGATCCCGAAAAATATGAATTAATATATGTTTATGAATATGAATTTCGCCAATAAAGGTATCAAAAATCCCTTTATTCATTCTGCATCACATCATGTGTTTTTTATGTTTTTAGAACGCTGCACTCGATCGCGATACCGGAAATACTGTTTCTCCCTATGTTAAACTGTAGTACACTAGACTGGAACATTGTATGGATACTTTATATAATTTCCAGTTGTTTTATCCTCAAATGTGAGTCGATTGAAAGATTGTATTCAACTGTAAACATACTGTTTTCTGCCCTTGGGCTCTGTTTTTCTTATATCATCATGCTCTTTTGGTGGTGTACATGTCCAAATTTGTAAACAAATCTCTGTTTTGGTTATTTGAGAATTGTCTTAGCTTTGTATCGTATGGCAATCACATAAAAATGTTTGTTTGGGGTGTATTTTTAATAAAATGCATTGTTAAATCATGGAGATCTGTCTTTATTGATATTAATTTGGAACCACATTAATACGTATGAGTAATTAAGTTGTTGGATTGTGTTCCAGGTGTGTCCAATTACTTCAATTTCAATTGAATTAATTGGTTGTCTGTACATATAGCTGTCTTAATTTCCTGTGATCCACCGTTTTGAGGCCTAGTCTTTCAGGTCCACCATCTTGTAGCATGACGTTCCAGTGATTGCATCTAGGGAGGTTTATGTTTTTATTCTAGTTGTATTATATGAATTATTATATGAATTATTAGATGTTTTTGTGAAACTCAAGCTTATTGTGTGTTCAGTTGCCATTGTTATGAAAAGATCCTTTAGTTGTTATTAGGAATTCATAAAACAGTATGTCGTGAGATTACTTCCTTCCTGTAAGTGTCCTTGTTCTATTATATCTCCAATGAATCTCTTTAAGAACTTATCCATGAATTTTCATGAGTGTTTTGAAATGTGAGAATGGGTCCAGGCCGTGGGGCCTACCCCGGACCAAGACAAGAGAGTCCAGAGGCGAGGCACGGGCTTGGTTAGGATTAGAAAAAATCCAAGAGCTGAAGCACAGTCCAGCTCTGGTAATGCGCAGTCCTTCAATACTCCTTCTGGCCGCTCTCCCGACTCAGCCGAGGCCTGCCCCCACGGCCTAGGCCCATCGCTGCACCACCAATATATTTGGTCTTTTTATCGTTGAACCACAGATAGTGAGATTTCTAAACGTATGAATGAGTATTGTTTTTTAATAATATTAGTGCTATTTATTAAGGTTTTTATATTATTTATTAATACTTATGAGTAATACTTCTCCATGTAATTTATTAGGGGTAGAACGGGTAGGGTTAGGATGTGTGGGGTCAAATGATACGTCGGGGGGTGGAAAGGGTAGGTTTCGGGACGGTGGGGTTGTTCTCCATGTAATTTATTAGGGGTAGAATGGGTAGGGTTAGGATGGATGGGGTAAAATGATACGTCGGGGGGTGGAAAGGGTAGGGTTAGGGACGGTGGGGTTGTGTCCATAAGTGGTGAAATGGGTAGGTTTTAGGTATGGTAGGGGTCAGTCAGTCCAGGGTCCCTTATGTGGGTCTGTGACGGGTAAGGTTAGTGGATGTTTTGTTGTTCCCCTCAGTGAATATAATGTTGCTTTACCAATAATAATAAATAATCTCACTATCTTAGAAGTCAAGAATCCAAGTCTCCTCAATGGCTCTCACCCATTTCTCAGGCCTCATTCAATCCTCTTGGATACAGAGTGTTGAGTCTGTTTATCCAAAGTCTTTCTGTTCTTAGTCTGTCCCTTAGACACCACAAAGGGTTAGTTTGAAGTATAGTAGCTCTAAGAGAGGGGAGGCCATGTAATAGGAAATGTTGGATTAAAAACCTGCGCTTGTGGATTTTATGGATGATGTTGTGAGTGTGCTGGTATATTCTTGTTCTCACCTCATTTTTAGTTTGTCCGACATACTGTTTGTTGCACTTTGTGCAGAAAATCAAGTAGACACAATTAGTGGTGTCTGGAGAGAGAGTTCTGTTGACTTGATAAATTTGCTTCGTGGTTACATTTTTTATCCATTTCAGAGCCAGATAGTACTTGCACGGTCTTTGTTTCCCAGTTGTTCTTTTACTTTTAACTTTACTGTGCACTAGAACATCTAATAGGTTTTTATTCCTTCTGTAGGCCGCGATTGGTTTATGTCTTTGTAAAATCTCTGTGTCTTCTAAAAATTTGGAGAAATTCTGTTTAGCAGTCGAATTAAGTTGTTTGCTCTGAAATGAATAAAAAGCCACCAAGGGAAGTATTTTAGTTTCACCCGTTTGAGTTGGCGCTTTGGGGTCACTTATGGATTTAAGGAAGTTTCTGAGGACGGATCTTAAAAAACTTCTACCGTATCCTCTATCTTTCAATGCACCGAAGAGTGTTTTTGTAGCTTTTATGAATTCCTCTTCCTCCGAGCAAATTCGATGGAATCTTAAAAGCTGGGATTTCAGTATCCCTTTAAAAGTATGCCCGGGATGAAAACTGTTTTTGTGTAGAAGACAGTGAGTGTCTGTTTCCTTAAAGTAAACACGGTAGTCCAGTTTGTTTTTCTCCTCAAATTTAGTGCCTTTATAAGTGACCACATCCAAAAAGTTAACTTCTTTACTGTCCAATTCATACTTAACTGTAATTGATTTCTGATGTGTGTTCAGATGCTCAATAAATTTAATAAACTCCTCCCTCGAATGCTCCCAGACACCCCAAATGTCGTCCAAAAATCGGTAATAGGCAAACGGTTTCAAAATGGCCGTCGCCAGCGCGGTCTCTTCCCAGTGCGCCATGAAAATGTTGGCGTACGAGGGTGCGAATTTCTTACCCATGGCAGTACCCTTGGTTTGGAGGAAGAATTTCGAATCAAACTCAAAGTCATTTTTGGTCAAATTAATCTCCAGTAGTTTCAAGATATACTCATCGGGTCTACTGCCATTGGGAAATTTACTCATGCACCCTCGTACGGCTGACAATCCTGCCTCCGTCTCGATGTTCGTGTAGAGACTGTCGACATCGATTGTGAAGAGCAGGGCGTAGGTGGGAATCCTCAGGTCTTTAGTCTTCTCAATGAAGTCGTACGTGTCTCTCAAATAGCTTGGATGCTTTTGTGAAATGGGGTTCAAGTGGTACTCTATGAATTCTGCGGTGTTGTACGTTTCGCTATTGCAATCCGATACAATGGGCCTGCCGGGTGGTATTTTACCCGGCAGGCTCCATTTTTTTCTTTCTTTGTGGATCTTTGGTAAAAGATAAAACCTGCGTTCCCTTGGCACGGCAGGGCCTGAAAGGTATTCCCACTGTTTTCTATTAATGATCCTTCTATCGTGCATCTCCTCAAGTATCTCTCCCACCTCAAGTTTGGTTTGTGGGTAGATAGGTTTATCGAGAGGAGAATAATGATCCGTGTTCTCTAGCTGCTTCATTCCCTCCCACAAATAGTCTTTTTTATCTAAAAGCACAACAGCGTTGCCTTTGTCGGCTTGCTTGATGACGATGTCTGTATTGTTTTTAAGGAGACTGAGGGCACTTTCTTCTTCTCGGGTCAGATTGGGTTCCTCTCTCCAGTTCCAGTGCAGATGTCGAAACGCCTGTAGGTCGGCGTCGATGATCTTATGGACCTACGTGGGAAGTCTGGAGAGAGGAGGTGTCCAGTCCGATCCGAGGGTGAAGGGGGTCTTTTCTTTCTTCTTTTTCTTTTTCTCAAAGAAGGCCTCTAATTTGATCCTCCTGTGGTATTTTTGTAAATCTTTTAGTAAGGGTTAGGGTTAGGTTAGGGTTAGAGTTAGAGTTAGGTTAGGTTAGGTTAGGTTAGGTTAGGTTAGAGTTAGGGTTAGGGTTAGGTTTATGTAAAGTCCAATAATCGAGCTCCAGAGGAGCCCGAATATGGTTGTGCACTGTCCATTCTATCAACTGGCCGCTCCACACGCATAAGAAACCGAGAATCAGGAATGCCCGCATCGATAGCCCACTGTCCACTCTCCGGTCCACCATACAAAACAAAGATGATCACGTATATTCACAGATATAAGAAGGAAAAAAGGAAGAGGAATAATCTCCACCTCTGAAAAAGATCCTGTATAGATGTAAATTAAGTTTTTGAACCCCCATGGACTGTTTTTAGTTTTTTTAATAACCAGGATGAATAAAATGATAGGAAAGGATAGTAGTTTTACAGTAACTCTGTATGGAGTTAACTGTGCTTCACTCCATATTAGAAAAAGGAACAATGTATCAGTTTAAAGCCCTTTATTCTATGCATGTTTTTAATCCCCATGAACTTTTTTAACACATTTATTTATTTATTTATAATAATCATCATTTTAAGGTTTATGATATATTAATAAAAGAGTCGTGAATGAATAATATATGTATTTTTAATAAAATGATATAATAATCATGTTGGGGTAAAAACCATGCGGGTTGTCGAGACCAGGGCTATATTCGTATCCGGTTTGTGCGGCAGAGGGTAAAAATCATAAGGGGTGAAGCAAAACAAAAAGATACTGACGGTTAAGTTTAGGTTTGGGGTGTGGGTGGGGGTTAGACAGTAGCGGGCTAGCCATACAAGGGGTCATTACTCCAGGTCAACTAAGGTTAGGTTTAGGGAGAGGAATGGGTGGGCGGATAACAGAGCTGGACAATTTTCTAGCAGTCTGAGGGCATTTTAAGACTCGTTTAGCCCTCGGGGAAACCGCGTGTCCAGTTTTTTTATCCACACAGCCTCTGCTCGAAGACGGTCCTTCAGTGACCAACAGGGATTAGCCTGCAAGCCTGTGGCGCGTAGCGCGTCGACACCATGTGCAAGGAAATGCTGGACGACGTGTCTTCGTTTTTCTATTTTATGGGTTATATTATGAACATGCTGGTAAATTCTAACTCTGAGTTCGTTCTTCGTCTGTCCAATATATTGCCTCTTGCATTTGGTGCAAAACACTAAATAAACACAGTTGCAGGCCTCGTGCGAAAGTGCTCTGGGGAGCTGAAAGACCGTCCTCGAAAAGCGACTGACCACCATATGAGCAGATAAATAATACTTACAGCGGCCTACTCTGCCTTTCGGGGGATTTTTGTAAATTTTGCTCTGCACTAGACGGTCCAACAAATTGGTATTTCTGCGGTAGGCCGCGATGGGCCGGTGTCGCTTGAGGAACTTCGATGGCTCTATAAATTTTTGAAAATTGGCTTTAGTGCACAAATTGAGTTGCTGGCTTTGAGGAGAAAAGTGTGCGACTAAGGGCACTATTTTGTCTCTTGGAGGGGTCACGTCCATTTGAATCACTTTTGATTGATCGAACGTTTTCAGCACTTTTCTCAGAAAGGATCGAGAATACCCTCTCTGTTTGAGGGCAGAGAAAAGAATCTTGACAGCTGCAAAAAATGATGTCTCCTGTGTACAGATTCTTTTAAATCTAAGCAGCTGCGATTTGATGATCCCTCTGAACGTGTGCTTAGGATGGAAACTGTTTTTATGCAACAAAGAGTGGGTATCCGTGTCCTTGAAATAGACTCGAAAGTCCAGCAAGCCAGTCCGTGCAAAATCTGGTCCCTTGAACGACACTACATCTAAGAAATTAACCTCATTGGCGTCTATTGTATATTTAATTTTTATAGATCGTTGATGGCCGTTCAAGTGATCAGTGAACTCTACAAAATCTGCCATCGAATGGGTCCACACTCCCCAAATGTCGTCCAGGAACCGATAATAGGAATGAGGCCGCTTAGGGGCCGTGGAAAGTGCACTGCGCTCCCATTCGGCCATGAAAATATTGGCGTATGATGGGGCAAATTTCTTGCCCATGGCAGTGCCCTTCACTTGTAAATAAAATTTGGAGTCAAATTCGAAATCATTTTTAGTTAAATTAATTTCTAGTAATTTTAAGATATATTCATCAGGTCGGTTGGGGTCCGGGTACTGCCGCATGCACTTTTCCACGGCCCCTAAGCCGGCCTCAGTCTCAATGTTTGTGTAGAGACTGTCTATATCAATAGTAAATAATAGAGCGTTAGGAGGTATAATAATATTTTTTATTTTATTTATGAAATCATATGTGTCTTTGAGAAAGCTCGGGTGGCGCGTCGAGATGGGGTTTAAAAAGTGTTCAATGTACTCTGCAGTGTGATAGGTCTCACTGCTGCAATCGGAGACAATAGGTCGGCCGGGGGGTATTTCCCCCGGTTTACTCCACTTTTGTGGCTCTTTATGTATTTTTGGGAGTAAATAAAAACGTCTCGGTCTCGGATTGCTGTCCCCCAATAAATATTCTTTCTGCGCCCCTCTGAGTATCTTCTTCTCGACCATCTCATTTAATATTTCTTCTACTAACGCTCTTGTTTTGGGGAAAATCGGTTCCTGGAGGGCACAGTAGTGTTCAGTGACCGCCAGCTGTCGTTGGCCTTCCCAGATATATTGGGCTTTATCTAATATGACAGCTGCGTTTCCCTTATCTGCCGGTTTTATAATTATATTTCTATTTTTCCGTAGTTGAAGTAAAGCTCTCTTTTCTGCCCCCGAAAGGTTATCTGGGACCCCCATACCCCAGTTCAGGTGCGTGAGTGCGTAGTTGTCTGCCCTTATCAATTGTGTGATCTGAGGAGGGAGACTGCCGAGTGAGGGCGTCCACTCTGAGGGCCCAGTGAACGGGATTTTCTGTTTTTTTGTTTTCTTTCCTTCAAAAAACGTTTCCAATTTGATACGGCGATGGTAAGTTTGCATGTCTTTCAGCAGCTGTATTTTCTGCGTTTTGATCCCCTTTGGGGCTGGGATAAATGAAAGACCTCTAAGCAAAACCGTCCGTTGTGCCAGAGTCAATTGGAACGTCTTTGACAAATTAACAATTAATTTATTTTGGTTATTTTCTTCTTTTCTGGGACTCACTAATTTATCCAGTTTAAATATTCCAGCCAGTGGTTGAAAATGGCCCTAGCGGTTAGTGCTCTCCAATGGATTCCGTCATTTTCCACTCTAAACTGTTCGTACGGCAAGGCCGGAATGATGCCTCCTCCTCTCTTGATGTGGCTGTTAATATGTTCCACCATTTCCTGTTCCTCAAGAGGGAGGTCGGGCGAGTAATTGATGATCGGAATGAGCACCTCCGTGTTAGGCAACCTCGCAGCGGCAGCGGCTCTGGCTTTTTGCAGCTCGGCCAGCGCATTGATTTTAAATCTCTGTTGTCTGTTGTTCAGACCAAAAGACAGGATTATTTTATGTGGTTCTTCCACAATTGTGGCTCCCGTCAATAAGTTCGCTGCATGCTGCCATTTAGCTCCCGGGAAGCTATCTATCTGTAACTCGGGATAATTGTGCTTTGGCAGACGAGCGATGTTTGAGTCTCCAATGATCACAAACTTTTTGGTTAGAATGAGACTCCAGTCTTGTAGCTTGCTACTAGTGTTAGCGTGCCGAGTTGGTCGTGTGAGTAAACCGCCATGAATGGTGGACTGTACGCTGCGAGGTTGTTCTGCACTGGTAGAAGCCTGTTGGGACTTTTCAACCACTGGTGGTACACTTAAATGTTTTTGCTTGCTGGAGTGCTTCCCTCTTGTGGGCTCTTTCCCAAGAGGATTTAAACTATCTTTTTCTGAGTCACGCACCATATGATCACCGAGTGGAGGGACTTCTCCTAAGGCCTGTATGGGCCTCATTGCCGTGTTTTCGGCTACAGTGACCTCAACCTGAGCCTGTATGGGCTCCGGCTCTGCGTACTCATTAGCACCATCAGCGCGGTGGGCCTGTATGGGTCCCACTTCATGGTTTGGTTCCTCCTCTCTGCGTTCTTGCTGGGAGGGGGAGAAGCCCGAGAGGTTATCGCATGCTTCACGCAGAAACGCTGTGAGCGGTGAGGGAGGTTTAAGTGGTGCTTCCTCCTCGTCGTCTGAAAATAAGACTAGACTAAGCGGGGGAGAACGATCTGCACGTTTAAACACCGCCTGCGTAAGTGGTTCATTACGTGGTAGAGAGCCCTCAGAGACTTCTCCCTCTACCAGCAAGAAATTATTAGAGGTCGGCTCATTGTTCTCTTCAGTAGGGGCCTCCACCCGGTCTGTCATCATCTGTTTTGGTGAATGTGGATGTTGTGGGGAGGTCTCCTCTGGGAGAACAATATGTACTTTTTTACCCCGAGTCACCCTTTGCGTTTTGGGAGGAGGAGATGTAATCAGAATCGGTTGGAGAACCCCCATAGGGTCCAGCGGGTTGTCATCGGCCGCCTCTTCATCAAAAGACCAGTCCCTCCTATGTGTCGTGTTAGCATTTGCGAAAAGGCTTGGGGAAGTTTGTATTTCTATGTTTTGCACATTGGGTGGAGGTCGTACAGTGATTTGGGGAGGAACAGTGTGGTGTACAGAGGGTGTAGAAGCGACTACTTGGGCGTAGGAGCGGATGTTAGATGTAGAAGGCCCAGGTTCACTGGGAGGGCTCCGTGGCGGAGCAGGTTGCTCCGTCTCACAGAGTTCAACAGTGATGAGGGCCTCTGTTCTCTCAATTATGTCTTTATCAATTTTTGCTCCATAATTTTTAGAAGCCCACCCAGAAGCAATCTCAAAGGCTTGTGCCCAATCTTTCGGTTCTGTCTCCTCCTTAATTTCCTGTAACGTGACCTCCACTTGATCCTCATAGTGCTGTTCCAGGATCAGCTGGGTCGTGTAGGCCCAATTTAGTGCACTGCCTTTGACCATTTGTGTAACCGTCTCATTGGGGAAGGCTGGTCTGATGGTATTAGTTAAGAGGCTGGCTAACCGCTTGAAGGTGAGAGGTTGGTTTCCCTCTACTTTTGTGGTCACCCTACTCATGTGGTGCGTAAGCTTAAGGAGCTTATACATAAGTTGAATAGCTCTCTTAAGTTTGGGGGGGGCCGGGATGAAATCATTTCGCGGTGGTTTCCTAATAGTGTGATTCGGCCTTCCCTCACCCTTTTTCTGAGGGAAATGGCGTGTATTTCTATCCCTTTTCTGTGTTTGTTTGTCATTTCTGGTGTTCATGTTGACGTTTCTAAATGTACCCCCCTGGTCCACAAATGAGAGGATGTGACTGCTGCGGTTAGCCGGAGCTGTGTAGTGAAGGCCCCGTCCGGTAAACCTCCTTTTGGGGCCCCTGTTTGAAGGGGTTGGCTGCATATGCAGGGAATCTGGTTCCACTTGAAACTCAAACTCCTGTTCACCTTCATAGAACGCTGCGTCATGGGTGAAGCCGTCTTCTGCTCTGTAAACTTTTTTCTGGCGGCTGTAACGTTTTTTGAAACGTCCCATCGGGCGTTTGGATGAAGTGTCAGGAGCAGAGGAGGAACTATAATGAGTCCCCTGATATCGGTCATCGAGATTGTTGTAGTAAGATCTATAATTTTGTGGATGTGTGTTGTTGTGTGTGTAATGATTAGTGTACTGTGGTTGACCTCTCAATTTTCTTCCTTGTCCCTGAAATGATACATATCTATCACCCGAGAAAGAAGGAGCACGATCTCTTCGTTGGCCTCTGTTATTCAGGGTAAAGTATCTCTGTCTCGTGCGTCCTCTGTGGATTTCCATGACCGATAAATCAAAGGAAACAAGGAATATATTGAGAGATTGTGTTAAAGAGTAGAGAGCAAGAGAAATAAAATGAGAAAAAATAAAGATGAACTAAAGATAAAATAAATCTATGAACTATTATATTTTTTTGTGTATTTTTATATGTTATTAGCTTTTTTTGAAGGTTTTTTTTAGTTTTTTCTGTAATAAACTGATCTTAAAGATAAAGAAATAATGGGGTTCAAGCACGAAAGCAACGTTTCGACACTTTCCGTGTCTTCATCAGGCGAGCTTGAACCAAAAAATAAAGAAAGTAGTGCACAAAATAAGAGAATTGAAATATCTGAAGTTTCTTTTTACAAGAAAAGTAATGGCAGCAAAGACAGTTGTTTTTCCACGCTAAAAGCAGGTATTATGTGTGATAGACAGCTGGGGTATTTCTGTAACATGTATTTCAATGATGGTTGTTGAACCCTGATTATCGATAAAATATCGATAAAGCAAAGAAAAATAACTGTCACAAGGGAAATAAATATAAAGGTTCTTTTTAATTTTATGTGTCTTTTTAAAAATGATTTTAATAAGAATAATCATGTATTTTATATTTATTTTAACTGAAAGATATGTTAGAATCGACCGTCCCCGTTTGATGGCGTCACACTCGACGACGTACATGAAACGTCTATGAAAGCAGTTGTTTACAAGCGAATTTCGAGTGAAACGATCAAAAAACCAACAGACAGAGGCTCAAATGAATTCAAACGAGCAAAAAGGAAGAAAAGATGAACAAAACTGCAAAAAGGAATCACCAAGAAGAGGAAAATAAATTTTAATCAGTTGTGTGAGTGTGTATGTATATGAAATATGTATGTATGTATGTTTGTAGGTGATATGAATGTTGCAGTGTGTTCTAAGTATGTATGGTAATCATGTAACATCATGTATAGAGTTATAAAATGTATATATGATTTTTTAATAATATGAAATTCAAATAACAACATGTGGGAAAATTCCCAGACATTTTCTGTGGGACCTGGAGCTTCGTCCAAACAGTGGCAGAGAGATTTCACTATGAAAGACATGAAATAAATTTATTCTGAGAATGGACAAGAAAAGCGGAGAGGCCAAAGACAGCGCACAGCCCAAAACTCGGTCCCCACACGTGCGGTCCAGAGAAAGAAGGCACAGGCTGGGTAAGGTTTATGTAAAGTCCAATAATCGAGCTCCAGAGGAGCCCGAATATGGTTGTGCACTGTCCATTCTATCAACTGGCCGCTCCACACGCATAAGAAACCGAGAATCAGGAATGCCCGCATCGATAGCCCACTGTCCACTCTCCGGTCCACCATACAAAACAAAGATGATCACGTATATTCACAGATATAAGAAGGAAAAAAGGAAGAGGAATAATCTCCACCTCTGAAAAAGATCCTGTATAGATGTAAATTAAGTTTTTGAACCCCCATGGACTGTTTTTAGTTTTTTTAATAACCAGGATGAATAAAATGATAGGAAAGGATAGTAGTTTTACAGTAACTCTGTATGGAGTTAACTGTGCTTCACTCCATATTAGAAAAAGGAACAATGTATCAGTTTAAAGCCCTTTATTCTATGCATGTTTTTAATCCCCATGAACTTTTTTAACACATTTATTTATTTATTTATAATAATCATCATTTTAAGGTTTATGATATATTAATAAAAGAGTCGTGAATGAATAATATATGTATTTTTAATAAAATGATATAATAATCATGTTGGGGTAAAAACCATGCGGGTTGTCGAGACCAGGGCTATATTCGTATCCGGTTTGTGCGGCAGAGGGTAAAAATCATAAGGGGTGAAGCAAAACAAAAAGATACTGACGGTTAAGTTTAGGTTTGGGGTGTGGGTGGGGGTTAGACAGTAGCGGGCTAGCCATACAAGGGGTCATTACTCCAGGTCAACTAAGGTTAGGTTTAGGGAGAGGAATGGGTGGGCGGATAACAGAGCTGGACAATTTTCTAGCAGTCTGAGGGCATTTTAAGACTCGTTTAGCCCTCGGGGAAACCGCGTGTCCAGTTTTTTTATCCACACAGCCTCTGCTCGAAGACGGTCCTTCAGTGACCAACAGGGATTAGCCTGCAAGCCTGTGGCGCGTAGCGCGTCGACACCATGTGCAAGGAAATGCTGGACGACGTGTCTTCGTTTTTCTATTTTATGGGTTATATTATGAACATGCTGGTAAATTCTAACTCTGAGTTCGTTCTTCGTCTGTCCAATATATTGCCTCTTGCATTTGGTGCAAAACACTAAATAAACACAGTTGCAGGCCTCGTGCGAAAGTGCTCTGGGGAGCTGAAAGACCGTCCTCGAAAAGCGACTGACCACCATATGAGCAGATAAATAATACTTACAGCGGCCTACTCTGCCTTTCGGGGGATTTTTGTAAATTTTGCTCTGCACTAGACGGTCCAACAAATTGGTATTTCTGCGGTAGGCCGCGATGGGCCGGTGTCGCTTGAGGAACTTCGATGGCTCTATAAATTTTTGAAAATTGGCTTTAGTGCACAAATTGAGTTGCTGGCTTTGAGGAGAAAAGTGTGCGACTAAGGGCACTATTTTGTCTCTTGGAGGGGTCACGTCCATTTGAATCACTTTTGATTGATCGAACGTTTTCAGCACTTTTCTCAGAAAGGATCGAGAATACCCTCTCTGTTTGAGGGCAGAGAAAAGAATCTTGACAGCTGCAAAAAATGATGTCTCCTGTGTACAGATTCTTTTAAATCTAAGCAGCTGCGATTTGATGATCCCTCTGAACGTGTGCTTAGGATGGAAACTGTTTTTATGCAACAAAGAGTGGGTATCCGTGTCCTTGAAATAGACTCGAAAGTCCAGCAAGCCAGTCCGTGCAAAATCTGGTCCCTTGAACGACACTACATCTAAGAAATTAACCTCATTGGCGTCTATTGTATATTTAATTTTTATAGATCGTTGATGGCCGTTCAAGTGATCAGTGAACTCTACAAAATCTGCCATCGAATGGGTCCACACTCCCCAAATGTCGTCCAGGAACCGATAATAGGAATGAGGCCGCTTAGGGGCCGTGGAAAGTGCACTGCGCTCCCATTCGGCCATGAAAATATTGGCGTATGATGGGGCAAATTTCTTGCCCATGGCAGTGCCCTTCACTTGTAAATAAAATTTGGAGTCAAATTCGAAATCATTTTTAGTTAAATTAATTTCTAGTAATTTTAAGATATATTCATCAGGTCGGTTGGGGTCCGGGTACTGCCGCATGCACTTTTCCACGGCCCCTAAGCCGGCCTCAGTCTCAATGTTTGTGTAGAGACTGTCTATATCAATAGTAAATAATAGAGCGTTAGGAGGTATAATAATATTTTTTATTTTATTTATGAAATCATATGTGTCTTTGAGAAAGCTCGGGTGGCGCGTCGAGATGGGGTTTAAAAAGTGTTCAATGTACTCTGCAGTGTGATAGGTCTCACTGCTGCAATCGGAGACAATAGGTCGGCCGGGGGGTATTTCCCCCGGTTTACTCCACTTTTGTGGCTCTTTATGTATTTTTGGGAGTAAATAAAAACGTCTCGGTCTCGGATTGCTGTCCCCCAATAAATATTCTTTCTGCGCCCCTCTGAGTATCTTCTTCTCGACCATCTCATTTAATATTTCTTCTACTAACGCTCTTGTTTTGGGGAAAATCGGTTCCTGGAGGGCACAGTAGTGTTCAGTGACCGCCAGCTGTCGTTGGCCTTCCCAGATATATTGGGCTTTATCTAATATGACAGCTGCGTTTCCCTTATCTGCCGGTTTTATAATTATATTTCTATTTTTCCGTAGTTGAAGTAAAGCTCTCTTTTCTGCCCCCGAAAGGTTATCTGGGACCCCCATACCCCAGTTCAGGTGCGTGAGTGCGTAGTTGTCTGCCCTTATCAATTGTGTGATCTGAGGAGGGAGACTGCCGAGTGAGGGCGTCCACTCTGAGGGCCCAGTGAACGGGATTTTCTGTTTTTTTGTTTTCTTTCCTTCAAAAAACGTTTCCAATTTGATACGGCGATGGTAAGTTTGCATGTCTTTCAGCAGCTGTATTTTCTGCGTTTTGATCCCCTTTGGGGCTGGGATAAATGAAAGACCTCTAAGCAAAACCGTCCGTTGTGCCAGAGTCAATTGGAACGTCTTTGACAAATTAACAATTAATTTATTTTGGTTATTTTCTTCTTTTCTGGGACTCACTAATTTATCCAGTTTAAATATTCCAGCCAGTGGTTGAAAATGGCCCTAGCGGTTAGTGCTCTCCAATGGATTCCGTCATTTTCCACTCTAAACTGTTCGTACGGCAAGGCCGGAATGATGCCTCCTCCTCTCTTGATGTGGCTGTTAATATGTTCCACCATTTCCTGTTCCTCAAGAGGGAGGTCGGGCGAGTAATTGATGATCGGAATGAGCACCTCCGTGTTAGGCAACCTCGCAGCGGCAGCGGCTCTGGCTTTTTGCAGCTCGGCCAGCGCATTGATTTTAAATCTCTGTTGTCTGTTGTTCAGACCAAAAGACAGGATTATTTTATGTGGTTCTTCCACAATTGTGGCTCCCGTCAATAAGTTCGCTGCATGCTGCCATTTAGCTCCCGGGAAGCTATCTATCTGTAACTCGGGATAATTGTGCTTTGGCAGACGAGCGATGTTTGAGTCTCCAATGATCACAAACTTTTTGGTTAGAATGAGACTCCAGTCTTGTAGCTTGCTACTAGTGTTAGCGTGCCGAGTTGGTCGTGTGAGTAAACCGCCATGAATGGTGGACTGTACGCTGCGAGGTTGTTCTGCACTGGTAGAAGCCTGTTGGGACTTTTCAACCACTGGTGGTACACTTAAATGTTTTTGCTTGCTGGAGTGCTTCCCTCTTGTGGGCTCTTTCCCAAGAGGATTTAAACTATCTTTTTCTGAGTCACGCACCATATGATCACCGAGTGGAGGGACTTCTCCTAAGGCCTGTATGGGCCTCATTGCCGTGTTTTCGGCTACAGTGACCTCAACCTGAGCCTGTATGGGCTCCGGCTCTGCGTACTCATTAGCACCATCAGCGCGGTGGGCCTGTATGGGTCCCACTTCATGGTTTGGTTCCTCCTCTCTGCGTTCTTGCTGGGAGGGGGAGAAGCCCGAGAGGTTATCGCATGCTTCACGCAGAAACGCTGTGAGCGGTGAGGGAGGTTTAAGTGGTGCTTCCTCCTCGTCGTCTGAAAATAAGACTAGACTAAGCGGGGGAGAACGATCTGCACGTTTAAACACCGCCTGCGTAAGTGGTTCATTACGTGGTAGAGAGCCCTCAGAGACTTCTCCCTCTACCAGCAAGAAATTATTAGAGGTCGGCTCATTGTTCTCTTCAGTAGGGGCCTCCACCCGGTCTGTCATCATCTGTTTTGGTGAATGTGGATGTTGTGGGGAGGTCTCCTCTGGGAGAACAATATGTACTTTTTTACCCCGAGTCACCCTTTGCGTTTTGGGAGGAGGAGATGTAATCAGAATCGGTTGGAGAACCCCCATAGGGTCCAGCGGGTTGTCATCGGCCGCCTCTTCATCAAAAGACCAGTCCCTCCTATGTGTCGTGTTAGCATTTGCGAAAAGGCTTGGGGAAGTTTGTATTTCTATGTTTTGCACATTGGGTGGAGGTCGTACAGTGATTTGGGGAGGAACAGTGTGGTGTACAGAGGGTGTAGAAGCGACTACTTGGGCGTAGGAGCGGATGTTAGATGTAGAAGGCCCAGGTTCACTGGGAGGGCTCCGTGGCGGAGCAGGTTGCTCCGTCTCACAGAGTTCAACAGTGATGAGGGCCTCTGTTCTCTCAATTATGTCTTTATCAATTTTTGCTCCATAATTTTTAGAAGCCCACCCAGAAGCAATCTCAAAGGCTTGTGCCCAATCTTTCGGTTCTGTCTCCTCCTTAATTTCCTGTAACGTGACCTCCACTTGATCCTCATAGTGCTGTTCCAGGATCAGCTGGGTCGTGTAGGCCCAATTTAGTGCACTGCCTTTGACCATTTGTGTAACCGTCTCATTGGGGAAGGCTGGTCTGATGGTATTAGTTAAGAGGCTGGCTAACCGCTTGAAGGTGAGAGGTTGGTTTCCCTCTACTTTTGTGGTCACCCTACTCATGTGGTGCGTAAGCTTAAGGAGCTTATACATAAGTTGAATAGCTCTCTTAAGTTTGGGGGGGGCCGGGATGAAATCATTTCGCGGTGGTTTCCTAATAGTGTGATTCGGCCTTCCCTCACCCTTTTTCTGAGGGAAATGGCGTGTATTTCTATCCCTTTTCTGTGTTTGTTTGTCATTTCTGGTGTTCATGTTGACGTTTCTAAATGTACCCCCCTGGTCCACAAATGAGAGGATGTGACTGCTGCGGTTAGCCGGAGCTGTGTAGTGAAGGCCCCGTCCGGTAAACCTCCTTTTGGGGCCCCTGTTTGAAGGGGTTGGCTGCATATGCAGGGAATCTGGTTCCACTTGAAACTCAAACTCCTGTTCACCTTCATAGAACGCTGCGTCATGGGTGAAGCCGTCTTCTGCTCTGTAAACTTTTTTCTGGCGGCTGTAACGTTTTTTGAAACGTCCCATCGGGCGTTTGGATGAAGTGTCAGGAGCAGAGGAGGAACTATAATGAGTCCCCTGATATCGGTCATCGAGATTGTTGTAGTAAGATCTATAATTTTGTGGATGTGTGTTGTTGTGTGTGTAATGATTAGTGTACTGTGGTTGACCTCTCAATTTTCTTCCTTGTCCCTGAAATGATACATATCTATCACCCGAGAAAGAAGGAGCACGATCTCTTCGTTGGCCTCTGTTATTCAGGGTAAAGTATCTCTGTCTCGTGCGTCCTCTGTGGATTTCCATGACCGATAAATCAAAGGAAACAAGGAATATATTGAGAGATTGTGTTAAAGAGTAGAGAGCAAGAGAAATAAAATGAGAAAAAATAAAGATGAACTAAAGATAAAATAAATCTATGAACTATTATATTTTTTTGTGTATTTTTATATGTTATTAGCTTTTTTTGAAGGTTTTTTTTAGTTTTTTCTGTAATAAACTGATCTTAAAGATAAAGAAATAATGGGGTTCAAGCACGAAAGCAACGTTTCGACACTTTCCGTGTCTTCATCAGGCGAGCTTGAACCAAAAAATAAAGAAAGTAGTGCACAAAATAAGAGAATTGAAATATCTGAAGTTTCTTTTTACAAGAAAAGTAATGGCAGCAAAGACAGTTGTTTTTCCACGCTAAAAGCAGGTATTATGTGTGATAGACAGCTGGGGTATTTCTGTAACATGTATTTCAATGATGGTTGTTGAACCCTGATTATCGATAAAATATCGATAAAGCAAAGAAAAATAACTGTCACAAGGGAAATAAATATAAAGGTTCTTTTTAATTTTATGTGTCTTTTTAAAAATGATTTTAATAAGAATAATCATGTATTTTATATTTATTTTAACTGAAAGATATGTTAGAATCGACCGTCCCCGTTTGATGGCGTCACACTCGACGACGTACATGAAACGTCTATGAAAGCAGTTGTTTACAAGCGAATTTCGAGTGAAACGATCAAAAAACCAACAGACAGAGGCTCAAATGAATTCAAACGAGCAAAAAGGAAGAAAAGATGAACAAAACTGCAAAAAGGAATCACCAAGAAGAGGAAAATAAATTTTAATCAGTTGTGTGAGTGTGTATGTATATGAAATATGTATGTATGTATGTTTGTAGGTGATATGAATGTTGCAGTGTGTTCTAAGTATGTATGGTAATCATGTAACATCATGTATAGAGTTATAAAATGTATATATGATTTTTTAATAATATGAAATTCAAATAACAACATGTGGGAAAATTCCCAGACATTTTCTGTGGGACCTGGAGCTTCGTCCAAACAGTGGCAGAGAGATTTCACTATGAAAGACATGAAATAAATTTATTCTGAGAATGGACAAGAAAAGCGGAGAGGCCAAAGACAGCGCACAGCCCAAAACTCGGTCCCCACACGTGCGGTCCAGAGAAAGAAGGCACAGGCTGGGTAAGGTTTATGTAAAGTCCAATAATCGAGCTCCAGAGGAGCCCGAATATGGTTGTGCACTGTCCATTCTATCAACTGGCCGCTCCACACGCATAAGAAACCGAGAATCAGGAATGCCCGCATCGATAGCCCACTGTCCACTCTCCGGTCCACCATACAAAACAAAGATGATCACGTATATTCACAGATATAAGAAGGAAAAAAGGAAGAGGAATAATCTCCACCTCTGAAAAAGATCCTGTATAGATGTAAATTAAGTTTTTGAACCCCCATGGACTGTTTTTAGTTTTTTTAATAACCAGGATGAATAAAATGATAGGAAAGGATAGTAGTTTTACAGTAACTCTGTATGGAGTTAACTGTGCTTCACTCCATATTAGAAAAAGGAACAATGTATCAGTTTAAAGCCCTTTATTCTATGCATGTTTTTAATCCCCATGAACTTTTTTAACACATTTATTTATTTATTTATAATAATCATCATTTTAAGGTTTATGATATATTAATAAAAGAGTCGTGAATGAATAATATATGTATTTTTAATAAAATGATATAATAATCATGTTGGGGTAAAAACCATGCGGGTTGTCGAGACCAGGGCTATATTCGTATCCGGTTTGTGCGGCAGAGGGTAAAAATCATAAGGGGTGAAGCAAAACAAAAAGATACTGACGGTTAAGTTTAGGTTTGGGGTGTGGGTGGGGGTTAGACAGTAGCGGGCTAGCCATACAAGGGGTCATTACTCCAGGTCAACTAAGGTTAGGTTTAGGGAGAGGAATGGGTGGGCGGATAACAGAGCTGGACAATTTTCTAGCAGTCTGAGGGCATTTTAAGACTCGTTTAGCCCTCGGGGAAACCGCGTGTCCAGTTTTTTTATCCACACAGCCTCTGCTCGAAGACGGTCCTTCAGTGACCAACAGGGATTAGCCTGCAAGCCTGTGGCGCGTAGCGCGTCGACACCATGTGCAAGGAAATGCTGGACGACGTGTCTTCGTTTTTCTATTTTATGGGTTATATTATGAACATGCTGGTAAATTCTAACTCTGAGTTCGTTCTTCGTCTGTCCAATATATTGCCTCTTGCATTTGGTGCAAAACACTAAATAAACACAGTTGCAGGCCTCGTGCGAAAGTGCTCTGGGGAGCTGAAAGACCGTCCTCGAAAAGCGACTGACCACCATATGAGCAGATAAATAATACTTACAGCGGCCTACTCTGCCTTTCGGGGGATTTTTGTAAATTTTGCTCTGCACTAGACGGTCCAACAAATTGGTATTTCTGCGGTAGGCCGCGATGGGCCGGTGTCGCTTGAGGAACTTCGATGGCTCTATAAATTTTTGAAAATTGGCTTTAGTGCACAAATTGAGTTGCTGGCTTTGAGGAGAAAAGTGTGCGACTAAGGGCACTATTTTGTCTCTTGGAGGGGTCACGTCCATTTGAATCACTTTTGATTGATCGAACGTTTTCAGCACTTTTCTCAGAAAGGATCGAGAATACCCTCTCTGTTTGAGGGCAGAGAAAAGAATCTTGACAGCTGCAAAAAATGATGTCTCCTGTGTACAGATTCTTTTAAATCTAAGCAGCTGCGATTTGATGATCCCTCTGAACGTGTGCTTAGGATGGAAACTGTTTTTATGCAACAAAGAGTGGGTATCCGTGTCCTTGAAATAGACTCGAAAGTCCAGCAAGCCAGTCCGTGCAAAATCTGGTCCCTTGAACGACACTACATCTAAGAAATTAACCTCATTGGCGTCTATTGTATATTTAATTTTTATAGATCGTTGATGGCCGTTCAAGTGATCAGTGAACTCTACAAAATCTGCCATCGAATGGGTCCACACTCCCCAAATGTCGTCCAGGAACCGATAATAGGAATGAGGCCGCTTAGGGGCCGTGGAAAGTGCACTGCGCTCCCATTCGGCCATGAAAATATTGGCGTATGATGGGGCAAATTTCTTGCCCATGGCAGTGCCCTTCACTTGTAAATAAAATTTGGAGTCAAATTCGAAATCATTTTTAGTTAAATTAATTTCTAGTAATTTTAAGATATATTCATCAGGTCGGTTGGGGTCCGGGTACTGCCGCATGCACTTTTCCACGGCCCCTAAGCCGGCCTCAGTCTCAATGTTTGTGTAGAGACTGTCTATATCAATAGTAAATAATAGAGCGTTAGGAGGTATAATAATATTTTTTATTTTATTTATGAAATCATATGTGTCTTTGAGAAAGCTCGGGTGGCGCGTCGAGATGGGGTTTAAAAAGTGTTCAATGTACTCTGCAGTGTGATAGGTCTCACTGCTGCAATCGGAGACAATAGGTCGGGCCGGGGGGTATTTCCCCCGGTTTACTCCACTTTTGTGGCTCTTTATGTATTTTTGGGAGTAAATAAAAACGTCTCGGTCTCGGATTGCTGTCCCCCAATAAATATTCTTTCTGCGCCCCTCTGAGTATCTTCTTCTCGACCATCTCATTTAATATTTCTTCTACTAACGCTCTTGTTTTGGGGAAAATCGGTTCCTGGAGGGCACAGTAGTGTTCAGTGACCCGCCAGCTGTCGTTGGCCTTCCCAGATATATTGGGCTTTATCTAATATGACAGCTGCGTTTCCCTTATCTGCCGGTTTTATAATTATATTTCTATTTTTCCGTAGTTGAAGTAAAGCTCTCTTTTCTGCCCCCGAAAGGTTATCTGGGACCCCATACCCCAGTTCAGGTGCGTGAGTGCGTAGTTGTCTGCCCTTATCAATTGTGTGATCTGAGGAGGGAGACTGCCGAGTGAGGGCGTCCACTCTGAGGGCCCAGTGAACGGGATTTTCTGTTTTTTTGTTTTCTTTCCTTCAAAAAACGTTTCCAATTTGATACGGCGATGGTAAGTTTGCATGTCTTTCAGCAGCTGTATTTTCTGCGTTTTGATCCCCTTTGGGGCTGGGATAAATGAAAGACCTCTAAGCAAAACCGTCCGTTGTGCCAGAGTCAATTGGAACGTCTTTGACAAATTAACAATTAATTTATTTTGGTTATTTCTTCTTTTCTGGGACTCACTAATTTATCCAGTTTAAATATTCCAGCCAGTGGTTGAAAATGGCCCTAGCGGTTAGTGCTCTCCAATGGATTCCGTCATTTTCCACTCTAAACTGTTCGTACGGCAAGGCCGGAATGATGCCTCCTCCTCTCTTGATGTGGCTGTTAATATGTTCCACCATTTCCTGTTCCTCAAGAGGGAGGTCGGGCGAGTAATTGATGATCGGAATGAGCACCTCCGTGTTAGGCAACCTCGCAGCGGCAGCGGCTCTGGCTTTTTGCAGCTCGGCCAGCGCATTGATTTTAAATCTCTGTTGTCTGTTGTTCAGACAAAAGACAGGATTATTTTATGTGGTTCTTCCACAATTGTGGCTCCCGTCAATAAGTTCGCTGCATGCTGCCATTTAGCTCCCGGGAAGCTATCTATCTGTAACTCGGGATAATTGTGCTTTGGCAGACGAGCGATGTTTGAGTCTCCAATGATCACAAACTTTTTGGTTAGAATGAGACTCCAGTCTTGTAGCTTGCTTACTAGTGTTAGCGTGCCGAGTTGGTCGTGTGAGTAAACCGCCATGAATGGTGGACTGTACGCTGCGAGGTTTGTTCTGCACTGGTAGAAGCCTGTTGGGACTTTTCAACCACTGGTGGTACACTTAAATGTTTTTGCTTGCTGGAGTGCTTCCCTCTTGTGGGCTCTTTCCCAAGAGGATTTAAACTATCTTTTTCTGAGTCACGCACCATATGATCACCGAGTGGAGGGACTTCTCCTAAGGCCTGTATGGGCCTCATTGCCGTGTTTTCGGCTACAGTGACCTCAACCTGAGCCTGTATGGGCTCCGGCTCTGCGTACTCATTAGCACCATCAGCGCGGTGGGCCTGTATGGGTCCCACTTCATGGTTTGGTTCCTCCTCTCTGCGTTCTTGCTGGGAGGGGGAGAAGCCCGAGAGGTTATCGCATGCTTCACGCAGAAACGCTGTGAGCGGTGAGGGAGGTTTAAGTGGTGCTTCCTCCTCGTCGTCTGAAAATAAGACTAGACTAAGCGGGGGGAGAACGATCTGCACGTTTAAACACCGCCTGCGTAAGTGGTTCATTACGTGGTAGAGAGCCCTCAGAGACTTCTCCCTCTACCAGCAAGAAATTATTAGAGGTCGGCTCATTGTTCTCTTCAGTAGGGGCCTCCACCCGGTCTGTCATCATCTGTTTTGGTGAATGTGGATGTTGTGGGGAGGTCTCCTCTGGGAGAACAATATGTACTTTTTTACCCCGAGTCACCCTTTGCGTTTTGGGAGGAGGAGATGTAATCAGAATCGGTTGGAGAACCCCCATAGGGTCCAGCGGGTTGTCATCGGCCGCCTCTTCATCAAAAGACCAGTCCCTCCTATGTGTCGTGTTAGCATTTGCGAAAAGGCTTGGGGAAGTTTGTATTTCTATGTTTTGCACATTGGGTGGAGGTCGTACAGTGATTTGGGGAGGAACAGTGTGGTGTACAGAGGGTGTAGAAGCGACTACTTGGGCGTAGGAGCGGATGTTAGATGTAGAAGGCCCAGGTTCACTGGGAGGGCTCCGTGGCGGAGCAGGTTGCTCCGTCTCACAGAGTTCAACAGTGATGAGGGCCTCTGTTCTCTCAATTATGTCTTTATCAATTTTTGCTCCATAATTTTTAGAAGCCCACCAGAAGCAATCTCAAAGGCTTGTGCCCAATCTTTC